>NC_133585.1:21705050-22025278 GCF_964106895.1 Numenius arquata | reverse complement strand
TTCCCTTTCAAATGTCAGCTACACGTCAGATACTGTGATTTCCACTAAATAAAACTGATGTAAAGGTTTACTTAAGACCTCAGAGCTTTGCACTGTGACACGCTACTCTCATGACAACCAAATGTCAATCAAGATGCTGTGGGCAGCTTGAAATGTTGTTGCCGTTTACGTTGCAGAAATTAAAAACAGATGAAGACACAAGCTTCCTTTTAAAATCAGGTAAATTCAGCTAACTTGGCCATTTCGTTAATATCCCAGTCTTGAATCCTCTAATGAGTACCCGTGTGCTCAGTCCTGCTAACTGGCTACAACTTTGTGTTATTAGCAAAAGTCTTCAGTGCTCTTGTACGATCAGTTCCTTCTACTGTATTTCTTCATCAACACACATAAGGAAAAGAAATTGGATAGTTTTCTCTCCCTGCATCTTTGGCAAGTGTTGATACAAACCATGTATCCCTTCTGTGGTCAGGATGTGCTGGAGTAACTTTGTGCTTCCTTTGCTGTGGGAATACTTTTTCCCAACGATGACTGGTGTGTTTTGGCTTTCTGTTATGTGGACATCCATCTGCAGGAGGTCCTGCTCATGTTTGATTTACAGAATAGCTACAGCATCTGGGGATGGGAAAGGGGCTTTGGTCCTAGTGGTGTCCCCCAGGGCTCGGAATTGGGGCTGGTTCTCTTTAACATCTTTATCAATGATCTGGACGAGGGGATCGAGTGCACCCTCAGTCAGTTCACAGGCAACACCAAGTTGGGTGGGAGTGTCGACCTGCTGGAGGGTAGAAAGGCTTTGCAGAGGGACCTGGACAGGCTGGATGGATGGGCCGAGGCCAATGGGATGAGGTTCAACAAGGCCAAGTGCCGGGTCCTGCCCTTGGGTCACACCAACCCCCTGCAGCGCTCCAGGCTTGGGGCAGAGTGGCTGGAGCTGCCTGGGGGAAAAGGACCTGGGGGTGTTGGTGGACTGTGGGCTGAACATGAGCCAGCAGTGTGCCCAGGTGGCCAAGAAGGCCACCAGCATCCTGGCCTGTGTCAGGAACAGCGTGGAGAGTAGGACTCGGGAGGTGATGGTCCCCCTGTCCTGGGCACCGGTGAGGCCCCACCTCGAGGGCTGTGTCCAGTTTTGGCCCCCTTCCCACAAAAAAGACATTGAGGGGCTGGAGCGGGTCCAGAGAAGGGCAACGGAGCTGGTGAGGGGTCTGGAGCACAAGTCTTGTGAGGAGAGGCTGAGGGAGCTGGGGGTGTTCAGCCTGGAGAAAAGGAGGCTGAGAGGAGACCTTCTCGCTCTCTCCAACTCCCTGAAAGGAGGGTGTAGAGAGGTGGGTGTTGGCCTCTTCTCCCAAGGGAATAATGACAGGAGCAGAGGAAATGGTCTGAAGTTGGGGCAGGGGAGGTTTAGATTAGATATCGGGAAGAATGACTTTCCTGAGAGGGTGGTCAGGCACTGGAACAGCCTGCCCAGGGAGGTGGTGGAGTCGCCATCCCTGGAGGTATTTAAGAAACGTGTAGACGTGGCACTTCGGGGCATGCTCTAGTGCCTGGGATTGTTGGGTTGTGTCTGTTTCTTTTTTTTTTTTTTTTTTTTTTTTTGATTTTTTTTTTGTGGTTGGACTCGATGATCTCAAAGGTCCCTTCCAACCGTGAAGATTCTGTGATTTCAGTGTTAGAGTGGGGCTGGTTTGGACCAGCCACTGCTGCACCTGAGAGCATTTTTCCTGGGTTTGTTCCAGCATGAATATCTTGTATGTCACGGGGATGTTACGAAGATGCTTCTTTTCTTTACTTCCTCTTCTGTGGGAAGCTGCATGATGCTTGAAAATACTTTGCAGTTGCTCTGAAGGAAACTAACTGTTTGTGGGTCTCGCCGAGAAAGGCTTGGAATCTGCACTGCTGGTAAAAGGGAGCATTCAGCATCTATTTCCCAAAGGTGTCAACTTAATTTGCACAAAGTGCTGCTTCCCCCCCACTCATTTCTTTCTGTCGTATACTGGAAGTGATCAAGTGATCACTGTCTAATGCAATGTAACTTCTTAAAAGTGTTATAAAATACAGTGCTTTTGCTCTTCTGTGTATGTACATATTTTATGTCTTTGAATGCTCTTAAAGACTCCATTTCCATGTGGCTGACAGTCCTGCTCCGAATTGTTTGCAGACCACAGCTGATTAAAATACAAGCAGTTTGGACTTATTAATTGGAACAATAGGGTGAACAATTCTGCGAGCAGGATGTCCCTTTCCTTCTCTTCTGAAAGCAGTTGGTGGTTTCCCTGCAGTATCCTGCTGGATCGTCTGTGTTTCTCAGGTGTCCCCCATGTCATGGTTTTGGCCAAATTTACCAAAACCAGACTGACAGATGGCCCTTCCCTCCCCCACCTCCCAGCCCCACCCCCCTCCCCAAGAAAAAAAAAAAAGAGAGGAGAGGAAGAGATAAAGAGATTTACAAGTTTAGCATGAACTAAACTGCTTTAATCAAGTATTAATATTAAAATCAAAAAGAAGAAAATAATGAAATAGATGCAATATATACAAAACCATATCAAGCTCCCAGGATGACGTCACCGGCAGGCACTGGGGAAGTCCCAGTCTGGACTCAGTGACAGATGGGAACTGGGTTCCGGCTCTGGAGTCAGGAACACACGGATCGGGATCAAAGGCAGATGAACAGACAGGGTCCTGTTGGCCACTGAAGAGAGAGAGGCTGACCCTTTGATCCCTCAGCTTTTACACTGAGCATGGGGCAGATGGGATGGAATACCCTGTTGGTCAGGTTTGGGTCACCTCTCCTGTCCCCTCCTCCCCACAGGGGGGACTCCTCTACGCTTTTCCGTTTCCGACCCTCCAACGGGGCAAATAACGAAATGAGCTGCCCTTGGCTGTTACAGCAATAAGTCTAAGCAGGAGCCTCTCTGCACACCGTTCCTTGGCATGAAGTACAAACATTCGTCTTATCACTCTGAGAGCGAGCAGTTTTCTCCACAAGATGCTGTTAGTTTCAGAGAGTTAGAAGAGGCCCAGCTAAGAAGTAAAATTACTGATCAGAAGGATGGTTCTGCTTTACCTCAAGCCAGGACGCCCTGGGATTAAGCTGTGTGGGTGCTATGGATGCTCCTGGGAGCCGTGGAGGTAAATCACACACAGCTCTTTGGAAGGAAGAAAAATAAAAATCTGTCTTCTCAGCTGTACTGAGACCTTTTCTCTTTCCTGTAGTAGAAATAAAAAGGTGGTAACACTTATTATAGCAAGAAAATGGTCTTGCTTTGATCTGCCTTTCCCCTCTCCCTGTTTGTACTGGCAGAAAGCAGTTGTTGAGAGCGATGCCACCTCCACAGCCTGTGCTCTGCTTCTGTTCCGCAGCTCCACTTGTAAACCATGGGTTTCAAACTGTCACTTACGTTCATCTGAAGCTCACGGTGCTCTCTGCTTCTTCTAGACCTCCTTTGTCTTACAGAAGACCGTCCCCCAAAGATTAAATTTAGGAATCTGTTCAGCAGCGCTTGGGCGTGAGCCGGGTTGCAGTGATGGGGTCGGCGTGTTGGAGACACCAGCTGAACAGGGCTGGCTGCAAAGTGTGCGTGAGAGGAACAGATGCAAACCCCAGGTTTTGACCCCAGTTTGGGCTCTGCAGTACTATAGACACAAGAGAGCTGTGAGATTGTTAGTTTGTGGATTTTTTTGCAAGTTGTAGTAAGCACAGAGGAGAATAACAAAAGGCGTATAATGACGTCTCAAGGCAGTGTCTTTGAGTCCCTTCACAGTCTGAGCTATGGTCTCCTGGCAAGGGAAAACAGTATTTTGAGACAGTTTTCCAAATGTTCAGTATCAGAAAGATGCCAAAGTATTTCTGTCTATGGGAAGAGAGGTACTTGTAGCACATGAAAAGCGTTTGATGGGAAATTTCAGCTTGAAGCACAGCAGAATGCTCCACAAAAATGATAAGATATAAATTTTTAAGTATTCTTTTTGCTTTGTTCTAAACCCCATGAGACAGCAAAGCTTTCTTTTCCAAAAGATTTCCTTTTCCTTCTCTTTCAGGTTGTTTAGGGCCCTAGCAAGGACAAACGCACGTCACTCCTGCTGGTTTGAACATAGCTGGCGTGTTGGTGGTTAAGCTTGCAAGAGAACTGTCTGCGAGCAGATGCTGTTTGCGGGTGGTTGCACTGGTGCACCCCTTCCAGTGTGGGAAGGTTACTGGTGCAGTGTGTGCCGGCAGGTCCATCATTAAAATGACCCGGTAATTACATCTCTGGAAACAAGTTTAGCTTTTCTTTACAAGTCTGTGTTTTGGAGTAATTCAGTTGTTCCAGCATATGCGTGGATGTCTAGGAGCCCAGGCGAGTCTGCAGTCTGCAACTCCGATTTCACAGGCTTTAATTAGCAGTGCTACTCCAGGAGGGCTTTTTTTTTTTTTTTTCCTATGTAGATCTTCTAAAGGGAATCAAGGAAGTTCTAATTTCTCTGCAATACTTTCTCCCACTTTCTTGTCCACCTGTGGCTGAGGAGGATGCTTCCACAGACGATATGGGCTCCCCAGTTCAGGAAGGACAGGAAACTGCTGGAGAGGGGACAGCAGAGGGCTACAAAGATGATGAGGGCCCTGGAGCATCTCTCTCATGAGGAAAGGCTGAGGGACTTGGGTCTGTTTAGTCCGGAGAAGAGAAGACTGAGGGGGGATCTGATCAATGCTTATAAATACTTGCAGGGTGGGTGTCAGGAGGATGGGGCCAGTCTTTTTTCAGTGGTGCCCAGGGACAGGACAAGAGGAAATGGGCACAAACTTGAACATCAGAAGTTCCATCTAAACATGAGGAGGAACTTCTTTCCTGTGAGGGTGGCAGAGCCCTGGAAGAGGCTGCCCAGAGAGGTGGTGGAGTCTCCTTCTCTGGAGACATTCCAAACCCGCCTGGACACGTTCCTGTGGGACCTGCTGTGGGTGGACCTGCTCTGGCAGGGGGTTGGACTAGATGATGCGGAGGTCCCTTCTGACTCCGTATCATTCTCTGATTCTGTGATATCCACCACTGGGGACAGTGTTTAGTCCCTCACAGCTGCTGGCAGAAGTGGAGTAGGAAATGCTGAACAGCTTTAGCAATTACTAGTTCCGAATCAGCAAAGAAATGAGAGTTAACACCATCTATATTTCAAAAGTACCAAGGGACCTTTAATGAGCCATTAGACTCTTCTCTCATCCTGTGAGCAGCTCTTCCCAGCAGTGCTCCTGCATCCCAGCTGCTGCTGGGGCAAATTCAGAGGGACAAATCCAATTTGCTGATTGACAAATACCATGCCCAGCAAAACACGCGATGTTTGGAAGGCGCCATCTCCTTAGCTCATGTGATGAATTGTGCTTGTCAGATCTTCGCTTCGCAGTGGGCACTATACAGAATAGAGAAACCGGCCGTGGGAAATACCAGCAGTCCCTTAGCAAAAAGCGTAATACCGTGCTGTCTGGGTTAGTTTGTAGGTGTAACCCATTTCTGCACAAAAAGCTGTGCTGTTTGAATCTGATGGGTTTCAGATGTGGCTTTAAGTCACATCAAGCTTTGCGGCAACATCAAGTTTCTATTGACTTCTCTGCCTCTTGTCCTTGCAAGCACTGCTTGATATGAAAGTTAGGCGGGCTTGCTTGTTCTTGCAGGCGTCAGTGTTAGCTTAAGGTTTCTGTGATAGTGTCCAGGCTACCCACTGTCTGTCTGTCTAAAATCTGATTTCAAAGCACAAGGGAGAGACAGCCCGTTTCTTACTCAGCAGAGTGAGTTCCGATATCCTCAGTTCCCAAGCCTCCAGCATGGCTGATTTAATGCCTTTCCAGCACTTCTGTTGGATGTCAGGAAAGATAGAAGGGGAAAAAATGAATTTTTAATGGTACTTATGCTCTGGGAGATTTGTTGCAGATGCCGTCTTTGTTTTCTCCTTTTCTGTCACTCTTTGCCTTCATAATAGTTTTCTTTGGTGGATGGGGCAGAGCAGATGGGCTGTTTTCCCTCTGAGCTGTGTAGCTGAGGAGGAGTTTGTCACAGACCAAGTGCAATCTTTGGTGAGCTTGGCACATGCTGCAGGATCAAAGTATCGTGGAGGAAATCCAAGATTTGATATCATAACTTCTAAAAGAATGAGAATATAAAAGACAATTTTCTGTTGTTTGTGTGATTATCTATTAGCTGATCTCTTTGCCTCGTTGCTAAGATATCTTGTCACTGAGTGCAGGGCACATCAAAGCCTGGGACAGACACTTGATAACCAACACCAACAGTATTGTAGGCAAGTTTTTCCCCTCAATAGGATTTTTTTGGTGTCTTGTTTTACTTTTTGCAAAGAGCAAATGTCATAATTCATTTCATTTTAGATCACAATTAAAGTAGAATAATATAAAGCCTTCGGGTGGAGCCTGGAGTGTTTGCTTTTTCTGGCTGGCTAAGCGTTAGGCATTAAAATAAAATAGTGGCTGGAAAAAAAAAAAAACCAGGTAAAAACTCCCAGATGCAATAGAAAAAACCCATGATACATGGACTTTGATTCATCTTGTCCAGCTACATGTATTGTAAGTCAAAGCCCTTTGTGTTTGCAATCACTTCCAACAGTGATGTGGAAATTTTGGAAGAAACCTGGCGAACTGCAAGTATTTTGAAGAAAATGTATGGATTACTACAGTGCTGTTCTCACAGGATTCATTTTTACAAAATCTTGAGCCATTAAATTTAGTGGACTGCCCAGGATTGTTATATGGTTGGCATGAACCATCGTCAAGTTTGCTTCTTCATTGAATCAAAACCCACTGATAGATGTTCTTGCAAAAAGTGAAGGAGTAGGAAGCCTGAAGGAGGCCTCAGCTTGATCACCTGAACATGAGACCTTCAGAACAGACAGTGGAGTTGTGTGTGGTGTAAATGGCTGTGTCTGGGTTGTCATGTTTTGGGGAGGGGGAACCGGAGGGCTTGTCCTACACAAGCTGAGCAAAGGAGGAGGGAGGGGGAGAGCAGCCTGTGGTGTGACCACCCAAATGCAACAAAAAAGCTGAAGGTTCCTTTTAAGGATACCACAGCAGGAGTAATGTCTGGTGATTTATTGGAATGTTTTAGCCTTAAAATATATGAAATATATCAAATACATAAAATATGTCAAATATCAGGACCCTGATGTACTTCAACAAAGGCACGTGTAGGGTGCTGCACCTGGGGAGAAATAACCCCCTGCACCAGGACAGGTTGGGGGCTGACCTGCTGGAGAGCAGCTCTGAGGAGAAAGACCTGGGAGTCCTGGTGGACAACAGGATGACCATGAGCCAGCAATGTGCCCTTGTGGCCAAGAAGGCCAATGGCATCCTGGGGTGCATCAGGAAGAGTGTGGCCAGCAGGTGGAGGGAGGTCATCCTCCCCCTCTGCTCTGCCCTGGGGAGGCCCCATCTGGAGCACTGGGTCCAGCTCTGGGCTCCCCAGTTCCAGAAGGACAGGGAACTGCTGGAGAGGGGACAGCAGAGGGCTACAAAGATGATGAGGGGCCTGGAGCATCTCTCTTAGGAGGAGAGGCTGAGGGACTTTGGTCTTTTTAGTCTGGAGAAGAGAAGACTGAGGGGGGATCTGATCAACGCCTAGAAATACTTGCAGGGTGGGTGTCAGGAGGATGGGGCCAGTCTTTTTTCAGTGGTGCCCAGGGACAGGACAAGAGGAAATGGTCACAAACTTAAACGTAAGAAGTTCCACCTAAACATGAGGAGGAACTTCTTTGCTGTGAGGGTGGCAGAGCCCTGGAAGAGGCTGCCCAGAGAGGTGGTGGAGTCTCCTTCTCTGGAGACATTCCAAACCCGCCTGGAGACGTTCCTGTGCAACCTGCTGTGGGTGGGCCTGCTTTGGCAGGGGGTTGGACTAGATGATCTCCAGAGGTCCCTTCCAACCCCATAGCATTCTGTGATTCTGTCCAAATACATAAGGATAATTGCCTGGCATCACCTTGAAAAGACGGGGTAGTTGAAGGCTTCTTCACGAGCCCCTGGAAAAGGCACTGAGCAGAATACTCATTGAGTGTTGTAGATGTTGTTGCATAAAATTCAAGGAAGAAGAAAAGTATTTGTTTTAAGTATTGTATAATCTCCATAAAGCTTGTGAAGGCTGTATATATCTGTGGGGAGGACAGGTAAAGCGCTGGGTCTGATGGAGTAAATTAAAGGGAAGAGGCTAGAAGAGCTCTGAGAAGGAACAGGCGGCTTGGATGATGCTGAGCTTTATGTGAATGTGAGTATCTGGAGCACTGGAAAAACAGATACCTAGCATTGAAATAATCACACGAAGAGTTGTTTTTTCAACATGCTTGATGATAGCTTTAAACCATTATTAACATCTCTTCTGCATTAAAGTGTCCTTAAATTCCTGCTGCTAGACTGCTGGTTGATTGGTAGAGAAGGGATACTTCATGAAGTCTAGACACGGGGTCGGTATACTTTAAAATGTGAGAAGACGTGTGCCTGTCATTTTGTTCTTTCCTGTTGTTTTTCTTGCATGGATAACATTAACATACCGGGGGTGTTCGGATTGCTCTGGTTTTAGCAGTCGAGCAGTTTTTGCCATGACCTGCTGGGACACTACTTTTTGTTCAAATTTCAGCCACTATGTTTCCTTTTAAAACCAGTTTGTTACCAGCATGTGATAAATAAGGTAAGGAAGAACCTGCCAGGTTTGAGTATCTTCTACCGTTTTCTGCTCAGAGGTGACTGATAAGCTTTTTTTTTCCCCTTATTTTTCCACTCTTCTCCATTGTCCCTTCGTAAACTGCTGTAATCCAATTCTGGGCTCTATTGAATCATAGCCTTTTAAGGAACTAGGTAGGCCAGATGATGAGAGGTGCACTTTGGTTTGCATAGGAAAGATTATAAATATCTGCAGAAAAAAAAAAAGGAGTGCTGAGCTTCAGTGAATAATGTTTTTGTTTGCTTTAACGGAGTAAAATTGCATGGAAGAATCTTCCAACAAAAATGGCACAGGGGAAGGCGTAGTTCTTAGGTAAAGAGCCTTTTTGGAGTTCTTCCTCACCTGTTTTGGTTTTAATATAAAACAGGATTCTTCAGTCCTCACAAAACTTCTCAAACTCATCCACTCCCTGGAGTATAAGGGGTCTAGCAAATGAGCCTCATGAATTTCATTGCTAACGCAGTGTTCTTCACCTCTGGGTTTTAATATCTGCCATCTGTCACTATGTTTTGCTCTGATTTCTCTTAAAAAAGAAAAATGCAATAACCAAAAAGATCGGTGGCTTTTATCGTTATTAATCACACGTATTAAGTCCAAACCAGTAGAGAAGTTGCGCTATCGTATACCCACAGGCAGCTCGACACGCTGCATCTTGCAGCAAGACGGCAGTCAGGTGTGAGAGAGACTTGTTTGCTCTGTAAATTTTCCCATAAAATCCTATGGAAAGGGGACAGATGTTATTATTGTTGGCCAGACCTACTCAGTCAGGTGGAGAATTGTGCCAATGAGGGCGATGGATGGAGTCAACCCAACTGTTAACAGCAACGGGTGACGTGGCATGTATAATCACGGGATCACGGAATAGTCAGAGTTGGAAGGGACCTCTAGAGATCATCCAGTCCAACTCCCCTGCCAAAGCAGGGCTGCCCGGAGCACATCACTCAGGACGGCATCCAGGCGGGGCTTGAAGATCTCCAGAGAAGGGGACTCCACACCCTCCCTGGGCAGCCTGTTCCAGGGCTCTGCCACCCTCACCGGAAAGAAGTTCTTCCTCATATTTGAATGGAACTTCCCAAGTTCCAGCTTGTGCCCATTGCCCCTCGTCCTGTCACTGGGAACCACTGAAAAGAGTCCGGCTCCATCCTCCTTCAACCCACCCTTTAGATACTTGTGAGCATTCATAAGGTCTCCCCTCAGCCTTCTCTTCTCCAGGCTGAAGAGCCCCAGCTCTCTCAGCCTTTCCTCATCAGGGAGATGCTCCAATCCCTCCATCATCTTTGTTGCCCCACGCTGGACTCTCTCCAGTAGTTCCCTGTCTCTCTGGAACTGGGGAGCCCAGCACTGGATGCAGTATTCCAGTTGTGGCCTCACCAGTGCAGAGCAGAGGGGGAGGATGACCTCCCTCGACCTACTGGCCACACTCTTCCCTACGCAGCCCAGGATGCCATTGGCCCTCTTGGCCACAAGGGCACATTGCTGGCTCATGGATGGTTTACGATTCGCCAGGACCCCCAGATCCTTCTCCTCAGAACTGCTTTACAGCAGGTCCATCCCTAACCTAACCCCATGCCTGGGGTTCTTCCTCCCCAGGTGCGCACTGTCTTCTTGCATACAACGGTCTCTTAACATTCTGGCATATTAAACACAGTGATGAGAGGATATTTCTTCTCCTTTGCAAACTCTGGCCAACATAGCCGATGTAATTCCCCGCTCCGGCCGTTTCCCAGGCAACCGGCACAGGGCTACAGCAATAAATGGCAAAATACCTGCAGCCTGTCCCTCTTTGAAATGCTAAAAATATTACAAAGTAAGACACGAATGTTTGTGAGAAGTGCTGTGCTATAGCATAAATATGACATTCCAAACCCGCCTGGACACGTTCCTGTGGGACCTGCTCTGGGTGGACCTGCTCTGGCAGGGGGTTGGACTAGATGATCTCCAGAGGTCCCTCCCAACCCCATAGCATTCTGTGAAATAGTTTATGAAGCAGATGGGCTCCTCTGACTCACCCGGTGGGGAAGAGTCACTTATGCAGCCCATGTCCCTTTGCCATTCGTTCCAGGGCAGGGTGTCAGCCGTGAGAGAGGGCTGGCCTCGTGACAGAGACCAGTGTGTGCGTTGTACGGGCACGTCTGTGTATTGCTGAGCTGTTCCCAGTCCATAAGGAGAGAGTATTTGTGTCTGTTCATATATATTTAAGGTAAAGTAAAAATAGCGTAGAAGTTGGAGGTACAACAGATGGTAGTCACTTTTTTGGGTCTTATTTCATGGCTGTTGCAAAGTGGCTAATACCAACCTTTGTCAGCAGCTTATGGTGAGGGCATTTTCATGTAGGAGTGTTGTTGCCAGGCCCACAACTTGGAAGGGGACATTTCACAGAATCACAGAATCTTCATGGTTGGAAGGGACCTCTAAGATCATCGAGTCCAACCATACACAAAAAAACCACAACAAAAACGCAACCCAACAATCCCAGACACTAGAGCATGCCCTGAAAGTGCCACGTCTACACATTTCTTAAATACCTCCAGGGATGGCGACTCCACCACCTCCCTGGGCAGGCTGTTCCAGTGCCTGACCACCCTCTCAGGAAAGTCATTCTTCCTAATATCTAATCTAAACCTCCCCTGCCCCAACTTCAGACCATTTCCTCTGGTCCTGTCATTATTCCCTTGGGAGAAGAGGCCAACACCCACCTCTCTACACCCTCCTTTCAGGGAGTTGTAGAGGGCAATGGGGTCTCCCCTCAGCCTCCTCTTCTCCAAACTAAACATGCCCAGTTCCCTCAGCCTCTCCTCCTATGACTTGTTCTCCAGACCCCTCACCAGCTTGGTGGCTCTCCTCTGGACACGCTCCAGCAGCTCAATGTCCTTCCTGTAGTGAGGGGCCCAGAACTGGACACAGCACTCAAGGTGAGGCATCTCTAGGCTCACCAACTCATCACCAAGCCAGCTGCATGAGTTTGGGGTGTCAAGTGTGGGCCCAACAGTGGTGTCTCTAGTTTGGTCCATCGGGATCTTATTACCTTACCCTTATGGGTGAGTAAGAGGCAGCTCCTCTTTTCCTACTCGCTTTTGGATTTTGTTTCTGCGGTAGCAGTGGATGTTGGAAATAACTCCCTTGTTTTGAAGGTAACATTTCTTCCATGAGCAAATTAAGCCTCATCTCACAGGCTCTTTGTCTTTGTCACAGGGCAAGGTCCTGTCTTGATGACCTGCCCAGGACGGGTGATGAATAATTTCAGTCCGAGCAGCATCTAAGGGATGTTAGTGCCTATCTGCTGAAACCCTCTGCTTTTGCTGTAGTGAATATAACAGTCATTTATCCCCGGCCACTGACAGCCGGAAACCTGTGTGCTCCCGACTCCTGCGTGGTTCTTGCAAGCCACCGTGCAGCTAATGAAGTGACAAGGAAGGAGGATGGCATCGCTGTAGCAGGAAATGTACTGCAGGTCAGATTGATTACAGCACGGGGAATGTGCGTGTCCCAGACCTGCCAATGCAACAGAGACAAAAAAACCCCAGTGTTTCCCCTTGCGTTGCGGCTTGGGAGAAGACACTGCCGTCGAAACAGTCTGGGGTGCTGGGCAGCTGGTGAGCTTCAACTTATCTCAGCATCGTTCACTGGCGTTGCTCATTGCCAGCTATGCTGTTTTCCCAGAGAAAAAGGCTTGCTCCGATGCAGCTGGAAGGAGAAATACTCTAGAAGAGGTCCCAGAGGAGGTGGATCGTGTGAATGCTTGTACCAAGAATGGTTTTTATAGGTATTTTCTCATTGAGAGATCCAACAAGATCTGCTGAGGATAATGCTTACCCAAAGCATTAATGCATGCAATCAGTGAGACTTTGGGCTTTGTAACTGCTACTTTTTGTGTGTCTGAGCTTTCTGCTTGGCAGCAGGGGGTGGATTGCCTTTAAACAGATGATCAATCAACTTAAGTAGCCTCCTTGACAGCATCTTCATTATTTTTTGTCAGTCAAATCATATTCTGTTATTAAAAAGAAGAGTAGCAATTGGTTTTGGAAAACTTTTAGCCATATCTCCTCTTTTTGAGAATTTCTTGTACATTTTCTGTTTTAAAAAGCAAATAATAATGCTTTCTATGGTTTATTGATTGATGGTGGTCTAATACCTGTATTAGCATCTCAGATATTAATTAGCCTGCTCTCTTATGTTAATGAGTGTATATCTTCTTTCCATTAGTTTTCTCCAAATTTCCCGTTAGCCCACTTAAGAGGTGTAAAATTCTTGGCTCTGGCTTTATGCTCATGAGTTTGTCAAAGTGGGTGGGAAGGTGGAGGATGGAGACTCTGCCTACAAGGTGCTGTGTGACTGTGAAAAGGGCACAGAAGAATGCATTGGAAGGGCTGTGGATGCCAGAGCTGGCTTCCTTCAGACTGTGTCCTCTCGAGAGCAGAAGAGTTTGTTTTTTCAGAGGCGGATGCAGATTAGAGGGCAAGACTCAACCTTGACTTTTCTTTTCTCTTTTCATGTAGGACTATGGAAGAATGTGTACCTACTTGCTGTAGGTGTTCATAATAAAACTTCTAAGGCTGTTGTCCTCCCCAAGCGTGAATGTCTGCATTAGGTCACATCTGTAGCCTCGTGTTTCTTGTCCCCGGCAGGGAAGATGCCATCTCTGAGTGATGATATTCTGAGATTGAGCCCTTTGTCCTTCACGTGTGCCAATCCCTGTGGGTTTCCCCAAATGCAGGAGGACCCTGCAGCCTTTTGGCAGTGGGAGGGCTGTGTTTGCATCCTCCCTGGCAAACCAGAGGCTGGGGATGTGGAGGAGGATTAGTCATGTGGGCACTCTCAGATAGAGATTAGCCATTTCATTCCATCTCACCCATTAGTAAATTAGCCTTAGTACAAGTTTAAGTAGCAGCTATGTGATTTGGGGGACATTTTCAGGCAGAAAAGTGAAGGAATTCAAGAACCAAAATTAAAGCAGTCTTCCAAAGAAGCGAGGAGGGGAATGCCAGCACCGGTATTTTTCTTTACTTAGTGTAACTTTTTCACTTCTGATTTCATTTTAAGCATTTGTTGGTGTTTTCCTCAGGCTTCGCTGGCCTTTGGATTCAGTTGTACGCATCTCTAACTGGCTCTTGCCATCTTTCCCTGCACCATCTGGCAGACGGTGGGACAGGCTTTCCTCTGGAAAGCTAAAGTCTGTGCCCCTCCAAATCCTGTGCCTACCTTGGAGCATGAGGCCTTTGCCTGCTTCCATTCTTGAAAAATTTGGCTTGACTTAATGGCAGGGATTAGCATGATTATTTTCTTGAAGCTGAAGGGTAGCCATTATTAGTGTGTTAAGAATGCTTTTTATAAATGCACGGGACCCTGGTGCCAGCTGAATAACACAAACATCAGTTTATAGGTAAATTATTTCTGCTCCCTGAGTCTTCACAGTGGCCATTTGGCAGGCAATTAACCTCACAATAGAACATGCAGGATAACTGGCATAGTGGGTGAGAATTGCAAAGATTTTTAAATTGCTTTTCAAATCAACGTTGTCTGCACCTTCCCTGTTGCCCTCTTCTGCAGTGGCTCCTCAGCTGTTGTCATACAGCGGCCAGTAAAGGGGATGCTTGACACTGCTCACCTCCCAAAAAGACCCGGAGGTGTGTGTCTCCTCCTTTGAAGCCCCACACGTTTGGGCAAAGAGAATCCTGCTCCGTGTGAGAGCATGGAACGTGCCAGCTGCCACCGCTCGGCTAAAGAGACTTTCCTGCTGCAAATGATGCTGGGGATTCTGGATTTCACAGAATCACAGAATGATATGGGGTTGGAAGGGACCTCTGGAGATCATCTAGTCCAACCTCCTGCCAAACAGCAGGAGGTTGGACTAGATGGTTGGACCCACAGCAGGTCCCACAGGAACGTGTCCAGGTGGGTTTGGAATGTCTCCAGAGAAGAAGACTCCACCACCTCTCTGGGCAGCCTCTTCCAGGGCTCTGCCACCCTCACAGGAAAGAAGTTCCTCCCCATGTTTAGATGGAACTTCTTATGTTCCAGTTTGTGCCCATTTCCTCTTGTCCTGTCCCCGGGCACCACTGAAAAAAGACTGGCCCCATCCTTCTGACACCCTCCCTTTAAGTATTTATAGGCGTTGATCAGATCCCCCCTCAGTCTTCTCTTCTCCAGGCTAAACAGCCCCAAGTCCCTCAGCCTTTCGTCATGAGAGAGATGCTCCAGGCCCCTCATCATCTTTGTAGCCCTCTGCTGTCCCCTCTCCAGCAGTTCCCTGTCCTTCTGGAACTGGGGAGCCCAGAGCTGGACCCAGTGCTCCAGATGGGGTCTCACCAGGGGAGGAATTTCTTCCAATTTAAGAGTGTGAAATGGTTGGTTTGAAGCAGTGGGTAATTTTTCATGCACTTACCTACTGTTATTACATGCTGCAGAATACTTTTGGAGCAATTAGCTCCATTATCATTTGTAGAGATGTAGAGATTCATGAAAATGAGATGTAGAGATTTGTAGAGATTCATGAAAAACACTGCTAGGAAAGAGCATGGGCTTTATGTGCTGGAACACACGGTGTTTGTTGCTGTAGCAGGGATCACAGGCCAGGAGTCGGGTACCACCTTCTAGATGTAATCTCTTCATTTTTTGGCCAGTCATCCCAAGTTTTGAGTTTTCTTTTTGCTCTATGGCATCCTTGTAAAGGGGTGGGGTTAGGAGAGAGGGATCCGTGCATACCACGTGCCCACAGCGTCTTCGGCTGCTGCTCCCTTGATTAGATATTGTGATGGGGTGTTGTGTTACTTGGTTTTGTTGGTTTTGAGGAGCTTCTAAAATAGGCAGATCTGGGAACTGGAGAATCCCTAATCGTGTTCTTGCATCCAGTCAAAAATTGGAGGGGGAACTTAACCTTAGGGATTTGGGTTTAAATCTCATTCTGAGCCTTGTAAAAATCAAGGTTTTAGATGAGAGAATCTGGTTCAAGCTCAATTTAAGTTCAAAGCAATGAGTGGGAGTTACACATACTATAAAATCCTGTGAATATGGGATGCATACATTTAATGAGGAGTGCTTTGACAACATATTCCGTATGTCTTAACAAAATTCACGTATTTATTGATAACCTATTTTTGCCTAAGTTGTAAATCTATTGAATGCAACACCAGTAGTATGTATGTATATATTAAAATGTTGTAATACCAAATTAGACAGACAGATATTAAAGATACAAATGGCTTATTGATGTGGTGACTTGACAGTCCATGTCAAAATGATGAGAAACTTTTTAAGATGGTCTTGGGTGAAGCTTGGGATGTGGAAGAGAAGGTGGTCAAGAAGTTTTGTTTTCCGTTCCTCTTGCTGCTTTTTCTCTAGTTTAATGTGTCTGCCACAGCTGGCCTGTGGCCCTGGGTAACTCTGGATACACTCTGTGTCCATTAAAAGCTGACGTTAAGGCTGGCTGCGGGGTACGTGAGTCATGCTGAAGTGCTGTGGGTTTGCTTTCATTAGGGGTCCCTGCAGGACAGTGTTTCATTCTGCAGTTCTTGTTGATCTAAATGTCATATTATCCCAAAAAGGCATTAAACAGATGATGGGTAAGTCATGACAGCAATAATGGAAGAGCTATGCACTGAAATTAAAGGGTTTACCCTTTTCATTTTACCACAGAAAAGATACTGAGGTGCTGGAGCGGGTCCAGAGAAGGGCAACGGAGCTGGTGAGGGGTCTGGAGAAGAAGTCTCATGAGAAGAGGCTGAGGGAGCTGGGGGTGTTCAGCCTGGAGAAAAGGAGGCTGAGGGGAGACCTTCTTGCTCTCTCCAACTCCCTGAAAGGAGGGTGTAGCCAGGGGGGGTCGGTCTCTTCTTCCAAGTCCCAGGCGATGGGACAAGAGGAAATGGCCTCAAGTTGCACTAGGGGAGGTTCAGATTGGATCTTAGGAAAAATGTTGACACGGAAGGGGTTCTTAAGCCTTGGAATGGGCTGCCCAGGGAAGGGGTTGAGGCCCCATCCCTGGAGGGATTTAAAAGCTGGGTTGACCTAGTGCTTAGAGACATGGTTTAGTGATGATTTTTATCAGAGTTGGGTTGATGGTTGGACTAGATGATCGTAAAGGTCCCTTCCAACCCAGACAATTTTATGATTTTGTGGTTTTCCCCAGCTATCTTGGAGGTTCAAAAGCGGTTGGCACCAAACCAATAAAATAATGAAGCCCAAGACAAGTGCAAAGCTGTGTATCTACTGCTAGACTTAAGTTTGGGTGAGACTTTGCTGAAGTTGGTGGTGATAGCACCAAATGGCATTGGATGGGCTGGGGATGGTCGGCAGTGAGATACCTGGAACAACAGAGTCCAAAAAAAGGTTTGTTGGGAGTCACGGTTGAGAGGTTTCACTGGGGACTGGTTCCATATTAAATTAGAGGTAGTAAATACGAAGGGCATGAAAGAAACAGGATGACTTGAAGATAAAAATGGAGAAACACTGAGCTTGCCCCAGGGAAATGCAGCAAGAGCTTTTAGGTAAAATTGTGGTGGGAAGTGCTCTTAGAGCCATGGGTGAAGCAACCTCATAGTGCAAGGGAACAGGCATCGCTCCTATGCCGTCTGCCTGTATCCCTGGAAACAGTGGTTTATTCTGCGAACAAACAGGATCATCAAAGGAAGACTTGATTATTTTATATCAATATTTGAATGATACATGGAGACACGATGCTTCCTAAATACAGGCTAACAACCACTGGTAGAGGTATTTTGGAAGAGAAGTGAAACTCTCAGCTGAACAGACAGTGACACTAACCAGCAGCCTGAGTCATATATAAGTGGCTAATTGTTATATGGTGTTCCGCATTTTCAAAACACTGAGCCAAGGAGCACGTTTTGGGAAAGGAGCTAGTAGCAGCTTTTTGTAGACTGCTCGGCCTGGCTGCTGGAAAGAGGAGACATTCTGTTGTCTTTATTTGCAGAGTCGTGGCAGTGGTACATGGGGTAATAGCTTTTTTTACTGTACCAGTGACAGTAAGATTCAGTTTTGAAGTGAGGAGTTTATTTTCAGACTCCATTTCTCTGGGCTCTGTTGCAGAAAATATAATTTTATTTTTTTCTTCTGAATTTGTAGTCTCTCTTTAGTCCGTGACCTTGTTCTCTGCGTGAAGCCCATCTGTATTTTGAGTAAGGCTAGTCTTTCTAATGTGGCCTGCTTGAAATCAAAAGGTCGTTAAGACATATTGAGTATCACTTAAAACATTTTGTTTGATGTAGTCAGGTTAAAATGTTTGATATATCACCTCTTGAGTTGTATAGGGAAAAAAAGAAAAAGCTGAAAGATGTTGCTCCTCTCAGCTTTGTCTGAATCTGTTGGTTTTAAGACTTGTGGTTGTAAGGACATCTGGGTCATACATATCGCTGTGTAATGGGAACCTCTGAAGAAGACAGTGTTTGCTCTGCAGTAACAGAAGAAGCTGGTGAGGAATGACTCCAGTCAGAGAGAGAGAGTATCTTTCAGGTAACTTGAAGACTTCTTTAATTTTCTTTTCCCTTTTCTTTATTGCATGTCTTGAGGTTGGAGTACCCATTCCTGTTACAGTGCTAGACATCTCTGACACAGCTTTTACGTGAAGTGTCCGGGTACCCCTGTCCCCTCCAAAGCACAGCAGTGACGTGGTGGTGGGGTTTTGCTTTGGGCTTATTGCGTCTACCTGTTGCTTTCTAAGGCACGTGGCTCCAGCGACACTGCATTGTTTGCACTAGTTTTAAGCATAGTGTAGCACATTGGTACTTAAAAGTCTTTGAAGATGAATATTTTAAATCTGAAGACCCATCAAAGCATCGTCTTGTCACTGGAACGGTATGTTACAGTGTTGTAAAGCACAAAGAGGTTGTACGAGCTCATTACTGTGGAATTCCCTTTTAGCCTTGTTTGAAGTGTTTTGTGGCAGCGGTGTCTTCGTAGCCTTGATGGTCTGCAGAAATGCTCAAGTGAAAGATTGTATGAAGGTAGATGGAGCGGTGTGAAGTCAGAGGATGTGGCTGTGAAATCCCACCCAGCTTCTGTCTGCACGATGCCCGTAACTTCCCAGGGCCTCGAGCAGGGAGCTGCTGCAGTTTGGGTACCACACTGCAGATGGGGGGGCGCTATTGTGAGATACATTTATTTATCTGCTTAGATTGCTTTGATTTTACTTTGGAAATTATTTCCTTCTGTCTTCTGCTTGAGTGCTTTGGAAAGATATCAGTCATCACCACCAGCAGCAGTAAAGATGTTTATTGAAGATGAAGAAAATAAATCAAGGATTTGCTAATGAGGTGCTGAGTTAAAGCAGCTTTTATTACAAAAAAAAATCCCCTTATCCTGTTTGATCAATATATCCATCGAGTGAAATCCATTTGAAAGGTTAGCATTTTTATTTTCCACCTCTTCAAAGAACAAGGAAAGAAGGTAGGGTTGCTCTGGACGAAGCCCTTGCTTTATATTGGGTTACTCCAAGTTGACTTTATTGCTCATTTTTATAAAAAAACCCCACTTGTATGGCAGCTTAAAAAGTAGAATTGTAACAATGCAACCACAGTGAAAAAAGATAAGCTTAAGAAAAGTATTAAAAAAGATATTAGAAAAAAGCCCCTTTGTTATTCTTTTCAGCATCTGGGTTTGCTTCTGCCTCTTAATTTAAGTTGGGCTCTCCCTCTTTTATGTCGTTTAGTCCAGAGGGAGGAGAGTGGCACTGACCAAACAGTGAATCCTTCCTATTGAGGGCTCCTCCAGTCTGCAGTCACCGGCTCTTCCTTACGCTGTGAAAAAAGGCCTTGTCTCCTGTGACTGTTTTTTCTGACCCCAAGCCCAGGCAAGGCAGGGATGCCCACATTTTTTCCTTTTCCCTCTTTCCTTAAGGTCTTTTGGTTAGTATTTTATTCTGTACTTTTGTATGTGTGCTCTTGTCTACAACCTGTGCATCTCCTTTGTAGGGCTCTACAAGTGTCTTGCAAGGACCTGGCGCATCTCATCAGGAGACGTATGCTATGGGTTCCTTCCTGCTACATTCATAACCCGTCTTATCTGCTGAGTTTTGTCCAAATACCGAGAAAATTCCTGTGGTTGAAGTTGAAACTGAGCTATTGAATTTGACTGACACCACCTCCATCCCCTGGACGGAGCTGGGATTTTTCCAGACTCCCTCCTGCAGGCTCCGGCTGCCCCTCTCTTTGCACAAGCGCCTCACGAGACACCACCAAATAGGAGTTTCTTGACACTAAATCTCGCTGGTTTTGGCAGGCCCAGGCTCAGCAGACCTGGACCTCAGTCATCTACAGTTGTGACTTTCAACTCTTTTTGATTTGCAGATACCTAAGCATTTTCTACTAGAGGTGTAGACCTTTTACTCTGACCTTAGCCTGCCGACAGCAGGTTTGCTTTCCTTGGTCACCTTCCGGTGACTGATTCCCCGAGGAGCCGTGGACTGTCGAGCTAGCAAATTGTATTCATTTCTGTACTGTTCCACTGTCAGAGTAAACTTTTATCTGTCCCTTTATTTATGGCACCTGCCTTACACACTGAGCTTCCTCTCTTTACAGGTCTGATCAGTCTCTGGAAGTACAACCACCCATTTTATCTCAGAGGACGTATTCTCTCTCTCTTTAAATTTTATTTATTTTCTTTCTTTTTCCCTGGAAGAGATACAGGATATCAGGATGTTCTCAACACAGATGACCACCTTCATTTCCCACCTGCTTCCAGAGAATCCTTCACCGTGGCCATTAAGTCTGGGTGGTCGTATTCAGACCATTGAAAAACTTATCTGAGACAGCGCGGACAACCGTAGAGAGAGCAAGAGTGGCAAAGCCAGTGGTGGTTAGTAGAGAGCCTGTTTCAACAAGAAAAGCTTTTACCACTCCTGATCTGTCATCTTCCCTCCCGGCTGGAGCAGAGGCTCTATCCCTCCGCCTTTCTAGCTCTGCAAAACTGCAAATGAATAGCGGGGAAACACATACCTTGGGCATATTTCCCAGACTTTTTACATGGTAAATTTACCCTTTCTCGTGTCGTGCTTTTAGCGCCCAGCAGGGCAGCGCGTGGCAGGCTCGTGGGAGCGCTGGTCCTCAGCACAAGTAGCTGTGCTCCACTGGCTCCTGTCTGCTGAAATCATCAAGAGAATAAGGAGCCACAGTTTAAAATATCTCCTCTTAAAAGGAAAACTCTTGGGTCTGTTTAAGGAAGGGGGATGGGTGGGGGGAAGACTTCTCAAGCTTTCAGGTTTGCATCTGCAAGTGCTGTATGCTGCTTAGAGGAACACGCTTGGATCAACTGAATTAGCAATTTTTATCAAATAACTCGAGCTTCCTAATAAATTTCTTGAGTGCACTGAAGAGTGACAAATAACCTTATAAACAGAAAAGCTGGCTAGATTTTCTTGACAGATACTGCCTCTTCTTTTTGTGGAGCTGTTTGTCACCAGCCGGAAGAAGAAATGTCAGGACTTGATTTGTGAGCGCATCCCTACCTGAATTCCCACTGGTTTCGTTACTGCAGCAAAGCAAGAGAATGGGGAAGCATGTGAAAATACCATTGCATGGTGCAGTGATCATCTAACTTAGCAAGCCTGAGGCAGTTACAGCGCTCCCAGGTTCCTTCAGGAAGATGAAAGATTTTTTTTTTTTTTTTTTAATTAGTGCTCAAGCCCAGAGTCCTGGTTTTGGGTCTGAGAACCAACAATGTGGAAATTTTCTGCTACTCTCTCAGCTGTGTGCTGTGCAGATTGATGTTAAAATTCAGCAAACACGATCCGTGCCCAATCCAGTTTAGTCATTTGAAGGCAAAACCCAAATGATAAACTGAATGGCTCCAGTTGGAGATAGCCATAAGCATGGCGTTGCCGGGATCCTCCGTATCCTCTGCAGTTCCGGTTCCTGGTGTGTCTGTTACTGAAACGTGCGCTTTCCTTTCGGCATGTGGCTGCCATACCAGTACTGTTTGCCCTTTAGTAGGTAACCTTGCCCCCCCCCCATTTTTTTTGTGATATTTTTTAAAAAGTGAGAACTTAGTGAGAACTTCCCCATGAAACCAAAGGAGTCACGAGACTGATCCTGATGGTGTTACTGAGAGAGCAGAAGAGTTTCAAGACCTCAGATGAGTTCTTTCTTGTGCTGTGTTTCATCATGAACAAGCTTTATTTTGCTCACAGTCACTGTGGCATCTCAAGAAGGCTGGAAGGCCTCTGCCATAATGTCAGTTGTGGACAGCAAGCTGCTTGGGAGGATTTTGGGGCTCTCTTTTTTCTAACGGGATTAGAAGCAATGGAGAGGGGTTCAGCGGAGGTGTTCTCTGCTAAGCCGGATAACAAAATAAGGGTTGTTCCAATATCTTGATTTTTCCAATGTCTTCTTTCTCCTTGTTGTGTTGGCAGAGGAGTTGGCTTTTGAAGCACCTTAGAAGGGGGGTTCCAGTTGCTGCTGCAATGGGAGCCATTGGTGTTCACATGGAAATAAAGTCAAGGACTCAATGAAAACAGAGAGAAGTAAGGCTGAAATTCAAAGCAGGCTCAAAACAGATATCCTGCCATTCTGTTTCTCGCAAATGCCCATCACAGTTTCATTTAGGAGAAGCCAAGGTAGGGACAACTTGCCTTAGCAAGGAATAGTTAAACAAGTCAGTGCGAGATCATATATATACATATATACGATATATGTATATATCATATATACAAGCATGCCGTTTTTATGTGAGCTTTTTAAACATCACAAGTTCCTCCATTTGAGCCACTTCAGGAGGTTTGGCCAAGGTTTAGGTGTGCTGTTGTGTTCAGTTCGTTTCTGCTCTTGGTAGGAGACCTGTGTGAGGATTTTTAGAGTATTTAATACACAATTTTTAAAATTGCAGTTATATCTGTGAATTAAACGGGACAGTCAGTCTTGTCATGTAGGCCAATTAAACGGGGAGCTGGCATGTGTAAAATATTATTAATACATACTCTACTTGACAAAATTAAGCAGAAATGTGAGTACTAAAGTTTGTTTATTTGTCTTTCTTGTAATTCTTTTTTTGTAAGAAGCTTCTGCAAAATAGCCCTGCTTAGTTAAGAAGCCGGCTGTGGTGCTCTGCATTAATATCTATCGTACCCTTCTGCGCTCTGCAACAGCACGCAAAGCCTTTCACCGCTGGAAATGTCTGCCGAAATTTTGACTTTACAGTAGGTGAAATACAACCTCAGGCAGCAAAGTAAATAAGCAGCTATTAATGTCAGTTCTTTTAATGTATATTTTTGTTTGTATCTATTATAACATATGCTCTGAACACAAAATATTTACCTAACTGGCAGTTTCTCCAAATTGGTCGTTGTAAAATTCTTCAAATGAGAAAACAACAGAAATTTAAAAATATCCTTACCTTTTAGCTTTCACGTTGACTAAAATATACTTGATTGACAAGTAGAAGTAGTATTTGCCAGGGGAAAAAACCATCCCAATCTATAAAGTTTATTGCTTTCTGCCAGCATAAGTGCTTGTTTTGTAAAGCACGCAATTTTATTTTAGTAACAACGCAAACTTCTTAGGAGGAAAATCTCTCTCAACTTTCAGAAATACTTTAAATGAATCTCAGCAAGTGATGGGAGACCTCGTCACTCCCGACGCTCGTGGATACCCAGAGTAATTCAGTGTGTGTGTACCCACTGCAGCATTAGCCTGGGCTCTTCACCAACTCCTCCTCTTAATTCTCATTCCTCTTTGTGACTTGGTTTACTGTACGGAAAAACGCTCTGCGACTTGCACCCGAAAGGTCTAGTGATGTAGATGGAGTATTACAGCGCCGGTGAAACCTCTAATTGGAGCAGGCTGCAAATGGGAGAGGTAAATTAGGCTAACCCTGGGTCCTCATCCGCATAGGCTCCCTGCAAAGTGACGAAGTAACTTACTTGGTTCAGTAATTGTTCTGCTTCATGCTGACAGACCCAACCGGAATTTTGGCAATGGTAAAATATAGTAAAATAACTAAAACATGAGGGCTTGGAATTCTTGTTTCATATCTAATGGTGTGAAACCAGCCGCCCTTAGTTCAGGGCTACATGAACGGTACTTCTTCATTTTGCTTCTGTGAAGGATGTTGTCACGCAGCTTGATTTTTAAGAATCTGTACAAGTAAATTGGAAAAGATGAACTATTAATTGCGATTCCTTAATCTGGCATTTAAATGTTGAGTGATCACGCAATTTGCCTTTTTTTTTTTTTTTTTTTTCTGTCAGCAAGA
Organism: Numenius arquata; assembly: GCF_964106895.1. NCBI lineage: Eukaryota > Metazoa > Chordata > Aves > Charadriiformes > Scolopacidae > Numenius > Numenius arquata. The sequence continues at coordinate 22,001,408 of NC_133585.1, read as the reverse complement.
GCAATTACACAAAACTCGTGATTGTTTAAAATGTTTAAAACCTGCTTCTCTCTATAAATTGGAGCTGCAGAGCGTTAACATGAATCGTCGGATGAAATGGGCAGAGCTCTCGTGGTATTTGGGAATTGTTCTGTGTGAAGCAACTGCTGCTGTCTCGTATCGCTCCTCGTGTTTCCACAGGCTGTCTCTCCAGGCATAACTTCTTCCTTTAAGACTCACATAAAGAAAAGAATTGCATAAAATGTTCATTGTGGCTGTTTTTTTCTCTCTGTGGTCTGAATTTGGCCAAGCTGAAATGTGTCGCAGGTATTTCAGAAAATCCCATCCTCCTCCTGATGCATCGTCTCCTATTTCTGTTTCGTACAGTCACAGAGGTTTCAAGTGTTTCATAATTTCATAATTCACATAATTTCAGCTGTTCCTTTCAGTAGTAAGAGTTACGTATCCACAAATCTCGGCTCTTCCTCTCTAAAGCAGGGGAAAAGCCTTGCAGCTGTAACACCTTGTAGAGCAGCAGCTGTGGATGCCTGTTCCTCTTGGAAAATTAAGACCTGACATTTGCCACTGGCAGCTATGTATGAGCAGCAGTGGAAGGTAAAAGGAAAAAAGAGCTCAAACACAGTCGTAGCACCGTGTCGGCAGTTCCCTGGCAGGGTTCAGGCGTGGGAGAAGAGTCTGAATCTTTCTGGTACCTCAGTGCTACAGCGTACGTAGCTGCCGTGTCGATGAATCGTGGTTCCCCATTCTGCCGGTGTCAGCCATGGTGGTGACACAGCCTCCTTCAACGTGCAATCTGCTTTCAAAAGCCTTACACTCTCAAGTATGAAGGTCCAAATTCAGAAGGTTTCTCGAGCTCAGTTGTCAACTGGAAGATGTACGGGCTGCCTGGGCTCCGAAGGGCGGCTTCTCCGGGTCCTAGTGTGACGGTCGGTGCCCTGTCGCGGGTTGTGCTGCGGGGCCCTTGCCCCCAGCTCTTCTCCTGACAGCTCGGCCCGTCCTGCCTCTCCTGGTGCCAGCATCTCAGCAGCCTGGGTGTTATAAATGCTTTCAGACAGGAGGATGTTTGCAAAGAGATTGATCTGCGAGCTAAACTTCATTTGTCTGGCGTTCCCTGAAAAAGGAAATGCAAAGGCTGTAGAGATCCTTTTCTTAAGAACAGCTGTTAACCAGAAAACCCCCAAACCATGCATGAATCGAACAATTATACTTCAATTTTCATACCACCGCTAGCGACTGGCTGAAAGCAGCAGGAACTACAAACCCGGCAGTCTGACCTCGGTGCCTGGGAAGGCCGTGGAACAGACCATCCTGAGTGCCATTATGAGGCACATGAAGGTTGCCCCGGTGACCAGGCCCGTCCAGCACGGGTTCATGAGAGGCAGGTCCTGCTTGACAAACCTGATCTCCTGCTGTGACAAAGTGACCCGCTTGGTGGGTGAGGGAAAGGCTGTGGATGTTGTTTACCAGGACTTTAGTAAGGCCTTTGACATGGTTTCCCACAGTATCCTCCTGGAGAAACCCGCTGCCCGTGGCTTGGGTGGGAGGACTCTCCGCTGGGTTAAAAACTGGCTGGAGGCCGGGCCCAGAGAGTGGTGGGGAATGGAGTTAAATCCAGTTGGCGGCCGGTCATGAGCGGTGTCCCCCAGGGCTGGGGACTGGGGCCGGGTCTCTTTAACATCTTTATCAATGATCTGGACGAGGGGATCGAGTGCACCCTCAGTCAGTTCACAGGCAACACCAAGTTGGGTGGGAGTGTCGACCTGCTGGAGGGTAGAAAGGCTTTGCAGAGGGACCTGGACAGGCTGGATGGATGGGCCGAGGCCAATGGGATGAGGTTCAACAAGGCCAAGTGCCGGGTCCTGCCCTTGGGTCACACCAACCCCCTGCAGCGCTCCAGGCTTGGGGCAGAGTGGCTGGAGCTGCCTGGGGGAAAAGGACCTGGGGGTGTTGGTGGACTGTGGGCTGAACATGAGCCAGCAGTGTGCCCAGGTGGCCAAGAAGGCCACCAGCATCCTGGCCTGTGTCAGGAACAGCGTGGAGAGTAGGACTCGGGAGGTGATGGTCCCCCTGTACTGGGCACCGGTGAGGCCCCACCTCGAGGGCTGTGTCCAGTTTTGGGCCCCTTCCCACAAAAAAGACATTGAGGGGCTGGAGCGGGTCCAGAGAAGGGCAACGGAGCTGGTGAGGGGTCTGGAGAACAAGTCTTGTGAGGAGAGGCTGAGGGAGCTGGGGGTGTTCAGCCTGGAGAAAAGGAGGCTGAGGGGAGACCTTCTCGCTCTCTCCAACTCCCTGAAAGGAGGCTGTAGCCAGGGGGGGTCGGTCTCTTCTCCCAAGTTCCAGGCGATGGGACAAGAGGAAATGGCCTCAAGTTGCACCAGGGGAGGTTCAGATTGGATCTTAGGAAAAATGTTGACAGGGAAAGGGTTCTTAAGCCTTGGAATGGGCTGCCCAGGGAAGGGGTTGAGGCCCCATCCCTGGAGGGATTTAAAAGCCGGGTTGACCTAGTGCTTAGAGACATGGGTTAGTGATGTTTTTTTTTTTTTATCAGAGTTAGGCTGATGGTGGGACTAGATGATCATAAAGGTCCCTTCCAACCCAGACAATTCTATGACTCTACGCTCACTGATGACCGCAAGACTGTGCACCAGCAGAGCACACTGACATATCTCTTCACCTGGACATGTTCCTGTGCAACCCGCTCTGGGTGGACCTTCTCTGGCAGGGGGGTTGGACTGGATGATCTTCAGAGATCCCTTCCAACCCCATATCATTCTGTGATTCATTGCCAAAACATCCTCACATTTTAGCATAGGATGAAAAAAAATCATGCACGACCAAAACCTGAGGTGTTTTCAAGGCACAGGACTGACCAGGAAAAGAGAAAGGCCTCCAAATATGATGTTCTTAAACAAAGCCTCAAGCTTTGGGGACAGCAAATCCAAAATAAATGTACCTCTATGTATAAAACATCATACCTGAAATAAAATCACGGATCTGGAATAGCAGGCTGAGACTGTGCGTAGGGCAAGCCATGGCCACCTCCTGCTGCCACGGCCATCGCCTGGGACCGCAACCTGCTGCTGACTCAGTGCAGGAGAGGTGAAAGGGTGCATTAGATGCATTTTTTTGTTTTCCACAAGGAAACAATGACAATGACTCTGCACCCGGCGCAGGATACGAGCCTAAATGACTTACTCACACTTTTTGGCTTTCAGTAAGGATGGGATTGCCATCAACTGAATTGCAGGGAGGTAGTTCATTGTGCTGCCAGCTGAAACATGAGGTCTGAAACCAAATAAGCAACATCATGCTGAGCCATTAATAAGGAGGGAGAGCTGGCTGACAAAAGCAAAGCCCTTTCAGCTACTCTTAAAGACGCCCCTCTCTATCCTCCCTCCTGCCTTCCCCACTGCCAACAGCAACACAGCCACAACCAGGAAACATGTGGCACAAGCAGTTCAGAGATTTAGGAGGGATTTACACCTTTTAAATAAGCTATTTCATCCCACCTGCAAGACTGCCACTTTTCAGAGGATCTAACTGTATTGGGAACTACCTGAAGGTCCACCAGCTACATGAGCCTAAAATACCTCTTTGAAGGATGCTGGCTGCCTACCTCCTGCTGGTTAATTATTCCTTGGCATGTAATCCATCTTAGTGATTAGGACTAATGAGAGGTTCACCTGGAGAATGCTCTCACAACATGCAGATCCCACAGCCTGTCAGTCCGAGAGCCCGTGGTGTACAGCGGGGAGACAGTGTTAATTATGTTGCCTGATGGCCACTTTCATCAACAGTAGAAAGCTGTAGGTTTCTCTTCCCTTGTCACTTACTGAAAGCCTGGGAAGAGTTAATGATGGCTATGATTATGGATACATAATGCCCCATGAACATAGCAAAGGTCTGGGATTAAGCATCAAACATTTAGGTCCAAGTCTTGACCTATCCAGAAGGCAAACCATTCTATGCATTCCTGATGCCCTTCCCCTCCTCTTTTTCCCTCCATACTCCTCAAGCCTTCCTCCTTTTAAAATCAGGAAATACCAAAGTACACTCAGCTTTTGCAATGCTATTGCAGGACACAGATTTAGCAGAGATAACCTTGAGATCTGCAAGGGGATTGAGTGCACCCTCAGTCAGTTTGCAGATGACACCAAAGTAGGTGGGATCTGCTTGGGGGTCGGAAGGCTCTACAGATGGATCTGGACAGGCTGGATGGATGGGCCGAGGCCAATGGGATGAGGTTCAACAAGGCCAAGTGCTGGGTCCTGCTCTTGGGTCACACCAACCCCCTGCAGCGCTCCAGGCTTGGGGCAGAGTGGCTGGAGCTGCCTGGGGGAAAAGGACCTGGGGGTGTTGGTGGACTGTGGGCTGAACATGAGCCAGCAGTGTGCCCAGGTGGCCAAGAAGGCCAACGGCATCCTGGCCTGTGTCAGGAACAGCGTGGCCAGCAGGAGCAGGGCAGTGATGGTGCCTCTGTACTGGGCACTGGTGAGGCCTCACCTCGAGGGCTGTGTCCAGTTCTGGGCCCCTCACTACAGGAAGGACATTGAGCTGCTGGAGCGTGTCCAGAGGAGAGCCACCAAGCTGGTGAGGGGTCTGGAGAACAAGTCATAGGAGGAGAGGCTGAGGGAACTGGGCTTGTTTAGTTTGGAGAAGAGGAGGCTGAGGGGAGACCCCATTGCCCTCTACAACTCCCTGAAAGGAGGGTGTAGAGAGGTGGGTGTTGGCCTCTTCTCCCAAGGGAATAATGACAGGACCAGAGGAAATGGTCTGAAGTTGGGGCAGGGGAGGTTTAGATTAGATATTAGGAAGAATGACTTTCCTGAGAGAGTGGTCAGGCACTGGAACAACCTGCCCAGGGAGGTGGTGGAGTCGCCATCCCTGGAGATATTTAAGAAACGTGTAGACGTGGCACTTTCAGGGCATGCTCTAGTGCCCGGGATTGTTGGGGGTTTTTTTGTGGGTGTGTGTATGGTTGGCCTTGATGATCTCAAAGGTCCCTTCCAACCATGAAGATTCTGTGATTCTTGTTGCCGGCCCCAATCCTGCCCTCCACAGAGTGCAGGTGCCACAGGCTGGGGTTACGAGGTTGCTCACTTGCCTCGTGTCAGGAATGCAAGGGCCACAGTTATCTGCCTGGCTCTCATCAGGGCACAGAGCGGGGTGGAAATCACCATCGGGAAGAATCCAGCTCAGGACCAAGTCTGGGATACGTTCTATGTAACGCTGTATGCAGCTTCAGGATCCTGCCTTGCATGCCAGACCCCCTTTTGGGAAGGAGAGGTGATGTTCTGGACACAGCGTTCATTCGCCAGGCGCTTTAAAGCATCTTTGGGAATTCAAAAATTAGGCAGAGCCTTACATATTCGAGGGCTACACATTTAAGAAAGGGAGGATACCTTCTCCTTTCTGCTGGCACTTTGCTTGCCAGCATGCCTTTTGGTTTTATATTTATTTCTGTTGCTGTTGATGCATTTTTTTAATGAATCTCTGCAACCACGAGGAAATAAGGATTTCCCCAACAGACTAGAAGTGAAGAGTTACTAGAGTAGGGTTCACCATTTCCACCACACTTTAAATCCCAAATTAACATTTTCAAAAGAACGCTTTTCCAGTTTTTTCACTGGACAATACTGAAGCAGGCCAGTATGAGAGGACACGTTACTGTGGATACTGTGGAGACAGCAAAATTCAAAAAGGAAATAAAAATGTCAGGAAAAAAAAAAAAAAAAGAAACAGGTATGAATGGTCAACCTACCACATGTCTTGGGAGGAGGTATGCAAGCCTCAGACATACCCACAGAAACACCAGTCCACGTATCCCGGTGTGTTAAATGCTACCTAATGATTTACACAGACACAACTTTAAAAGCACTTTCTCAGTGCCCGCTGCCTTTTCCAGTGGTAGAGACACGTTTGCTGTGCTATACGAACTGGGCTTGTGTGCCAGTTTAGGAGGAGGGGAAAAGCAGGGAGGAAGAAAAGGCACAGCCCTGCTTTGTTATCAGAGCAACTTCTGGGAGAGGCTGGAGATAGAGAAGCGATAGGGGATGAAATGTTCTTCCAGAGTATTTCTGAAAAGGGAGCAAACATTAATAGTCAAAGTGACCCTTCTGAATTTCACCACGGTTATTAATTTTGAACACCGAACACAACAGAAGTGTTATACCCTTCTGCCATCTCCCCACCCAGCCAAGCTCCGGGGACCACACACAGCACCCTTTGAAAAGATGTGCTCCAAATACATACACCGAAAGGTCACAGCTGGCAACGCCACTGCTTCCGCGAGGCACCCCTGCAGCCAGAGCCCTCAGACCAGTAAATAACCCCTTCCCAGAAGAAAGGAGCACGATTCCTGGAATCGGCAGACAGGGCTGGCCACACACTTCTCGCGGGAGGAAGGACCGGAGCACCCACACAGCTTCACACAGCTGCTCCTGCTGGCTGCTCTTCAGGTGACTGCAGGGGAGGGAAGATCTCTGCACAGAAATACAGGGGGTTGTGCTTCCCTGCACCCCTCTACGCAGAAACAGGAGGTAACAGGGCCAAGAGGGCCAATGGGATCCTGGGCTGCGTAGGGAAGAGTGTGGCCAGTAGGTGGAGGGAGGTCATTCTCCCCCTCTGCTCTGCACTGGTGAGGCCACAACTGGAATACTGTGTCCAGTTCTGGGCTCCCCAGTTCCAGAGAGACAGGGAACTACTGGAGAGAGTCCAGCGTGGGGCAACAAAGATGATGGAGGGATTGGAGCATGTCCCTGATGAGGAAAGGCTGAGAGAGCTGGGGCTCTTTAGCCTGGAGAAGAGAAGGCTGAGGGGAGACCTTATGAATGCTTACAAGTACCTAAAGGGTGGGTTGAAGGAGGATGGAGCCGGACTCTTTTCAGTGGTTCCCAGTGAGAGGACGAGGGGCAACGGGCACAAGCTGGAACTTGGGAAGTTCCATTCAAATATGAGGAAGAACTTCTTTCCGGTGAGGGTGGCAGAGCCCTGGAACAGGCTGCCCAGGGAGGGTGTGGAGTCCCCTTCTCTGGAGATCTTCAAGCCCCGCCTGGATGCCGTCCTGAGTGATGTGCTCTGGGCAACCCTGCTTTAGCAGGGGAGTTGGACTGGATGATCTCTAGAGGTCCCTTCCAACTCCAACAATTCCGTGATTCCATGAAGATGTAACCTCTCTCCTTCCATCTCTGCCTGTTCCCACAAAATGGTTTATTTTGGAAACTTTAAGATGGGAGAAAGGGATTAATTAAATCCCGAGGGGTCCAGGAGGCATTTCATGAGAGCTGTGTTTATGGAGAACACATTTGTTTATTTTTCCTGTCGTACGTACAGCCGGACTAGCCAAGGCAGGATGCCTTTAGCTCTCTCACCCATGCAACCCCACAGCTGGAAAAGCAAACCTTGGGCGGCAGACAGTAGTGAGGTAGCATTGCCATCAATTAATTCATTAATTCCTGGCTCCTTTTGTCAAGACAAATGACAGTATATACCCATGCACAGTACGCACTGAGCCAGATGTACACGCTATGCTTGGATCTCGAGCTGGTGTCCAGTGAACCCCAGCTCCCGGCAAACCCTGCTGGGTATGTTGATTAACAGAGAGATGCAAACAACTGCTCAAATGTCCAAATTAACACAAATAAGATGATAAATGTACCCCTGCAGTTCAGAGAAAGAAAAAAAGTACAGAAATTCCTTTGTATCCTCCTCATTTGGTTACCTTCAGGTCACAAGGAAATGCATCTCTCTGTCTCTATCCTCCTCTTCCCTCTCTCTGGAGGCGCAATTTGGGAGGTAGAAACGATGAGAGAAATTTCACTGTGAGCTGAAGGATCCTTCCTCCCCTCCAGAGATCTGAGGCTCTGTATTTAATTCTCTCTGTTCTCCGTTTTGCATTTTAAGTGTTTTATGTGCCTAAATCACCGGACAGGGGAAACTGGAAAAAAGCCAGGATACACTGCCCAGCACTGCAGCTCTCAGGAAATGTGGAAATTGAAATCTGACTCTCAGTCTTAGGTGTATTCTAATGATAAATGTCACCCGTTTGCAGATGAGTATCTTGGAACAACTATAGTTACTTCACATGAAAAATCACCTCTTTTTATCTGAAAATCATTTCCTTATTCCACACACCAAATTCCAGATTTACCTTTATAGGCTTAAAGCACGTTAATGCAAGGCAAAACCTTTAAGCATTCATTATACGCTTACCTAAATTAAATTTTACTATTTACATTTTCTTTCCTTGGATAATTGTGTTTATCGGCAATTTGGAAAATAGGAGTGTTATAAAAGAGGCATGTGATATGTGCTTAATTTCATGCATCTGTTTCATCCCTATTTCTCACAAAGGAGAGCGGAGGAAAGGCCTCCCCCTGGCTGCACCGCTAAAGGGATTGCCATGGTGCGGGCTCCATCGTTCTCGCAATCAATTGCTATTTTCTCCATGCAATTACACTCATTAGCAGCCACACACGTTTACATCCAACTCCATCGAAGGGAAGAACAGCCAAAAGCTAAGAGAGCAAAAGGCAAAGCAAGGAGTTGTTCAAAAGGTTTTATAACAAAAGTAAGTTTGTGTTAAAATTTTAAACCTGTTTTAAAACACTGGGAGATTTTGTTACAAGTCCTATTTGCTCTTTTTCAGAGCAATTTGGTAGTGAAAAGAAGTCATGGAAGATTTACTGCTCTTACTTCACCAGCTCTTATCTTCCCACACACACTTAAAGAAAAAGTGCTGCACTGCAATTCAGGAGATAATTAAAACTGTATTACAAAACGAGAGCTACAAACTCATGATCAGCATCAAGAACATGTACCCCACTGATGGTGAAAAAGTGCAAATATTTTCAGACTAGTAGGCTCAGTTTGCAGTACAGTTTGGTTTATTTCTCTTGAAAGCTTAGCTCTTGATCACAGAGCTGCTCAGCCAGTATTTCTTAATATCAACACATTAAAAGGAGCTTTTAATTACACACCACTCATTTTTCTACCTTTTACTGGTATTGAACATGTAACTCCACGGACACGAATGGGTTACAGAATCAAGATCTCTATCACCATTGCACTCCTAATTTATGACTTAAAATATTCAGCTAGTGAGAGCTGATGATTTCCTTACATTTAGGAACCAATTATGACCAATTTATTAAGAATAATTTCTGCAGATTGCAACAAAGCTGCTGACAGGGCAGCAAATTAACACAGGAACCATATTTGTATACGATTTACAAACAGTTTGTCTCTGTGTATCCTCTCTGAAAGTAGCTACTCCACGTACCTGAATTCGTTGAAACAACATACTACACAATTTCAACCTACAATCGATTCTTTTTACTTCACCCATTTCACAGTGGAATAGTTGTCTTGCAGGAAAACGTGTCTGCTTTTTCTCCTGAGACTATGAACGGGTTTTTTTTGGCTCACTCCTCAGTAGCTGGGGGTTTCTACACTTCATCTAAGAGATATAACCCACAGATTGTACATATAACCCATAAGTATACATATTATCTCATATTTGGGAAAATCATAGTTTTGGGGCACAATTCTCAGAAGAAAGGCCTAGAAAGTATGAGAAAAATTCAGTTTGCACAAGCTGGGGAACTACTGGAAACAGAGTCCCATGTTCAGGAGGGTCAGATCCACAAGGAAAAATGGGTGATGGATCTGCTCAGGAGTTCAGCGCTGAACAGCCCTGCTCTAGAGGGTTCTCCCTCCTGCCATGGGAAAGGGTGACAAGCTGCAGGAACAGGCAACAAGCCCCAGTGGCCTGGCTGGGCAGAGATCAGCAGGAAGATTTGGGATGAGGGGTTTGGGAGTTGGGTGGACTTGCCAGATCTATCTCAGCCCACATCTTTCCCACCCTGGTTGGTGTTGTGGCAGGAAGTCATGAGGGTTGCATACTAACCCATAACCCAATCTGAAACATGGACTTTTGGGGTCAAACTCAGACACAGAGATCCTGGAACTCTGCATTGGCCAGAGGCAGCAACATGGTAGAGGACATTTGTACTGAAGGTGAGGATACTTAGAACTAAGAGCCACTAATATTGGTATGTTTGACTTTACAACCTTAATAGCGCTCTTTTAATTATAATTTAACTGAGCACAAGGACTTCATATTTATTTTTCAGAGGCAACTGAGTCTCATCGGCTCATCCCGAAGTAGGATTGTATGTCAAGCCATCTCCATATGCATCCCCAACAGCATGCCTAGAACATGCAACAGCAAAAACTGAGACCAGTTTCATAGATTCATAGATTGGTCCAGGCCGGAAGGGACCTCCAAAGGTCATCTAGTCCGACCTCCCCGCAGTCAGCAGGGACACCCCCAACTAGACCAGGTTGCCCAGGGCCTCGTCGAGCTTCACCTTGAATATCTCCAGGGAAGGGGCCTCAACCACCTCCCTGGGCAACCTGTTCCAGTGTTCCACCACCCTCATGGTAAAGAACTTTTTCCTAATATCCAATCTAAATCTCCCCTTCTCCAACTTAAAGCCATTGCCCCTCGTCCTGTCACTGCAGGCCTTTGGAAACAGACCCTCCCCAGCCTTCCTGTAGGCCCCCCTCAGGTACTGGGAGGCCGCTATGAGGTCTCCCCGGAGCCTCCTTTTCTCCAAGCTGAACAACCCCAGCTCCCTCAGCCTGTCCTCGTAGGAGAGGTGCTCCAGCCATCTGATCATTTTGGTGGCCCTCCTCTGGACCTGCTCCATCAGGTCCATGTCCTTTCTATATTGAGGGCTCCAGACCTGCACACAGTGCTCCAGGTGAGGTCTCACCAGAGCAGAGTAAAGTGGCAGAATCACCTCTCTGGATCTGCTGGCAACACTTCTTTTGATGCAGCCCAGGATGTGGTTGGCCTTCTGGGCTGCGAGAGCACATTGCCTGCTCATGTCCAGCTTCTCGTCCATCAGCACCCCCAAGTCCCTTTCCTCAGGGCTGCTTTCTAACACCTCATCCCCCAGGCTGTATTTATACTGAGGATTGTTTCTTCCCAGGTGCAGAATCCTGCACTTGCTTTTGTTGAACCTCATGAGGTTCACCTGGGCCCACCTCTCCAGCCTGTCCAGGTCCCTCTGAATGACATCCCATCCCTCTGATGTATCGACAACACCACACAGCTTGGTGTCATCTGCAAACTTGCTGATGGTGCTCTCAATCCCTCTGTCTATGTCTTTGATAAAAATGTTAAACAGTACTGGTCCCAGGACGGACCCTTGAGGGACACCAGTTCCCTTCTCCTGGGCCAACTCTGCCCAGTCACAAGGAGCAGCTATCTGCTGAAGGCAAAAATTCAGCTGGAAGCATGAATTTTAGAGCTCTAGAGCCTTTCTATGGCTTTGGGTTCAGAAGCAATACTTCCTATCCCAGGCCTGGGACAAAGTGACTCAGATGCACCAAGTCCACATTCTGCTACAATGCCACATTCCATCCTTTCTATGTCCTGACCACGCTGAGACTGGTTTTTTTTTTTCTTTTCCACCTTATTGGTAGCTCTTCCTGAACCACCATGCTCCAGGAACGAGACATCTGTTCGAGCATCCACTTTAAACTGATAGTGATTCCTGAGCCAGTATCACCATTTTGCTTACTTGGCTTTTATTGCATCTTACTCTTAACATGGTGTCTCAAAACACTGAGGTGCTGGATCGGGTCCAGAGAAGGGCAACGGAGCTGGTGAGGGGTCTGGAGAACAAGTCTCGTGAGGAGAGGCTGAGGGAGCTGGGGGTGTTCAGCCTGGAGAAAAGGAGGCTGAGGGGAGACCTTCTCGCTCTCTCCAACTCCCTGAAAGGAGGCTGTAGCCAGGGGGGGTCGGTCTCTTCTCCCAAGTTCCAGGCGATGGGACAAGAGGAAATGGCCTCAAGTTGCACCAGGGGAGGTTCAGATTGGATAGTAGGAAAAATGTTTACACGGAAAGGGTTATTAATCCTTGGAATGGGCTGCCCAGGGAAGGGGTTGAGGCCCCATCCCTGGAGGTATTTAAAAGCCGGGTTGACCTAGTGCTTAGAGACATGGGTTAGTGATGGTTTTTATCAGAGTTAGGTTGATGATTGGACTAGATGATCTGAAAGGTCCCTTCCAACCTAGACGATTCTATGATGGGTCTAATCACATCAACTCTTATTTTTTAAGGTTAAGAGTGCCAAACTCTTAAACCCCCATCCAAAGACAACCTCCTTATTTCCTTGGTTATCCTGAGATCTGTTCCCAACTCCTAGAACAGGGGAATTAAGGAAACCAGAAGAGAGCACGTGGCTACAATACATACCTGCTCTCACAGACAACTACAAATTACTTTGAAGGCAGTAGGTTAATGCAGTGCTTTGTAAAACCGTGTTCTGAGGGAGCCCCTTATTAGCAGTGATATAACATAGTCATTAGGGCACGTACTCTAATTTGACATGACTTAGCTGCCACTTACAAAGTAATTGATCCCCGATGATAATGCTATACTACAGACCTGCAAGATGACTGGAAGAAGAAAATCATAGAATCAGAGAACTGACCAACACACCAACACCCCCAGGTCCTTTTCCCCCAGGCAGCTCCAGCCACTCTGCCCCAAGCCTGGAGCGCTGCAGGGGGTTGGTGTGACCCAAGGGCAGGACCCGGCACTTGGCCTCGTTGAACCTCATCCCACTGGCCTCAGCCCATCCATCCAGCCTGTCCAGGTCCCTCTGCAAAGCCTTTCTACCCTCCAGCAGGTCGACACTCCCACCCAACTTGGTGTCCTCTGTGAACTGACTGAGGGTGCACTCGATCCCCTCGTCCAGATCATTGATAAAGATGTTAAAGAGACCCGGCCCCAGTCCCCAGCCCTGGGGGACACCACTCGTGACCGGCCGCCAACTGGATTTAACTCCATTCCCCACCACTCTCTGGGCCCGGCCTCCAGCCAGTTTTTAACCCAGCGGAGAGTCCTCCCACCCAAGCCACGGGCAGCGGGTTTCTCCAGGAGGATACTGTGGGAAACCATGTCAAAGGCCTTACTAAAGTCCTGGTAAACAACATCCACAGCCTTTCCCTCACCCACCAAGCGGGTCACTTTGTCACAGCAGGAGATCAGGTTTGTCAAGCAGGACCTGCCTCTCATGAACCCGTGCTGGACGGGCCTGGTCACCGGGGCAACCTTCATGTGCCTCATAATGGCACTCAGGATGGTCTGTTCCACGGCCTTCCCAGGCACCGAGGTCAGACTGACAGGCCCGTCTTCAGATTCAGTCTTCAGACTGCTGAGCGTCTTCAGCTTGGTACTGCCATTGGGTTTTGCCCTGCTTTTCGTACTCTGAGCTATGTCCTTGTTTGGCAATGGGCGACCTTATCAGTTGTGTGTAACTTATCTGCTTGCTGCAGATGTTCACATCTTCTTTCTCCATATTGGTGCCCACATAGCTTCTCCTGTGGCTGGAGTACCTCTTTCTGTGGCCATGTTTTATGAAGTATAAACCAGTGTGATTTGATTGGAACTTCTGGATGCCAGCTGTCATCCAGAGTTAGCAGCACATGGCTTTGGTACTGCACTGCCTACACCAATAGCATCCTCTCTCCTTCCTTTATCCTGTCCTTTCTGGACTTTGGTAGCCTCCAGCCATAAGGTGCTGTGGATGCTGATCGCTCTGCCAAGTGATAGCCCTCCTCGTAGGGTGTAGAGCAGGAAGGGCTCACTTGGCTTTAGGAGGCAGTGACATCTGCATTAGAGATTAATCCTTTGCTAATTCATTTTGCAGAAGATGAGCAGGATTTCTAATTACTACTCATTATAACCTGGTTTACTCAGCACAAGTTCTCAACTGTAGTTGCTTTGAGGCGGTTTTATATGCTTTATTTCATACAATCAAATTTGCAAAGGCTGAAGCTCAAAGATGGATCAACAATTTCTCAGCAATGGTATCATTTTCTATTTCCAAAGGATAAATCATGTTGGTGGAGGCGGCGTTCTGTCATGAGATCAGGTGGAAAGAGCTTGCCCATCCAAGCTTAATAATTTTTAGGGACCACGTCTTTCTTCCATGGGTGAGTTTGGAGTATCCTCACTGTGTTTCTCTGTGAGATAGTTTGCACCACTTTGATGAAAAATACAGTGCACAAGAGAAACCCATAATCATCATCTGTCTTTACGGCTCTGCAGTGTTGTGCAAGGTACAGTTTTCTATCTACTACTGTTCAATATAATATTATGTACTTCTTATTAAAAGCCTCAAGAAGTGTCAGGGCAATTAAAGATGGTAGGAGGAAGGCAGCTACTCGAAGAAGTAGAAAAAAGCTTTATTCAAACTGCTCAATGGCAAAGAAATTAATATCTCCTCCTGGGAAATAAATGGGAGTTGGTTCTTGAAAATACAATGACATTCCTATGAATAGGCGTAAATAACCTCCCTCAGGAAAAATCTGTGTAAAAGTTCAGTGGTGGGACCCTCTTTGGCTTTTTCTCCTCCTCTCCCTCTGCACTCACAGAGAAATAAACCAAAGCGAATGATATTTATGGGTGGTTCTGTGTTTCTTCTGCTGCTTTTCAGAAGCTCTTGTACATAACCTTTCCAGCTCTTTTGTGGATGTTCTTCCTTAGCTAACGCTCCCTTCTGCAGTCTTCCTCTTCAGCTAAAGACTTCACTCTGGTGTGACCTTTCTCTGATTTGTACAATTGTGTGTATTCACCCAGAGTTCTTGGCACTGATGTTGGCTATATATTAATTAGGGCTCGATTCTTCCAAGTCTTCTGAATTTCTGAGCTCTGTTCTTCTTGTCCTTCCTCTTTCCCAGGAAGAGGTCTGTGGAACAAATGGCCCTTGCAGCATGAGGGGCTGAGGCACCTAAACTCCTTGGCAAACATGCCAACAAGGAAACGTGCTGCCTCGTGGCAAAACTTGGGCTGATAGAAAGCTGCTGCTCTGCTTGCAGCAGATAGAAGCAGTTTGGGAAGAAAGCATAAGGCATCCCCTGCACTGCTGTCTGAGTGCGGATGCTTTAAAGTGCCGTTTCAAAAGGCTGTGTGGGAAAATGACTGCATTTTAAATAATACATTCTGCCAAATGCATCGCTTGGCTTGGCTGGGATGCATGAGAGATTTTGAATGGGGAGGGGAACAAAAGCCTGTGTGTGTTTACATCCGTGCTGGGAGCCTGCAGCCTTTTAGCCTGGGCAAACAAGAACAAAAATTTGGTGCTGGCAATTACCTAGCAGAGTTCCTGGGTTTTGCCCTAGGAATGACCCCAGGAGAAGGGGCTTTTTTTTCCACGCAGAAGGCTTCTTGGGGAAGTAACTGGTGCATCGTTTGGCATTTCAGTGAAATACAGGGTGACTCTTTGGGATGTATTCTTACAGTTAATGCTGTGCTATTCCAAACAGGCATACAGCATCTCGCTGTGACACGGGGAGGCATTGAATGTGGGTATATAGGAGTTAGGAAGTTTCCAGGCAGAAAGAAGTGCAAGGCCAAGCAGAGAAAAAGATTGTAGTTGCCATGCCTGTGGCGGTACTGAAAGAGAAGAGAATTGCCAGTGTTTAGCATCAGGTGCTCACGCTTTGGGCTTCTGCGTGTTGGAATCCTCGTTAGCATCTGCAGGCTGTTGCCCTGGGGTGTGGACATGAAAGGAAGCATTTACTGAGTGAAAATAATTTCAAACATGCCAAGCCTGTTTCCCATCCAAAATCAAAACTCCTAGTCTGATTTTGTTGGCCTGTACATTGATAAGTTTGGCTTTAATGTTTGGTCCTTATACTTTTCATGTACTGTTTATTTGAATGGAAATACTAAAACTTTCTTCTGGCTTGCTGAGGAAAACTTACTACATCACACCAAAGCTCAAAGCTGCTGACTGTGAGCTGAAAAATTGTCTGTAGGCAGATCAACAGATCTCTCTGCTTTGTTTTCTGAAATTGCATGCCCAAGAGGGCAGTATCATTTTTTTCCCTCTTCCACAGTTGAGAGACTGGCAACGTAACACAGAAGCAAAATGGGACTTGCCAGTCTGTATTACCTCCATCAGTTAATGTCGGTGCGCTGATTCTTGCTTCTCTCTGATGTCTGCAGACAGTAATAAATCACATTTGACCGAGCCGAGTCAACATCTGATTTGCAAACATGAAGTAGCATCTAATAAAAGTCCATGCATTTCAGATTTTTAAAGAGTAGACATTGGATTAACCTGGAGCAGTGCAAATTGCAGCTGCGGTGAGTGAACTGAAGCTTTGCTGCTTGAAAGTTCAGCATATACTTTATGTATGCAAAACTAATTAAAACTCAATTTGCTCTTGTTTTCAGAAGAGACTTCAAATACATCTGACTTAGAAACGACATCCCTCTGTATTACAAGGTGTTTCCAATCTTGTAATTTTCCCATTTGTCAACTTTGATTTTAAACAAGAGCTCGTTACGCAAAGCAGTCTTTTTCTCTAGCAGTGATCACCCAGCAAGCCTCAGAAGAGTAAAGAATTATTCTTACCTTGGTATTTCCAGTGGATGGTACCTAATATTGCATAAAATGTCTCTGAGCATCCTCACAGCCCTTTTGGGTTGTCTTGTCTAGGGGGGAGGGGGCACATTATCACGTTTGTACAACATGAGTAGCTACAATTAGCCCCTGGGATATCCATTCCTAGAAATGCCACTATCCTCTAACCTAAGCTTTCTTTTCCAAAGGACAGTGTAGTTTTTATATGTGCATTTCATATTTCCTGGTGTGGTTCAGAAATCCTCACCGGTGGGTGAGCAGAGATTCATCTCCCATAAGTGCAGAGGTGCATTTTACAGGGCAGGCTTTTCTGGTACACGTTTTTCATACTGGTGTGTTCAACCGTGTTGGGTTTTGTAGAGAAACACAAAAGTGAAAAGCAAGTCTGGTAAAAACAAGATTGAAAGAAGGAATTCCAAGTACTTCCAGCTGGCCTGGTGGATCTGCTGAGAAAAAGGGCTGCTCTTATGGGCCTTCCCAAGAAAGCAGACAAGGAGACTGCCCCTTCTTTTAAGAGAATAGTACGCCTGAGCTAGTTCTAGTCTTATTTTAGAAAGAAGAGGCTACACTTTAAAAAAGCTAAGCTAGATGTGCCTGTGCTCTAGTTTCTGTATATGTAACATGTCTTTTGGACTCGTGTGCTGCTCTTGCCTGAGCCTACCAAACACAGAACCGCAGTTGTACAACTTCTGTGACACCCTTTGGCAGCGTGTGTGTCTGTGGGGCTGTAGGAACAAATGCTATCTAATATGCAGGTCTGCGAGAGGAGGGGAAGAAGAATGAAACATTTAGTTTAGATTAAGCCCTGGTTTCTTGCCTCAGACCTGCCACCTTGATTCTTAGGTGATGACATTTGATCATCTAAACAAAGTGGCTCCTGGATGATAAATTCCCTTTTTCTCTGTCTCAGAATAATGACTCTATTTTGCATATTTACTTTCTCTCACTTTCTTCCTGCTTTTTATTCCTTGAACCAAATGACCTCCTGAAGTTCATAGCTCGTGTGCTTTTTCCAAAGTATTAACTCCTTAATGTCCGCCAAAACAGCTCCCCCATTCCCTTTCTTAGGTGTCAATTGCTGCCTGGAGCAAGCTGTCCATATTCGGAGAAATACAGCTCCCTATTTGAGCTGATTTTTTCAGCCTCATAATCCTTGTCTACCGGGGGTGAGACTGCGTGATCTGCAGCAAGGGAATGCAGACGGTCCTTCCCGGCTGGCAGAGAATACCCTTCTTTTCCTCTGAGTTGTACGCAGACTCTTTCTGCTCATTGCTCTCTCTTTTGAGTTCTCCGTAGTGATTTCGTATCCACTCGGAGAAAGCAGGGACAGGGTCGAATTGAGCTGAGAGAAAGAAGGAAAGTATAGCTTAAAACATCTCACTTTCCCAAAGCATCCCTGTTTTGCTGGTTATCATGTCTTTTTAGGCACAGGCAAGGAAGAATGACTGTTTAAGCCAACCTTTGTCTTGCATCCTTTCCTTGTTGCTGAATGAACTCTTGATTTTTAGAACTGTGCTTGTATGCTGCAGAATCACAGAATGCTATGGGGTTGGAAGGGACCTCTGGAGATCATCTAGTCCAACCCCCTGCCAAAGCAGGTCCACCCACAGCAGGTTGCACAGGAACGTGTCCAGGTGGGTTTGAATGTCTCCAGAGAAGGAGACTCCACCACCTCTCTGGGCAGCCTCTTCCAGGGCTCTGCCACCCTCACAGGAAAGAAGTTCCTCCCCATGTTTAGGTGGAACTTCTTATGTTCAGGTTTGTGCCCGTTTCCTCTTGTCCTGTCCCTGGGCACCACTGAAAAAAGACTGGCCCCATCCTCCTGACACCCACCCTGCAAGTATTTAAGAGGGATTGATCAGATCCCCCCTCAGTCTTCTCCAGACTAAACAGACCCAAGTCCCTCAGCCTTTCCTTGTAAGGGAGATGTTCTAGTCCCCTCATCATCTTTGTAGCCCTCTGCTGTCCCCTCTCCAGCAGTTCCCTGTCCTTCTGGAACTGGGGAGCCCAGAACTGGACCCAGTGCTCCAGATGGGGCCTCCCCAGGCCAGAGCAGAGGGGGAGGATGACCTCCCTCCACCTGCTGGTCACACTCTTCCTGATGCACCCCAGGATGCCATTGGCCTTCTTGGCCACAAGGGCACATTGCTGGCTCATGGTCATTCTGTTGTCCACCAGGACTCCTAGGTAAAGTAGACTAAATAATAGGCTAAAATAACTAAATAACAGGAATTAATCTCCCAGTGAGGCTGCACTATATATACTGGGAAAGGGAGCAGCTCCTAATTCCCCTCGCTGCACATCTCTTTCCCTTTTTACAGAGCTGAGAGACGTTCAGGCTTGTAGCAAAAAACCTCTTACTCCAATAGCGTATTTCCCCGTGTTGCGTTACCAATGATGGGCTTTTTCGTGGCTGCTTGGCCGGCTGCAGCTCTCCCCTCCTGCTGAACTGGCTCTGTTCGATGAATCAGGTGGGTTTGTTTTCAGCAGATGTTTCTGCCGCAGATCAATGGAGAGTCTCTGGGTCACTTCACTCCTCTCTGTGAAGTGATTGACTATCAGCTGGAGGTGTTGCAAAGATATTCCCAGCTGTCAAGACTTAAAACAGCTCCATTCATTATCGTGTTCACTCGTACTCCTGGTAGAGAAGCTTTATGCGTAAAGCTTGAAGAGAACAACGTTAGGTGCCTCTCCCAGAGGCTGGCATTGGTACGGCGTAAGGAGAAGTTCCATTGCGATCTTCTCTGATAGGATCTTCTCTGATAGGAGTCCTCCGCGATGCCAGCACCGTGTGCCCTGGCAGAGCAGCACAGACCAACACAGATGAGTCTGTGGCATTAACCACCCCCCATCCTCGTCTCAAGGGTCTTACTGCAGAGCACGACTTGGGGGGAGGCTGAGCACGTGGCTGGTGATCAGGCAGGGCTGGCAATCGGCAGAAAAGAAAAATGACCCAAGTGTGTTTGTCAACTGTTTTCCCAGTTTAGAAGCTTAAAGAAACTAGTGAAGGTTCTTCAGTTTGCTCTGAGGGTGGTTGGGAACCTAGCAGTGCCCCTCTCGGTGGAGAATTAATTTTGTTAAATGGAAAAGGATTTGTTTCCAGAAGAAATTGTTCACTGTTTGCCTTGGGGGGGAATGGTAAATTTTTGGAGTGCCTGTTTTATCAGTAACCCTTTGCTGTCATAAATGCTACTAAGTTTTATTGACCAACTATTCAAAAACTATTGTGTCTGGACAAGAAATGAAAACACCAGAATGCTACTGGTTCTGTGTAACTCGGAAACCTGGGCTCGTTGCGGAGATGTCAGCTGAAAACATTGATTTACTGGAGACCTTTTCCTGTTTCATCCAAATCACTCAACTGAGAACTGTTGGCTTAGGCTGCGCTCTGAGCTTTCCTTCCAACTGCCAGGGAAGTCGAGGGGGCCATACTTCAATCTAAGCCCAGCTATTTATTTACCAGGAAAACGGGAAAAATGGGAGGGAGAGGAGGCATGCTTTGTGAGCATGGCATCTGTGGCCGTATGGGTACTTGGCACCTGAAGCACTGTGTGACAAGGTGCCACATTCCCAAAGACAGTAAGAATGGAGATACCAAGAATACTTTTTTTTTTTTTCCCTTCAAATGTGCATCTTTAATTAGTAACGGTAATTGTAAGCCCTTTTAGCTCATCTTCTTTCTATAGATAAAGAAGATAGGATTGTAGGATACTTCAGGTCAGAAGAGACATCGGGAGGTCTCAAGTGCAGCTTCCTGCCCAAGCAAGCTTTGGAGTCAGACCAGGGTGCTTGGGACTTTATCCAGTCTGGTCCTAAAAACCTCCAGGGGTGGACTCTGCCCAAACACCACATGCTCAGGCTGGAGTCCTTCATGTTACTTGCCACCAGTGGTCATCAAGCAGGTAGAGAGCTGCAGAGGCAAAGGCAAATGGCTCAGTTTGGCTCCAGTCTCTCTCCTTGGCCAAGCAGTGTGGGCTGGAAGGACCAAATAACTCTTCGTCTCCAGATGTCCCCCAGTTGGATTATCCATACAGTGCTCTTTGCATTGTTTAACATCCACAGTAAGGAGTTGGGAGAGGTAGTGGAGCAGCACGTGCCGCATCGCTCATGGTGCAATGCACCTTAAACGCATTATAGCATCGTAGCACTTGAATGAATCCAGACAAAATTGAGCTTTTTCCACTCCCACACTATTGTGGTACTGCTTGAAAGAGGTAAAGATTTCCTGGTTGTTGCAGGATCTCTATCTTGAAACTTGCTTCACGTCCTGAGTATTTTTGGATGGGTTCACACTCAGTTTTCTGCTAGCCGTAGGTGAAGAGTACGTATCTCCTCTCTCTGGCACAGGCCTCTGTCCTCTGATCTGCATCTTTATATGGGGCTCAGGGGTTTGAACACTGGCCATCCTTCAGCTGTCTCATTGTTAGGCCAGAAAACTTATAATTTGGGGGCATTTTTTGTTTCCCTAACTCTGAGATCAGAATTGACCAGGGCACGTACGTTGTCCGGCTGGTGTCAAGGTACTTTTGAGCCCAATGGGCCTTTCCACTTGCTCCGTGGGGCATGTTTCAGACCCACAAAGTGTCTTTCAAGGATGTGGCCAGTGTCAGAGGCTGGAAGAGCTTTTCAGGATTTCCCTGGAGCAATCTTTTTCTTTGCGAAGTGTGATTCTCATTCAGAGCTATCGATGTTTGGCAGCCAACTGAAGTATGTGTTCTAAACAGTATTCAGAGTCTATTTATGTGGGTGTAAGTGTGTATACGAGAGTGTAAAATATTGGTGTGGAAATTTTTATTCATTTTAGTCTTTTATTTTTGTGGATTTGCAGCTTCTATATGAAGTAGTTGTCTCAGTTTTTTGAAATGTATCTCTTCTTTTCTCATTGCCTTTCAAGCCCGTGGTTATCCCATGGGTAAAACGGGAGAGAAGGGAATGGTGGTTTTGCTGTTCAAAGGGATCTCTCCACGGAGGTTCTGGTGTGTTTAATAAGAGATTGCAGCGATGGCATGTCTCACTATCGCTTATCAGATCACAAAACTAAGTCTGGTTTTAATTTTAATTAAAAGAATAAATTAAATTGACTGGTCAATTCCAGTTTTTTATACACTTATAGCTTCAACCTTTTTTTTTTTTGGCTGAGGGAGGAGGGTAGTAACTGGAAATAAATGTGGATAGGATAATCTAACAGCGGGTGAACAAAATATGTCTTTTCTCACTGTATTCAACAGAAAACGTCCCAGGGTTTTAAGACAGCTGAAGTTAAACTAAGTGTCTTGGAAGGCCTGAGGAAAAAAAATAAATCAGGGTTTCTCAGCATTTGAAATATGTTAGTAACAAAAGTGTTGCTATGGAAACCCTGAAGATGAGAGTAAAGTTTCTTGTGGCTTTGTTTTTTGGAGAGCTAAGTCTGTGCAGTGTGGAGGCTGCCATAAACCAGAGGTGCTTGTGCTGCTGGGGGCAGAGCTGGCCGGGGGGGTCAGCACTTCCCAGCCCTCTCCTTCATCCAGCTCCCAGCCCAGACCTGCCTTCTCCATTCCTTCCCTCCTTATAAATCATAAAAGCAGTTTCTTCCTATTTTGAAAGGTGGTGTGTCATTTATCGAAGAGTTTCAAAATACAGCTGGAGCCTGTTCACGCTTCCCACCCGAACTGGAGGTTGCCTGAGGGGCTGCGGTGGCCCATTTTGTACAGACTGCGTGCACAGCTTGGAGAAACAGGATCTCATCTAGAAACAGCCAAGTGTGGATTTATCCGGAGGGATCTCTGAATACCCTGATGTGAAAGCACCTGTACCCAAGGGCAGGCTGGCCGGTGATGCGCTCTCACACCATACGGGGTTGCTGCGAGTCAGGGTAATAAATTACTCAGGGGCTGAATTTATTTTTTTAAGTGCAGTCTAGTTCCTGCAAACCTCCCATTGCAGCAGAGTCCTGTACGTTATATCCATCAGCGAATGGATGGGTTGTGCTCACAAGAGACTTTGAGTACCCAAAAAGGGCCGTTTGCACTTGTGGTGTCGCATTTGCAATTCCAGGTTAAGAGCCTTTCAGCCAAAATGAGAATTTGAGACAAATACTGCATCTTTGCAAGGCAGACTGAGTCCTTCCACAAAACCACCTGCTCAGGGGGAAAAGCAATTCGTATTTGAGGTTGTTGGGTTTGTTTGCTTTTGAGATTGAAACATATTATTTATTGAGGTAAGACTGAGTCAAATTAGAAAAGCAAACCCAATGTTTCTCAAAAAGTATTTGAGCTTTTCAGTATTTTATCTAGGATAAATATGATACTCATCTATTCTCTTTGATCGCCTTTTTTAAAAATATATATAGGTTTCAGAAGCAATGGGGTAACTGTGTAAGAGGATGAACTGCCAACATGACTTGTGTGCATCTCCCACTGGCTGCGGGAAAACATGTTCTCCTGAATTGCACCTTAACAGCAGAGGGCTACAAAGATGGTGAGGGGCCTGGAGCATCTCTCTCATGAGGAAAGGCTGAGGGACTTGGGTCTGTTTAGTCTGGAGAAGAGCAGACTGAGGGGGGATCTGATCAATGCTTATAAATACTTAAAGGGAGGGTGTCAGGAGGATGGGGCCAGTCTTTTTTCAGTGGTGCCCAGGGACAGGACAAAAGGGAACGAGCAGAAACTTGAACATAAGAAGTTCCACCTAAACATGGGGAGGAACTTCTTTCCTGTGAGGGTGGCAGAGCCCTGGAAGAGGCTGCCCAGGGCGGTGGTGGAGTCTCCTTCTCTGGAGACATTCAAACCCACCTGGACACGTTCCTGTGCAACCTGCTGTGGGTGGACCTGCTTTGGCAGGGGGTTGGACTAGATGGTCTCCAGAGGTCCCTTCCAACCCCATATCATTCTGTGATTCTGTGAGTTCCTCAAAAATGGGAAAGTCAAACTGAGAAATCCCCCAGCATCTACATCACAACTGGGATTCTTCTTGGCACACTCAGCTATCCACTAGAAAATCGAGAAAGTGTTGACTTAGCAGCGAGAAACCCTCTTATGTTGAAGTTGCTTCTGTAGGGCTGCTGTACAGCCGGGAACTGTTGGTGCGGTGGGTGGATGGTGAAGAATTCTCCAGTGTTTAAGGGAGGACTATGGGATTTTTTAATATATATAAACATGTATATATATATATGTATGTATACATATGCTAAACATGCCTCTGTGCACCCATCTCCTCTCCCTGCCTCCCTTGGCACCTTTCGGCTGGGCCTTGGTGTGTTGCTCTGGGTGGCTCTTACCCCTGAAATCCAGCCAGCCGGGGCCGTGGAGATGCTGCTCCACAACTGGAGCAATGGGTCGTCTTGTGTCCCATGCTGGGCCCCGTCCGTCAGTGTGAGCGGTCATGGGCTTTGAGAGCAGGGGTAAACAGATTTGTGCAAACCAAGACTTACATTGCTTTCCCAAATTATCCCAAACTGAAACAGGAGGGGTTTTTGTAATCCTTCAGCTGATCCTTTGGGTAATAAGGTGTCTGTAGTCACGCAGTGAAGATGGTCTGTTACTGCTGTCGTTCCATGAGTAATAGCATAGTCTGCCACGTTGAATCCTACTCGGGAGCCTGCGTATCTCTCCATCTGCACCCCAGTCCGTTGGTTTATGAGCATCTTCAGTGGTTCAGCCAGACTTGAGGGAGAGAAGCTAGAATCGGTGCAGTGAAGACAAGAAATTCACACTGATCTTTAGCAGTGCTGTCACAGGCAAAAAGTGTCTGCTTTTTGGCCAAGGGAAGAGGTTTATGGCCCTGCGACACACCTGTGTTACTCCACACTTTGTTAGTACTCTCTGTGCCGACTGTAACAAATCTATCCCAGACAAACATCTCCTATCTGGCATTGCTTTTTTCCATCTTCTCTGTCTGCTCGACAGCTAACAATCTCCTGGAGTCCTTGTTATCTTTGTTTGCCAACTCACACCCTATTTTAAGAGGTTTCTCTAGCAGCTTTTTTCACCATCTCAGAGATTTTAACGTGGTCTTACAGCCTCATTGTGAACAAACTCGTTACATGATGTTTGCCAAGGTAAATCCTACCTTCACACCTTTAGGCTGAAATAAACCTGCCATCAGAAGCAATTTATAGAGTCAAAGAATAACTGAGATTAGAAGGAACTTCTGGAGGTCACATATCCATCCCCCTGAACATATATATTAGAGTTGTAAGGATCTTGGAATTTAAGCTTGGAAAGAGAGGATATATATATGTGTATATATATGCGTATATTTTTGAATGTTTTATATGGTGTTTGAGGATGTGCTTCGCCACTTGGGACCGGGTCCTCTAGGTTCCACCATTAACAAAATCCTTACAATAACAAAAATCATTCTAACAGCAAAAAACCCTCAAGTTTTAGATCCTCCTAGACAGAACCCCACCTGGCTGGGAGTGGAAGATACCCATTTAATTAGCTCTGATTGCAGAGTTTGCTTGTGAAGGTCACAATAGAAAATAGTTGAGAATTAACATCGTTGCACAGAGTATTTCTTCTGGGTTAATTCATTAGCAAGCCAGACAGGAACTCTTTGCTTCTGCTTTCAAGGGTAATGTTAGCAGTGTGCTTTGCGAGAGCTTTGTTCCACGTGAGGCTGTTAAAGAAGGTTAACCATAACCTGTAGAGGCACTTGAACTAAATCTGAAGTGTTGAAACAGCATCGGTCCATCCTGTTTACTTCTCTGAAGGTGAAATCTTGCTTTGAGTTGCTCTGGGCAGACCCTTAGTTCTGTGAGACAGTCTCCAATACGACTCTCTATGCTTTGCTTCACTTTCCTGCCGCCTTCTCATCTGGGTTTTAATTCTTACCTTTAAAGGAAGTTTCTTTATCCTGTTTTCAGATGCTCTCAATCCTCTGAGCTCCTCTCTGCCCCTAGGCTGCTGTTACAGATTTTGACCATCACCTCCCTTTATTTCCATTCTCTATTTCTCAAAACGTTTCTGCAGACAGGGAAGAAACGGGGATGCAGATCTGCTTTTATCTCCAGTAATCCTTTCTCTAGAGTAAGTCTCGATTTAAATCCGAGAAATCTTACTGTTATTCACTGCTTGGGGCTGCTGAGACTGTGCACGTTGAGTCACAGTTTTGAGCCCAGTTTCAAAACCATTTGACAGAATCACAGAATCACGTGGGGTTGGAAGGGACCTCTGGAGATCATCTAGTCCAACCCCCTGCCAAAGCAGGGCCACCCAGAGCAGGTCCCACAGGAACGTGTCCAGGTGGGTTTGGAATGTCTCCAGAGAAGGAGACTCCACCACCTCCCTGGGCAGCCTCTTCCAGGGCTCTGCCATTTCTTAAAGCAAAGGCTAAAGAATAGCCATAGCCTGTCATTTTTGAAAAGAAACAACAAAACTCCCCCCGTGTTGCCAGTAGGTCTCAACCAGCCGGGCGAGGTGAGGCAGCCTGGGGTGGTAGATAATTACTGGTTTTTGGACATCTCTCTTGTGGCCATCTCAGCATGGGTTTCTGCTGATGTTGGAAAGGGCTGGTGTCTGTCCTGTCTGCTTTACTCCCCCGAAGAAGTCTTGGCACTGGAAATCCCCCCAAACAAGGTTCTCTGGTCAGGGAGCCCAGTGGCTCCGTCTTCTCCACTCCGTGGTCCGTCGGGTTTGGACTGTCTCTCTCAGGGCGTTTCATAGGAGGGAAAGTAAGTTCATTCCATTAAAAAAAGTGTTTATTGGAGCATATGAAGGGACTTGTTGCAGTTTCACCAGTTGCACCAGTAGGTTTGAGAGTCATAACTCTTTATGACTTTCTTCGTTTACCTTCCTCATGACATTTTATCTGACAAGCTAAAAGAGGTAAAAGCTTTCTTCAGGGCTTTTTGTAAATACTTTACAGGTGAGACTCCACAGTGTTGTTAATCTCAAAAGTGACTAGGTACGGGACACCATCATGCCTTGCTTCCGCTTCCCTGTCATTTGCAAAACTTTAAAAGCTCGAGCTTTAAACTTCTGCTGCGGATGCCAGCTTAAAATGAAATTGTTCTGGAAAATGTCGTCAGAAGTTGCTCGGTCTTTTCCAGGGAGGCGTCTCAGGAAAAAATGACATTTTTCTTCATATTCAAAACACTTGCAACAATTTGCACTGTTGCCATGTTTTGGAACACGATTTTAAATTTGGAAAAATGTGTCTTGTTTTTCTTTCCCTTATTACAGTTCTTCAGTCAAAACTTACCCAAATTTGGGTGAGGGATAAATGTATCAGGGCTTACAGTTCCCACGTGCTCATGGGATGAGAAGGGACCAGTAATGTGAATAAAGATAAAACTGATTATACTTAACCGTATCTCAACGGCATTGCTGAGATATACAATTAAAAATAAAGAATTAGGCTTTCCAAATGTCTTCTGTTTATACCCAGGAGGAGAAATAGAGAAATATAAGCTAGAAATGTCTGCTACATTCCTGACGTTAAAGGCTTTGCTGGAAGACAGACGAAAGTGTGTGTTATTGAAACCTCATGCTGTATAGAAATGCACTTTGGATTCTTAGATATCATATTGGATATTCATGGATCTTTAAAATTAAGAAGCTAAGGGTCTGGTTTGGGCTTGTGAGTCATGGAAGACTTTGACTTGAAATAGCAAGTGGCTTTTCAGCCGTGCCTCTGAGCTGGGAGGAGGAAGGGAGAGCTGGTAAGGCACTGCAGGAATTTTTACCCATTATATAAATTACACGCAGGCTGATAAATTCCTAAAGTCAACTTAATCTGTTTTCTTCTGCCCCCGGAAAGTGAAAATGACCATTTAATTATTGGGAGACAAAATTATCCTACTAATTGAGAGAGTCACATTAGTGCAATTTAGTTTATAGTTCAATTTATTTGAGGAACATGGATGCAGTTAAGCCAAAGATGTTGTTTAATGTTTAGTTGGATGGACTCAGGGTGACAAAGCACTCAATGGCCTCATCAAAACAAAACCAGTCTGTGTGCTTTGCTGGTGTTATTATCCAGGACAAGTGCATGCAGTTGTTGCAAAACTGACCCTGCTTTGTTTGTACATGCTTCAACCTTCTGTATTTTTACTTTTCTATGCTTATAATGACCCATATTTAACTTTGCATCCTGGGGAAGTGTTACAAAAACTTGTAAGAGCAATAACTTGTCAGACTAAATGCTATTAAGAGCATTAGACTATTTCCCGGGAACTATTTCCACCGCTTCCTGAAAACCAGCCTCGAGATGTGAACCTTTATTTTCAGTGCATCGCCTGAGCGTGGGATAGTGATGCTGCCATCGGTGCAGACACCACAAACATGGGGCTGGGACAAGAAAGGAGCTGGGAGCGGTTCAATATTGGTCTATTTTAAGTAGAGCTTTAAGAAAAAAAAGATCATGGTTTACTTTAATGGTGTTAATATTCATCGTTAGGAACCGCATTACTCCACAACCATCACAATTAAGACATAGAGTGGCTTGTGCACAACCCCATGAATAATGCACAGCATTATCAGTCTGTGTTTTGAAACAAACAAAAATATTAACAGATCTTAACTGGACTGGCTCTGATGTCAGCTAGCAATTAAACTTTTAATTGCTCCGCAATTAAATTTGCAACTACAATGTAATTAGCATGCAGAGTTTAATTGGCAAAAGCATAGCTCCGGCCGAGAGTCCCAGGGCTCAGGGGACGTGTGGCGGGGGCCAGGGCAGTGAGGGAAGCCATTCCCTCTTGGATTTCTTAGGAAAAGCTTTATGTCCAGAGAAGGGCAACGGAGCTGGTGAGGGGTCTGGAGAACAAGTCTTGTGAGGAGCGGCTGAGGGAGCTGGGAGTGTTCAGCCTGGAGAAAAGGAGGCTGAGGGGAGACCTTCTCGCTCTCTCCAACTCCCTGAAAGGAGGCTGTAGCCAGGGGGGGTCGGTCTCTTCTTCCAAGTCCCAGGTGATGGGACAAGAGGAAATGGCCTCAAGTTGCACCAGGGGAGATTCAGATTGGATCTTAGGAAAAATGTTGACACGGAAAGGGTTCTTAAAGAAGCCTTGGAATGGGCTGCCCAGGGAAGGGGTTGAGGCCCCATCCCTGGAGGGATTTAAAAGCCGGGTTGACCTAGTGCTTAGAGACATGGTTTAGTGATGTGGGTGTGTTTTGGTTTTTTTGTTGGTGGTGGGTTTTTTTTTCAGAGTTGGACTAGATGATCTTAAAGGTCCCTTCCAACCTAGACAATTCCATGGTTCTACGATTTCCCGAAGTCTTAGTGCATCAACCTGAAGTCTTGCAAACCGATTCCAGTTTTTAAGCTGTCTTGAGTTACAACCCAAAGCTGTGTATGCAAAACTGGCTTTCACGGAGCTTTCATGGAGCTGCCCTCGTCGACAAGGTGCAAGATCATCCTGGTGATTTGGGGTTGCTATTTTTATAACACGCTCTCTTTTTTTCAAAGTGATGCTTTACTGGTGGCAGCCTGGCCTTATTGTAGGCTGCCCAGGAGAAGCATTGTGCTTACGACAAGACAGTTCATCATTTGGAGGAGTTGCATCTGTTGAACAGTGCACTTAAGCACGAGTAATAGTGCAAACAGCGTGTTCCACGAACATATTAGGAGGCAGCAAGACTGGATGAAAGTAGCTGCACGGACTGCAAATAATATTCCGTTTCCTCAGCTAATTTCCAAGTCGCTAAGAAAAGTTGCGAGTTCTGGATGACAAGTGAAAAAATGGGTGGGAAAGAGGGCAAAGCATTTGGCAACGCGGAAATGTTACGTCTAGGTGAATGGCATTTACATAAAAATCCGTGCGAAGGAATAAGGATAAGGCTTTCGCTCTCATCGTCCAGGAGGACCACTGGGGGAAAATGAACGAGGATAAAAAAGGCAAGTTGCTGGTCTTTGAATCCAAGGAATAAGGGTAGAAAATTTCCAGCATAAAAATTTCTTTTGCCAAAGGTGGGATGTGATTCAAGTAGTAGAGCCTGGAAAAAGAACCAAAGAGCCTCCCATATAACTGAGACTTCTGAGCATCTGCCAAACCCAAAATATTTTGAGTTATGCATGGCTAAACTGATTTCTGGCAGCTGTTTCTGTTGGGAGCAGACTGGGGGCTTTTGGAGATACTGTTCTGTATCCTCACGCTGGTCACCACCGCTGGGAGAAAGCCAAATGGATGTGGCAGCCTTTCAGCTGGAGAATTGATTCATAAAACTTGCCTTGCTGAGAGTACGCATCAAAAAGACCGACATGATATGGCAAAGGCCCATTTCACTGCTTTGGCCACTGCTTTCAGGACCATTAATGAAGTGACTCATCGGTCAGATGATTTTGGGGCATATTCTGTCCATGTGGGAATGGAGAATAATAGGGACCTCAGGGGACTCGAAAGTATAGCCACCAAAATAGAGCTGCCAGCCTTTATTCTTGGTAAGTCCTCCATGCTGGCTAAGACACAGAGATTTTTATTTTATTTTATGCTCTGTCTATATGAAAAGTAACTTGTGTTGTCCTCCGTCAATATGGAATAGTTTCCTACAGCTGACATAAAAACGCATAGTTTGGATGCAAGCTAAAGCTCCACAAAATCAGCTCATTAAATATCAATGATGAATTCAATAATGCTCAATATTTTGGCAGAAACGCAGCATTTTCCAATCTTCTCTTCTTGCCTCGAGTAAAGCCTCACTTGCATTATTTAGTATTTGTCTTATGGAGATGTCAAAAGAAGTTGCAAATTTATCTCCACTAATTGACCAGTATTGTATTGCATTTCTTTTGTTTTCCTTATCTGGTTGATACATCAAAGAAAGCAATTTATTTCCTACATGGAAAATTGCACTGTGTAGACTGCCAGCTAGGAAAAGAAAATGAGTAAAATTCCTTCTGTTTATAGCTGTGATAGACCCTTTATTTCCACAAGAGGTGAATTTGGCTCACGGTCCGGAGAATTTATTGTTAGGTGTTTAATGTTCCAGGTTGCTTAATTACACAACAGGAGAACAGGAGACTTTCTCCGGTACACTAAATTGTAATTAAACAGCACATTTATTACTAAACCATACTGAAAGAGAAGCAGCTTATCTGTATCTCCTCTTTTGCTGTAGTGTCAAAGATCGAACACCTTTGCCTTTCAATTCCAGGCTTCCTCAGGCTACTGTCCTGTGCAATCTTTCTCTTATGTACTTTGGAAAAAATAGTTCTATGTTCTCCTGCAGCAGCTGAGTTTGTCTGATGGAGTCTCTCTCGGACTGTTTTGTGGCTTGGTAGAAGAATACAGCTGTCTGAGGAGGACCGGGGAGCTGTTTGGCTCCGGCATCAGAAACGTTGCTGAGCTTCAGAAAGGGGGAGAAGACAAAGCAGAGGTTGGCTTGGCGCCATAAACCACCATCAGCCTCGTAGCTGGGGATGGTGGACCAAGGCTGAGGTTACTCAAGTGACTCCTTATGCTCTGACCACCTCTCAAACCAGTCCGTTCATTCCTAAAGATCTCTTAGAGACTGTATTCAGCTTTGTCCAGAGGTCGTGAAGCTTGGGAGCAAGGAGGGAACTCTGTGAGAACCACCTCACAGCACCCTGTGAAAAGCCAGGAAGAGCAAGTGGCAGCATACTTTAACCCAGAAGGTCACTTAGGACTAACCGAGAGCTGCCACTCGGTCACAGGTTGGGAATGTAAAATCCAGCCTCGCTGATGTTTGCAGATGACACCAAGCTGTGTGGTGTTGTCGATACACCAGAGGGACGGGATGTCATTCAGAGGGACCTGGACAGGCTGGAGAGGTGGGCCCAGGTGAACCTCATGAGGTTCAACAAAAGCAAGTGCAGGATTCTGCACCTGGGAAGAAACAATCCTCAGTATAAATACAGCCTGGGGGATGAGGTGTTAGAAAGCAGCCCTGAGGAAAGGGACTTGGGGGTGCTGATGGACGAGAAGCTGGACATGAGCAGGCAATGTGCTCTCGCAGCCCAGAAGGCCAACCACATCCTGGGCTGCATCAAAAGAAGTGTTGCCAGCAGATCCAGAGAGGTGATTCTGCCACTTTACTCTGCTCTGGTGAGACCTCACCTGGAGCACTGTGTGCAGGTCTGGAGCCCTCAATATAGAAAGGACATGGACCTGATGGAGCGGGTCCAGAGGAGGGCCACCAAAATGATCAGGGGGCTGGAGCACCTCTGCTGTGAGGACAGACTGAGGGAGCTGGGGTTGTTTAGCCTGGAGAAGAGGAGGCTCCGGGGAGACCTAATAGCGGCTTTCCAGTACCTGAGGGGGGCCTACAGGAAGGCTGGGGAGGGTCTGTTTCCAAAGGCCTGCAGTGACAGG
Source organism: Numenius arquata (assembly GCF_964106895.1). Lineage (NCBI taxonomy): Eukaryota > Metazoa > Chordata > Aves > Charadriiformes > Scolopacidae > Numenius > Numenius arquata. The sequence goes on along the minus strand of NC_133585.1, from coordinate 21,969,707 downwards.
ACGAGGGGCAATGGCTTTAAGTTGGAGAAGGGGAGATTTAGATTGGATATTAGGAAAAAGTTCTTTACCATGAGGGTGGTGGAACACTGGAACAGGTTGCCCAGGGAGGTGGTTGAGGCCCCTTCCCTGGAGATATTCAAGGTGAAGCTCGACGAGGCCCTGGGCAACCTGGTCTAGTTGGGGGTGTCCCTGCTGACTGCGGGGAGGTCGGACTAGATGACCTTTGGAGGTCCCTTCCGGCCTGGACCAATCTATGAATCTATGATGCATTGCTTGTGTTCCTACAGGTGAAACCTTTCCTGTGGGTCCAGAGAGGGGGATCTATCGATGCTTTGCAGCAATAGAGGTTGCTTTCATGTTCAAACTAAGTTGGGGAGGCTTCTCTGAATGAATGTGATTTCCATCCGAAATTTTATAATAGACCTTTCAGCTGCGTGTAGTAACTTTATATCCAAATTTGCAAAATAAGAAACAGGTGCTGGAATCAAAACACCACTTCATTAGCAGAACTGGTATAAAATGCTTTGAAATCGCTGCATAGGAAATTCATATTCATTAGCTTTCAAAAAAGGAAGTTTTAGTTTTGTTTTGACAAACGAGGCCTGTACATCACGTCGCCTTACAGACTTCTGGAAAAATCAGGATTTCTGGGAAGAAATGCACCCACAGTCAGAATCAGAATCAGAATCGTAGTGGTTGGAAGGGACCTCAGAGATCATTGAGTCCAACCAACAGTAAAAAAAAACAAAAAAAAAAAACAAACCACCACAAACAAAACGACCACCCACCACCTGAACACACAACAACAACAACCAAACCAAAAACCATCACCCACCCACACAGCACCCCACCACAAACCAGTAATCTTGGACACTAGAGCATGCCCTGAAGAACCATGTCTACACGTTTCTTAAATACCTCCAGGGATGGTGACTCCACCACCTCCCTGGGCAGCCCATTCCAATGCCTGATAACCCTTTCAGTAAAGAAATGTTTCCTAATATCCAACCTGAACTTCCCCTGGCGCAACTTGAAGCCATTACCCCTTGTCCTATCATCTGTGACTTGGGAGAAGAGACCGACCCCCGTCTCTCTACAGCCTCCTTTCAGGTACTTGTACAGAACAATAAGGTCTCCCCTCAGTCTCCTCTTCCCCAGACTGAACAACCCCGGCTCCCTCAGCCTCTCCTCGTAAGACTTGTGCTCCAGACCCCTCACCAGCTTCGTTGCCCTTCTCTGGACCCGCTCCAGCACCTCAATGTCCCTCTTGTGGTAGGGGGCCCAAAACTGGACACAGTACTCGAGGTGGGGTCTCACCAGTGCCGAGTACAGGGGGACGATCACCTCTCGGTCCCTACTTGCCACACTGTTCTTGATACAGGCCAGGATGCTGTTGGCCTTCTTAGCCACCTGGGCACACTGCTGGCTCATGTTCAGCCGACAGTCGACCAACACCCCCAGGTCCTTTTCTGCCAGGCAGCTCCAGCCACTCTGCCCCCAGCCTATAGCGCTGCCTGGGGTTGTTGTGACCGAAGTGCAGGACCTGGCACTTGGCCTTGTTAAACCTCATCCCGTTGGTCTCGGCCCATCGATCCAGCCTGTCGAGATCTCTCTGCAGAGCCTCTCTACCCTGTGTGTACAGCACAGTCCTGTGTGTCCTCTCTGCAATCTATGCTTCAAACAATTTATTAGGAATAAACTAGTTTGGATGCAAATGTTAAATGAGTGTTTAAACAATTCTTGGGGTTTTTGTATACAAAGCACTTTTAAATTGTTAAGCAGTTAAAAGTAGTTATTGGTAACTGCCTCCAAATCTGAGCAGTTCTCATATAGAAAATCCGTATTGAATTAATAAAAAAAAAATGCTTGTTGTCTTTTTTTCTGACCTATAGCCAAATCCTGCATTATCTTGAGTCATGAGAAATTTTAACTATAATCTTTTGCTTAATGGCTTTTGGGGTTTGCTGTGAAATAGAAACTGTATTGAATTGGAGCACTTTGTGCTTGCCTAAGGGTTTCCTGAAGCTTAGGGTTTTCTGCTCAACTCTGTAGCTGCTGCTTGAAACTCAGAGGTGACAGTGGTGAGATAACTGCATACAAATCTAAATAACTTCTGCCTTTGGAAGCTGACCCCCTCTTCTGTAAGTGAAATTAGGTTTTGCTTGGGTTTTGTTATTGTAGAACATCTTCTTATGAATTCTTGCTGTACCCACATATTCTGCTAGGAAGTCTTCTCTATGCTTTTTAAATTAGTATTTTAATTTCATCACTGATATGTTTCTTCCGTACCAGGGGAAATGGTTGATGCAGTAAAAGGGTCATGAAGACTGTAGTAAAAATCATCCGTTCAATATTGTGCTTTCCCTCTCAAAGTCCTCTGCCGTGATCCAGCAGGAGTTTTGTCATCAAGGTACGGCAGTGAGAGCTCAATTTTCTACGTGTGAAATACAGGCTGTAAATGGATGGGAGCTGAGCTAATATTTCTGTGTATTACTGCAGTGAGCTCTTTCCAACCCCAGTGTGGTCCTTTCGGGCATCGTCACTCCCTCGGAGGGATTTTCATGTCCTCTTTCTCTCAACCCTTGGAGAGCACCTGTAGATGATGAAGCATTGACTTGTAATCATGCGTGATCATAAGTGAACCACGTAATTTTTTGATACAGTGAGAAATGCTTTCCCCCAAAAAACCCCCACTGAGCCATAAGAATGAGAACCCAGCTTCTTATTTATAAGTCCTTATAAGAAAGTAAATGGGATATGGGTATACATGTAGCTTTCTTACAAAATGGTCAGCGTGGATTGCTTCGGGAAGCAACAGATGGCATCTTGGGCAGTGGGATAGATCTCAGAATGCTTTTGAATAACGGGATCTATTTGTGCATTACGGCTTGGATTTGGCTGTCTTTTCTCTGGAACAAGTTACAACTCCATGAGCTAAAAGTGAGGTAAACTAATGCCCTTTGTGGATTTTTGTTGTAGAGATTTTTGGAGAAGTAATCCCATTTCTGCTCTGCTGAAACTCGGCTCTAGTCAAAAAAAAAAAAAAAGAAATGTATTTAAAATCATGTAGGAGTCTTTGATATGTGAGGCACCACAAAAGGGTGATTTTGCTCATTCTTGAGGTAAATACATATTTTTGTGCTTGATATTAGATTAATATGAACAAATGAAACAAAGGAAATGACATTTTCTCCTCCTTATATATAAGTGGATGTATATATGTGTACTTATATAAGTAATAATCATAAGTGTATTGGCTGCTTTACTAGTGATAGAGACTTGCTCTTAATATTAAAATACATACTTGCTTTCTGGTAGTAATTTCATAGTAGCATAATATATTTATACGTACACACTTGCTTATTAGTAATAACTTGGGATAAAGAAATTTTAATAAACGCCCCCAAACTTTCTGTACTTTTGTATTATAGAATACACTACTGCAATCTTTACACTCCCACAGGCAAGATAACCTTCAGGTCATGTTATTTATCTAACAGTAGCTTTTTGTTTCACAAATAACAAGGATTTTTTTTTTTTAAATTTAATTTTTTTAATCGGCAATAGATCTTGGCAGTGTAAGACCCCTCCCCTTCCAAAATGCTTTGTGACCTTTAAAGGCACACTTTAATATTCACTCTGCCTCAATATAATGCCTTCTTCCATTCACCTCTACACACCTTACCCCCTTTCGTTGTTCTACCATGGAAACACTTGAAGTTTTCTGCTCAACTTGAGTTCCCTTGTTATGTGTCCGGTTAGGGATATGGTGCTAAACTTGTTTCAGAGCCTTCAAAGTTTGCTTTTTCTTGTTGGTGTGTTGTTTTGGTGGAGTAGCACAGCTAGGCTGGAGTCATTCTTGCTTTGGGGGGTGTCATTGGTATAGCCATGTAGATTTACACACAGATACTTGTGTAAATACATGTAGATACAGGCTGACAGGACTGTATTTTAGAACATATATATTATGTAGGAGAAGTTCTTTTTGTGATGGTGGTCTAGCTTTGTACAAAGTACCTCTGGTTTCCCCCTGCAGGAGGCAGGGTTTAATAATCTCTTATCAAATGAATTGGTTCTCTATATTTGCAAGCATTCCAGGCCCAGTTTGGTATCTAACATACAAATGCAGATAGCTGTAGGGCGGGTAAGAGCCAGGAATTGCTGACCTGCCCTCTTGCCACATACAGACCCACGGAGAGCAAGTCAGTGATGCCCTCTGGGCTGGCGTAGCAGGATCCCTTAACAATCTGCTTCCCAATTTCAGGTGATAGGAGGCTTTTTAGTGGCTGATAACCTGAAAATCTCACTTTTCTGTCTTGAGCTTTATTTGTTACAGTCTAAAGAGTGGTCGTAGTTTTAATAACCCTGACTTCTCTTGCAAAAGAGCTGGTTACTGTTTAAGCACCACTTCCTCCAAGCTCAAGATCGGAGCAAGGAATCAGGCAAAGGAGGCAGGAAACCTCATGGATGAACAGGGAGCTTCTGGAAAAACTCAGGTGGAAGAAGGAAGTTTACAGAAGGTGGAAAAAGAGACTGGCCACTTGGGAGAAGTATAGGAGCACTGCCAGAGTACGCAGGGGTGCAACAAGGAAGGCTAAGGCCCACTTGGCATTAAACCTGGCAAGGGATGTCAAGGACAATAAGAAGGGCTTCTTCAAGTACATCAGCAGTAAAAGGAAGATTAGGGAAAATGTGGGTCTGCTCCTGAACGAGGTGGGTGATCAGCCCTGGTGATGGAGAATGCAGAGACGGCAGAGCTACTGAATGCCTTCTTTGCTTCAGTCTTTACTGCTAAGGCCAGCCCTCAGGAAGCCCAGACCCTGGAGGTTGGAGAGAGAGCAAGGAGTAAGGAAGCCTCTATCCCTGGATCGTGGAGGATCCGGTTAGAGATCATTTAAGAAAACTTGACACCCACAAACCCATGAGCCCTGATGAGATGCACTCACGAGCGCTGAGGGAGCTGGCAGATGTTATTGCAAAGCCGCTCTCCATCATCTTTGAAAAGTCATGGAGAACAGGAGAGGTGCCTGAGGACTGGAGGAAAGCTAATGTCACACCAGTCTTCAAAACGGGCAAGAAGGAGGATCTGGGAAACTACAAGCCGGTCAGCCTCACCTCCATCCCTGGAAAGGTGATGGAACAACTCATCCTGGATGTCATCTCTAAGCATGTAGAAGAAAAGAAGGTCATTTGGAGTGGTCAGCATGGCTTCACCAAGGGGAAAGCATGCTTGACCAATCAGATAGCCTTCTACAATAGAATGACTGGCTGGGTGGATGAGGGGAGAGCAGTGGATGTTGTCTACCTTCACTTCAGCAAGGCAAGACAGAGCTCAGAGAGTTGTGATCAGTGGCTCAGAGTCCAGTTGGAGGCCTGTAACTAGTGGTGTTCCTCAGGGGTCAGTACTGGGTCCAGTCCTCTTCAATATATTCATCAATGACCTGGATGAAGGGATGGAATGTACCCTCAGCAAGTTTGATGATGCCACAAAACTGGGAGGGGTGGCTGACACAGCAGAAGGCTGTGCTGCCATACAGCCAGACCTGGACAGGCTGGAGAGTTGGGCAGAGAGGACCCTGATGAACTTCAACAAGGACAAGTGTAGGGTGCTGCACCTGGGGAGGAATAACCCCCTGCACCAGGACAGGTTGGGGGCTGACCTGCTGGAGAGGGACCTGGAGTCCTGGTGGACAACAGGATGACCACGAAACAACAATGTGCCCTTGTGGCCAAGAAGGCCAATGGCATCCTGGGGTGCATCAGGAAGAGTGTGACCAGCAGGTGGAGGGAGGTCATCCTGCCCCTCTGCTCTGGCCTGGGGAGGCCCCATCTGGAGCACTGGGTCCAGTTCTGGGCTCCCCAGTTCAAGACGGACAGGGAACTGCTGGAGAGGGGACAGCAGAGGGCTACAAAGATGATGAGGGACAGGAGCACCTCTCCCCTGAGGAAAGGCTGAGACACCTGGGTTTGTTTAGTCTGGAGAAGAGAAGACTGAGGAGGGATGTCATCAATGCTTATCAATACAGAAAGCGCAGGTGTCAAGAGGATGGGGCCAGGCTCTTCTCTGTGGTGCCTGATGACAGGACAAGGTGCAACACGTACAGACTGGAACACAGGAAGCTCCATCTGAACATGAGGAAAAACTTTTTCCTTTGAGGGTGGCAGAGCAGTGGTGGAGACTCCTTCTCTGGAGATATTCTAAACCCACCTGATGTGATCCTGTCCAGCCTGCTCCGATTGACCCTGCTTTGTCAGGGGCGCTGGACTAGATGATCTTCAGAGGTCCCTTCCAACCCGTATCATTCTGTGATTCCCCACGTGTGTCTACTCTGCTTCTTGTCATGGCATTACTTGTGTGTGTACAAGGTGGTGGGGCCATCTTCAGTTCCTTCTCTTCTCCTGGCTCCTCATATGTCCTTTGAAACCCCCAGACTGGCCCTGAGCTGCTTTCTTTCCATTCAGCCTTTGCTTTTAAATCCCTCTCGTGTCTCCTCTTGGCACAGTACTGGCAAGCAGATAAAGTGGACTTGCTCTGGTAAGGTGAAATGTTCAAAAAGGAAAGGTCTGGTAAGATGGGAATTAAATAATGGCCACGGATCAAAGTAATTTTCCTTTTGATAATAGCTGTGTTATTCATGGATGAGTGTTCTTGGGGATTAGTTTCTCAGTGAAAATGAGTAAAATTACTCCGTGGTTTTCATGTGTGGTGTTAAAAGACCTAAATCTTTTCCTTTTTTAACACAAAATGGGAGAAAATTTCACCTGGAAGTGTAATACATGAAACAAAGTTCACATTGAGCTTAGTGTGCTGGTGAGTCTGTCCTGTCTGTACAGACACTCCACTGAAAACCCTCAAGTGTTGAAAGCTTAAATATGCAATGGCTGTTTTTAACCTTTTTCTGAGTTTGTGCTGTCCTTCGTAGTAGATTTAATTGCTTTCCAGGTTGTAAAGCTCTGGTGTTTTTATTCACAGGATAATCGAATACATTTTAAAACTTAATTCTGAAAGAACTTAATTTCCCTTTTAAAATGGTCTGGTTTTTCTTTTTTTCTTTTCTTTTTTCTCACAGATGGGAAGGTTGAAGTGACAAAAGAAGGCGTGAAGCTGTGCACCATGGGACCCGGCAAAGTATTTGGGGAGTTAGCCATACTCTACAATTGCACCCGAACAGCAACTGTCAAAAGTAAGATCGTTTTTGAGCTTTAATGTTGAATGACTCGGGATTGCTTTGGGAAGTAGGGTTCCTCATCTCTTCTTTGGGGCTGCAGCCTCTGTTGGATGTTCTGCTTTCTTAATTCAACTCTTCAGGGCATGGGTTATAGTACTGGATTTAGCCACTGTGAGTGGGAAGAAGATGCAGAAGTGCTTCACCAGATTCTTTCGCTCAGGTTTGTTCACGTAGGGAACCCCCTACAGTAACACAGCACGGCTGACGCTACTTTATGCGGAGGAGCTAATACCATATCTTTCTTTACGATTTCTTCTGAATTTCATGGTAGATATGGCTGTTGCTTAGAAGAGCTTATCCGACCCTTGTAAGTGTAAGTCTTTGAGGGGAAACTCAAAAGTATAGCTGATGTATTTCTCCAGGACAAGTCATTGTTTTGCCCCTAAACTGACTAAACAAAATCAGGAAAAAACCTTCCGTGGCAGCGATCCCCTGCTCTAAGTCTTCAGCGTGTTTCCTGTAATCCGGTTTCTTTTATGAATGTTCTGGGCAAAAGCCTGGGTTGCACAATAAGTAGAGGACAAAATCACATTGCTATGTACAGCATAAATATATTTTCCTTTAAATTCAGATTAATAGCCTGATTAATGATACCACAGTCTTCCTTGATCTCAAGGATAAGAGTTTATGGTGACATCTTAAGCAGAGAGGTTTTTTAGGAAATGATCGATAGTTCTGTGTTTTAAAGACGCTGTAGGGGAGAAGTTAGAAGGGTACAGTTAGGGTAGAATAATGCAAAGACAAACAAGTGGTAGCAAAATAGTAAGGCATGTGAGTCCCTGTTCAGAAGAAAGCCTTTTAGAAATACCTAATTTTGTTTCAAAAGGAGAGAGAAAGAAAGAGAACAAATGGGCAGAAATGAGAAAACGGGAAAAGATAACTAGATTTTTTTATGAAGAACATGCTGGTCTCCAGAATTCTGAAGAACTTGACTGATGTTCTCTATTTTCACCTGCGCAAACCTTGCCTCTTTACAAGTACTGTTTATTGCAGGTAAATCATCAGCTGCAATATAGTCAGTTCGTCAGTGGCACGGTAATCCAAATGATTAGCAAATGCTTTGGGGTAATCCCACATGATGTAGCAAATGTGCATATTCCACAAGTCATGCTCGGCTCAGTGGGGACAGCCCCAGCCCCAGAGACCTCCAGGCTACTTCAGACAGTGTGTTGAGCTGCTCTTATATGAGATGCTTTATCTCCTTTCCCCGAGTCAACCGAGGAACCAAGGGGAACGTGGGTGCGAATGGGAAGCGGGTGTTGATCCGCCCTCACTGTTCCTGTCTCCATTTTCAACCCCTTTGTATGAGTGACTCCAACAGGAAATAATACTGGCAGTGGTCTTTACTATCAGTTTTGCTCCTTTCTTGCTTTTTCATGTACTAAGTCTCCTCTCTTGAGTAAACTTCCAGATTGCCACTTGGCACTTAGTTTTACTGAATCCCTTTTTCCTGGTTAAATTGGGGGCAGTAGTAGGGTCACTACTGTGACCATCCTCAGAGAGATCTTTCCTCAAGAAAGATGTGTCTGCACTTGTTGTTATAGTTGTTATGGTGTGTTCCAGCATTCTAAAATTATGATAATTATGCACCTTCTTTTGCCAGCAGCTGTCGGGCACGTAATCTCGGTTCCAGTGCCAACAAGTGACTTCTAGGTATTTTCTCTCTTGTTATTGCACAAGTAAATAGCAGTTGTGACTGTAATTGGCTTTATATCCTTTCAAGTGCGGTGGCACGCATGGTCACAGCTTGACTTTGGGGAGCTGTTTCAGCTAGACCTAACTGAACAGAGGCCTTAGAGGTGTGCAGGTCAATTTAGGGCATATTATTGACTTAAATTGTTGCTGCTGCCGCTGCTAATAAACAACTTCAAACATCTGTTTGTTCTTTTGGCTAAATGATAAATAAATGTCATGAAGCTCTAAAGAGGTGAATGCTAGTAAATATTCCAGTAAATCAGATGATAACTTTGATCATCACAAGGTTTATTTCAGGAGAAATGAACAATTGGTGATTGTAATGAGAATAGACACCCAGTCAACACTGATGCTGGAGATGGTGAACATGTGTCAAGAGACTTCATCCAACTTTCATTTAGAGAAACACTTTAAGTCAGGGCTTCCCAATTTTCAGGAGATAGATTTCCATTACCTCCAGAGTCAGAAGTGTTTTCTGGTGTGCCTGCCAGTGCTTCATTACGAGGATGTTAAGTATTTATTTTTGAAAAATGAAGCTGCAGCGAAGACCAAATGAAGGATGCGTTATGGTCGTGTATGGAAAGCTCAGCAGTGCCCTTGGGCCATAGTGATGTCTCAGCTGTGTTGACATCTCTTGCTGTAACTCGTTTGCATGTGTACTCTTGCTTTATTTGTAAATTAAAAGGTTTTTAGTGTCATTACTCACTGCATTAGTCTACGTGGGCCCTTCAGCTGGTGCTCGCTCTGTAGGAGGTTGCAAACTTAAAGGGATAAATCACTGTAGGAAGGACTTTGTCTTTTAAAAATACTTTAGAAGGCTTTAAATTTTAATTTTTCTGATCTGACTCTTGGTTCATTATGACCTCTTTAATAAGACAGCCTGGGTCTTTGAAAGCCTTCCCCGAGAGAATTATTATAATATTTTTTCAATATAACTACAATCTTAAGTAAAAGTGGGATGGGGTCTAACCAGGGCCTTGGAAGAAGGAGTGACCCAAATCCTTGGGTGTTGAGAAGCACTGAGGAAGGTAGGACCACATCTCATGACATGTGGTCTCATCTTTAAGATAACTGCTCACAAGTTTTTGGCATCAGATATTTTTTTTTGCGGGGGGGAGGGGGTGAGGGGGAGAAGGGGAGGCTACTCTGAAGCTTTTGCTTTACATTTCTAAATATTACAGAAAAAATAATTGTTGTTCAGTCTGATGCTCCAAGTATGTCACAGTCACAGCCTTCCAAAGTGCTGGTGTTCACAGATCAGCTTCCGTTACACGCACACAGCCAAATCCAAACCAGCAGCTAAATTTTTCCTCTGTCGGTGTTCATTATCCAGAGCTCTCAATTGCCTAAATGCAAAACTTGCAATTGAAAGCAGAATTACAGACTCTTCTCCCTGAATCCAACAAATAATTAAATTAAGTGTATTAGAATAAGGGAAAGAAAACTCAACTCGTTATGGATAAATCATCTCACAGCTAAAATGATGTCTCTGATCCCCTGGGAGGGTGCCATTCTCCAGATACGCTTGTTTACCCATATATCTCAAATTGCTGTGGTCGCTTCTTCGAGGAAGCTAGTTGAGAGTCTTAAAACAGCAACGGCGCTAAGCTGTGTTTTCAAATCACTCAGAAATAACATTGTTGAATGAGCAAGTGATCCAAATATAAAAAAATATGCTGGGTTTTGTTGGTTTTGTTTACCTTTGCTCTGGCTGGCTACTTTCTCCCTCTAGCTCACCACCACCTATGTAGGTTAATGACAGCCTGAATGCTGGCGTGCCTGAAATCTCTGCCTTGGTTGCCTGGTAGCACCAGGGCAAACAGGAGCGCGTGGGTGACTTGCTGCTGCTCTTCTCTTCCCATCCGCGGGTAGAGCCTCAGCGTGAGAATCCAGCGATGGTAAAGGAGCCTGGACAAGAGGTAGATGCACCTTGTCTCTACTACCCAAGCCACTCAGCTCAATATTAGGCCTGTTAATTAGGAGTCTTTCCTGTAGACCAAGAAAGGATTTTGTCCTGCTCGTTGCCAAGCACACAGGATTTCCTAGTGTGTTATCGCAAGAGTCTGAAAGAAGTAAAAATGTATTAAAATTCAAATGTGGTTTTATTAGTAGCATGGGTGGTAGAAGGAACTATATGACGTCCAGAAAAAACCACCGAACAAAAGAGACAAAAAAAATACCCCAGTTGAATTCTGGTTTTATATAAAACTTCATAATTCTTCATTTGATAACACAAAAGATCTTCTTAGTAAGTGGAAATTTATTGTGCAGTAATTCTCATTACTCTTAAAGAATAATCTGATGAGCAGAGTTAAGTAGTATTTTTGCAGGCAGTTTTTGAGAGCTTGTGAAAGGAGTGGAGTCTCCATGCACCAAGGGTGTCATATTTATTTGAGGGGTAGCTTTAGCATCAAAAGTTGTATTCTCCTGGGGACAAAATTCAAATAAAAAGCTTCCCACAAAAACCTCTCGGTGCAAGGCTGCCAGTTTCAGTGGAGTTGTACTTAACGCCAGCCTATGCTTTTAGGAAAACAATATTAGTGAAAAGAAAAAAAAAGCACAAGCTGAAGTTGTTAAACTGTAAATTATGTAAATCTTTTTTTCTGGTGAAACTAAGGATGTCTCCTCAAAAGCCAGCACAAGAGTTTCTCAAGCTCCTCTGCTTATCAGCAGTGCTAATTGTACAAAACTGTGCCCCGCAGCGTGATGAAGGGAGTAGTTTATCAATTTCTTGCCAAGATGAGTTTGAATTTTCCACCACTTTTTTTTTACTGGAATCCTATGGAATTACTTCCCTAGTTTGCTAGCTGAAGCCCCAGAAATTACCCAACTTGAAAAGGAGCTTGGTAACGTGCATAATTTGCAAGGAAAAATAAAGCAACAGTCAGTTGGCAATTAAAACTGTAGAGGCTCATTAAAAGCCTTTGAGAAGGGTGTTGCCTTCATATGTTCTCTTCTAACAAATATGGGAACTCGTGTACAGTTTGCTCAGATCTTCTTAAAACAATCAATATATCAGAAGAGTAGGTGTTGGCGGGGACGGCAGCGGCCGCAGCCCTCGGCGGGGCCATGGACGCAGCCACTCTCACCTGTGACACTCTCAGGTTCGAGTATGAAGACTTCCCTGAGACCAAAGAACCCGTTTGGATCCTCGGCCGGAAATACAGTGCTTTTACCGAGCAAGAAGAAGTCCTGTTGGATATAACCTCTTGGCTTTGGTTCACCTACAGAAAGAACTTCCCTGCTGTCGGAGGCTCCGGTCCCACATCTGATCCGGGCAGGGGCTGTACGTTGCGGTGTGGCCAGAGGATCTTTGCTCAGGCCTTGGTCTGTGAAAAGTTGACTTTAGATATTCGGCCATTTGATTAAAAACTTTCTGATATTACTTATAGGTAAAAAACCCAGGCTGACCAAGCCAGAGATGATCAGGTGACAGATCAGCCTGCTGTGCCTGGGTCTGTCCGTGTGCCTGGTTGGGGATAAATGGAGTTATCCTTGGAGAAAGTAATTTAAACACTCCCTTGCACTGCCTCTATTTTTCTCTGACCTTTACGGTTTTTGCCCGGTAATGTGACAAAGTGGAATTGGATTATTCCTCCAAGGGAAAGACAACAAGAGAAAATGATGTTGAGGACAATAGCAGAACTTTTTTTCCCCTCTTCTTGTTCAGCAGAGGAGCATCTTCAGTATGGCATCTCCATGTCTCAGGAGGGTGGGGTGGTGCCGACCACTGCAGTGAAAATTTCACATAGCAGTGCAATTTTAATGGAGAGTCTAATCAAAGAGAGAAAAGTCTGAGATGGGAAGAGCAAAAGGAAAAATTCATACAAGACCTGGGTTCATTGTGTACCTGAAATGACAACAGCGTTGTTGAACTCAGTGGCAAAAATAAGAACTGGTTGAGGAAGCGGGGCAGAAAAAGAGGAAATACGGAATGATTCATCTTGGGGTGTATTGATACCTACTGGATTATTAGTTATTTTTAAATAGTAAAGAGTACAGTGGCGTGGTGTAGACAGGAATAACCAGCCATGAAAAATTTCAGTCCAAGGTCGGGCACGCTCTTGTGTCCTGCCTGGTAGGAGCATGCAGGTAGCATCGACCTGACACAGCCCTGGTGTGAAATGCTATGTTGTCATTCTCCTCTACACGTACACCTCTTCTGAGTGAAAATATGAAGGTCCAGAAGCCAGGCTATGGAAAATTCTGGTACAGTTTGGGGCATTTCAGGTGCTGCAGCTTGCTGTTGACTGTAGAAACCAGCCAAAGTAGCTTGTTCCTTTGAACTGCACTTTTAGTGTGGGAAATGGAAATAAAATGACTGAGCCAATGAAAATCAATCTGGATTTGGTTTTGGTTGTGGTTAAGTATCAAGTCAGTGCTTAAACTTATTTCCTTCCAATACGGTCATTTTTTTTTGATCTTGATGCAGTTCCGATACCTCAAGATTCAAGAAACTGTGGCTGCCCCATCCCTGGAGGGGTTTCAAGGCCAGGCTGGATGGGGCTTTGAGCAACCTGGTCTGGTGGGAGGTGTCCCTGCCCAGGGCAGGGGGCTTGGAACTCGATGATCTTTAAGGTCCCTTCCAGCCCAAACCATTCTATGATTCTACGAATTAAGAGAGTGGCTAACATTTCCAAAGTGTAGCAGCTGACCATGTGTACAAAAGCTTTAGGGTTATTGCTTATCCTGACCTTTGTTTTGACTTCTTATTTTCAATCATGTGAACTTCAGCTCGTTTCTAGCCGTGCAGCAAAGCGGAGCAAAATCTTGCAGGCAAGGTACAGGCAGAAATACCTGGCAGGGGAAAGAGCTGTGTTTTCTAATGATGATCATCTTTTATGTAGAAAGCTGGTTCAGGGGGCGGTGGGGCTGTGGAGGAGCAGATATGGGGCTACTGGTTGATGGTCTATTTGCAAGCAGCACTTTGCTGCTTTGCAGTTTTGAGAGATTGGGAGCTTGCAGAACTGCGCTGCGTGTACTTTTTCTCCCATTTCTGCGTGTGACCTTTTTTACCCCCCCAAGCGTGTACATACTGGCTTTTGATTATTATTCCAGGATTTTTTGGACAGGAGGGTTTGGTCCTTACTGCTTCAGCAACACTATCCATTGAAATGTCTCTTTGACTCAGGGTTTCACCACTGAGAAGTCTTTAGTGCAGGAAGCTACCAATTCCATCTGGAAAATAGATGCTTTCTTCTATAAATTACATTTTCTACCCCTGGTAACACAGAAAAGAGATAGTGTCTTATTCTGACTTAAATGCAATGACCCCGAATTTGAAAGTTCTTTGTTCTTTTTTTTCTTTCCCCTTTCAGTGTTTCTAACATAAAAGGTCTGAAAGAAAGAAAAGAAAAAGAGAAAGAAAAGAAAAAGAAAAAGAAAAAAAGAAAAAAAAGAAAAACTTTCTGAAAAGAAAGTCCCATATATCCAGTTCCTAAGAATCATGAGACTGAAATAAAAATTAGTCATGAATAAGGAAGGTGCAAGTTCTGGCAGCATTTTATTTGTTTCTCTGAAGAAATATTTTAATAAATCCTTAATAAATCCTTTATTGGATCAGCGTATTAATTTCAAGACTACTCTGTTTCAGTTCCTGGGTTCAGTGCAACTGCAATTTGAGCTGAAAAAGAAGTGAGGGATAGGTGGCTTGGCTGGATTATAAAGCTCCAGGAATTGTCAGTGTGGATTTTTCTTTCTTTGATTTGAGCTGTCATTAAAAACAAGAAATCCCTAGCGCGCACTTGCTGCTTCCTTAAATGCTCTTGTAGTTGGGGTGTTCGTGTTGCCTTTGCTCTTGAGAAAATCTGCCTTGTCTCTCAAAGTCTTTAATTAGTGCTCTTAAGTTAAAGAAACTTTTTTCTTTTTTCTCCCCTTTTCTTTGGGTTTTGTTTGTTTGTTTTGTTATCAATGATACTGTTTGTTTAGTTTGCCTCCCTTTGTCATCTCCAGCATTTTGCTAGTCTGTTCAGGATGGAAAGCGTTGCATTTTAGGGGCTCAGTTTTCTGTGGCTTCTTTGACTGGGATTTTTTTTTTTTTTACTTTTTTTGAAAACTTTTTTTTTTTTCTATTCAGCTTTTTCTAGATGAGCTTTGTCACAGTGCTTACCCAATATTCAGAGTTTTCCCCTTGCTCCCTGAAGTTGGTTTAATGTTGCTGTTATCTTTATTGGCTCACCTGCAAGTGCTTTGGAGGAGAGGCATGGGTGTGGGTTGTCTTTTTGAGCAGCGCTCATTAGATCGGAGAGACAGAAAGCGGTGACAACTTTTGGAGCCAGTTGAGTGGGCTTGCTCCGTGAAGACACTACAAGCTGTCTTGGAGGCAGGAATGGAAGGAAGGTGCTGAGGCATGGTTGCTGGCTTGTATTGGGAGTCTATGAAACGTAACATCTCTATAAAATCAAAAAGAAACTTCTTCAGTACCTTATTTTGGTGTGCATGCCAACGTGTCAGAAACGAATACAGCAGCATCCCATTAATCTCTTAGTTTTCCTCACCTTATTTAGATTATTTCCTAGTTAATTGTAGAATAGCTCAAAGGTATTAGTCTTGAATTACTCATTTTACATAAGTTTTCCTTCAGCATCAACTTTAAGGCTTTAGAAAAGGTATTATGAAACAGAGCCTGGAAAACTTGCTGCTCATTCTAAGTTGAGACACCCTCAGGATCAAGATGATGAGGGGCCTGGAGCATCTCTCTTAGGAAGAGAGGCTGAGGGACTTGGGACCTTTTAGTCTGGAGAAGAGCAGACTGAGGGGGGATCTGATCAACGCCTATAAATACTTAAAGGGAGGGTGTCAGGAGGATGGGGCCAGTCTTTTTTCAGTGGTGCCCAGGGACAGGACAAGAGGAAATGGGCATAAACTTGAACATCAGAAGTTCCACCTAAACATGGGGAGGAACTTCTTTGCTGTGACGGTGGCAGAGCCCTGGAAGAGGCTGCCCAGAGAGGTGGTGGAGTCTCCTCCTCTGGAGACATTCCAAACCCACCTGGACACGTTCCTATGGGACCTGCTGTGGGTGGACCTGCTTTGGCAGGGGGTTGGACTAGAGGATCTCCAGAGAACCCCATGTGATTCTGTGATCTGTAATGGGACTTGAAAACTTGCTGCTCAATTTGGAAATGGAGCATGGAGAAATCTTGAACGCTAGTTTTATTTTATAATGAGGTTGAATACCTAGAGCAATACAGGTCTGTAAAAACTATTCAGCCCAGTAAAATTCTTGAAGAGCTTCCCTCAAACGCACTGGCAAGAGCAGCTCCTACAACACCTGGAGGTCTAGGCATCATGTGCAATTTTAAGACCAGTTTGCTACATGGTAAAGCTGGAGCAGAGGGAGCCCAGAGGTGGGTGTGTGTACGGCCAGGTCTCCTGGCTGTTCTCAGGAAAGCTGCGTAGATCCTGAGCTGTATCTGCTCACCCCTGGATGATATCTGCATTTATGTTCCTGTTGCAGAGAATAACTTTCCTCTCCTTCAGATATATGGTATTACTTAAAACTCAATAGCATGAAATAATTTTATTATAGGAAAAATCTTTCAGTGTAAGTCCACGTTTAAACACTATATAGATCTGTTCGCCAGAGGTCAGAATAAAATACTTGTTCTGTTTAATACAGAAGTAGCATGATCATCATGCAGGGAAAATGAAGCACTTGAGCTGTTTTTAAATACTCCTGAAGATAATTTTGTTGATATTTTTCATGTTGTTTTAGTTGCAGAGTTGGATAATCTGAGAAACCATCACAGTGAAACACGTTCATAAGTAGATTATGACTTTCTCCATGCAACCCTTGAAAAAGTAGTTAATAGGAACAGCAGCTGTAAAATAAGTACTTTACAAGAGCTTCCTTTTCATCACCTTTTTTTCATGTCTCCAAAACCACTGCTAATGCATGAAATATGGCTAGAGCAGTTTTGATAAACAAAGTGGCTGAGCTTTGCTAATGAGCAAAGTTTTGAGTAAGTTTGACAAACAAGAGAATGCAATAGTAGTAGTTGCCATTTATATTGATTTATGGGCTCAACAATCCATGGCCTTTTCTCAGATTAAAACACACAGGGTCTGATTTTGACTCACCAGTATAGAAAAGTTTCTTCTTCTAGACTATTTCATGGTATTAATTGGGGAACAAAAAGCTGCTTGACAGACACAGAACTGATCAATTTGTGTTTTGGAACCAAAGCAACTATCCCCTTTTGTTCTCTAAAGCCACTTTAGAAGATGCTTGAAGAAATGAAATCACCCCATGCTGCCTTTCCTGGTATCCATAAAAGCATAGTTTTAAAAGATATTTTTAGCCTTTATAATTCAAGGTTTCTTTCTGAGTTACAATGGATTAATTTTAAAGATTTTATTAGACCTTTCTGTGTTGGAGGAGTTGTGCTTCCCTATATCTGAAGTCCATCACTTTCAATAAACTTCCATTAAGGTAATCTTGAAACAAAATCTCCCAACAATAAGACCCAATACATAACTAGTCAGTACATTTTACTGAATTTTACTGCAGTGTATGTTGCTTTCAGCCAAGCTATAGCATCACCATCTCCACTGACTGATGTGTTTGGTCCCTTCGGACTGTGCTTATCCCGCTGCCTCCACCATCTCTGATAGTGATGGGCTCCAGATCTTCCCAACCCACAGGGAAGAGTGCTATTTTTTTCAATGGTAAACCTATCTGCTATAAGTTTCATTGATTATTTCCTTTTGTTATTTCTTCTCCCTCCTCCCCTCTTCCCCCAATTTGTAATATTGTGGGGTAAACCATTCTGCATTCATTTTATTCACTGCCTTGATGACACCAAGCCTTAGCCTTCTCCTCTCCAGATTGCAGACTGGCAACCTGTTCAGCCTCTCCTTGTAAGGCAGCTGCTCCATCCTAGGAAAACAATACTACCTCCTTTGGATTTTGGGAAGCCTCACTGGGTCTTCACTGAGTCAAACTGGCTCATAGCATGGGGAATATGGGGATACCAAGGGGTTATTTAGCAACAGATGATACCCTCAGTTTTGTTTGTTGCACAGAGAGCAGCCCTGAGGAGAAGGACTTGGGGGTGTTGGTGGATGAGAAACTCAACATGAACTAGCCATGTGCACTCACAGCCCAGAAAGCCAACCACATCCTGGGCTGCATCACCAGCAGCGTGGCCGGCAGGGTGAGGGAGGGGATTCTCCTCCTCTGCTTCACTCTGGTGAGACCTACCTGGGGTCCTGGGTTGAGCTCTGGGGCCCCTCAACATAAGAAGGATGTGAACATGTTGGAGCGAGTCCAGAGGAGGCCATGAAGATGATCAGAGGGCTGGAACACCTCTCCTATGAGGACAGGCTGAGGGAGTTGGGGTTGGTCAGCCTGGAGAAGAGAAGGCTCCGGGGACACCTTATAGTGGCCTTCCAGTGTCTGAAGGGGGCCTCCAAGAAAGCCGGAGAGGGACTTTTTACAAGGGCATGTAGCAACAGGATGAGGAGTGATGGCTTCAAATGGAAAGAGGGGAGACTCAGATTAGATATCAGTAAGAAATTCTTGACTGTGAGGGTGGTGAGGCACTGGAACAGGCTGCCCAAGGAAGCTGTGGATTCCCCATCCCTGGAGGGGTTCAAGGCCAGGCTGGATGGGGCTTTGAGCAACCTGGTCTGGTGGGAGGTGTCCCTGCCCAGGGCAGGGGGTTGGAACTCGATGAGCTTTAAGGTCCTTTCCAACTCTAACCAATCTGTGATTCTTTGGCGTTCAATATCCGCATCAGATTTTGGTGTCTGGTCTTGTTTAAGATAACGCAAAAGTTGTTAAAAACCTAGCTGTAGAAATAAACGGGGAGATTTTCCTTCCTAGATGGAAACGGACTGAAAGCTGGACTGTGGTCTGTGTTGATGGGAGCTGGGCAGCAGGGAGGGGACAGGGACAAATCTGATGGTGGGGCACATGCTGGGGGCTGTGTTTGTGTGTGGGCCCACAGTCCACAAGGCTGAAACCCCCATTTCTAGCAGAGGTTTGTGCCCTGAGTGCAGCTCATCTGCTCCCACCAGCCTGCTTTCCTATTGAGAGTTCCTGATGTCCGAGTCAGGCTTCCAGAATCTAAGGAACATCTAACGCTGTCGTTTATAACCGTAACCATATAAATAGGGAAACGAAAATTTCTTATCATATAATACTTTTTAAAAATTTTACATTGTAGTTCTGTGAACTTGTGTTCAGACTTACTAGCTATTAGTTCCTCTAAACAAAAAATAAATCAATTGCACGATTCTTGTTGTGCCTCCCAAATATTAGCAAGAAAGAAAATGAGCAAATTGGAAGGATTAGTATTTTTTTTATATCAAAAGTCTTGATTTTTTCTGTCTTGACAAGTAAGAGATCAGCGAAGAGTAATTGTATCTGCTGTGTTTTGGTATCCTTTAAATTATGAGCTCTTTCTCCCTTATTTAGTCTTTAAATTTTGCCCCTGAAATGTTTATGATAAATTCTTTAGCGTCCATAGCATCTCTAATTAAAGTAACTGTAGAAGCATACACAGTTCCCTACAATTTTTCCATGTTAAAAGCAAAGGAAATATTTTAGCATCAGGCTGCCTATTAGTATAGTTTCCACAAGAAAAAATTGCAAATAAAAATATAGAACTTTCCAGGGCCATTATAAAGGCAAGCGATGCCCCTCTGCAGCACGTGCTCTTTGGGTAATGATGCCCTCAGCTTCTGGATGTGAACAGCCCTATTCATCTGGATGTTTGCAGGAAAACAGGTTGTCTCCATAGACAATTAGCTTGAAATTAACTTGAAAACCTACTTTCATGCTTCCTTCCCCTCGCTCACGGTACTCTCTCACTAGCTCTTTGAAACTGGAACTGAGGCGCTTCGTGCCTTTGTGAAGGATATTCTTCCTGGGGCAGCACAGAATTAGCATGCAGCACAACACGAGCAGGGAGATTTATTCTCCACGTGGTTCAAGGGCATCAGTAGATCTCCACAGACATTTAAAGAGAGCGTAAAGGGTGCCCAAAGTGCTTTTGTTGACAAACCAGCACTGTTTGTTGTCCTATCTTGTTTTACAGCAAGCAAAACAAAGACCGGGAGCAGATCCAAGTTCAGTCTGGAAATCCAGAGCAGTGCTTCTGCTCGTAGTGCCCGTGCAGCAAAGAAATATGTGTGAACACTGAAACTAAAAATATTCTTCTCTTAAATACTCCCAAAGTATAACGCTAATTATTGTTTCCCTATTTTGCATGCTTTTTTAGCTATTGCACGTGTTGAGGTTCAGGCTGAGTTGGCCAATGACAAGACGACAGATGCTCTCCCCCACCTCTCACTCCAAGGAGAGGAAGAAGAGAGATAAAGAGAGATAGGAGTTTAGGAAAAAATCTAAACTACTTTAATGAGATATAGTAATAATAAAATAAAAAAAAAGGAAAAAAATAAATAGATACAGTATATAAAAAACCATATCAAACTCCCAGGGAGATGTCACCGGCAGGCACTAGGAAAGTTCCAGACTGGTCTCAGTGACTGGGAGCTGGATTCTGGAACACGCTGGTGAGGATCGAAGGTGAACAAACTGACAGGGTCTTCCTCCTGCATCAGTTATCAAAGCGAGCAAGAAACCATTGAAGAAGAGCCAAAGAAGAAGAGCCAACCTGACTCCTTTGATCCCTCAGCTTTTGTACTGAGCATGGCAGATGGGATGGAGAATACCCTGTTGGTCAGTTTGGGTCACCTGGCTTGTCCACTCCTCCCCAGAGGTGCAACCCCTCCATGGGGTAAGCAGCCACGTCAGCTGACCCTGGTTGCCACGGCAACAAATATCAGCAAGAGCATTTTTCACTGAATAGAAAGTTGGCTCTTCTCTACCCCAAACCAGGACAGCACGGCTCAAAATAAGGCAGGACACCCCTATAGCGGTGTTGGATCAGTGGAGGGCATCTTCCCGTTGTATTTGTGGACATCCCTGGAGGAGCAGAGCTTGGGGTAGCGGAGAGGGGACAGTGGGGAAACGGGGGAGAAGAGCAGGCAGCACATACGGGATTACGCAGGAGAGGACGGAGAGCAGCTTTTGTGGGAAATCAGGAGGGACTGTGAAGTTTGTTGTGACTGACGAAGCTGCTGGAAGTTGCTGATGGGAAGTAGGTGGCTCTTTCTCAAAGCGATCTCCGCTCTCGTTTTTGTGGCGTGGGTGTTTTCAGAGGAAGAGGTGTTTGTTAGCAGATGGGTGCCCATGTGCTGTATTAGATAGTGTTTGAGGTTATATTTAATGTATGGAAAAACAAAATAGAGACAGAAGAAAACATGTCTATCCACTACATTGCTGACTTTGCAAGTAGGATTTTTTTCCACTTTTCACCATCTGTGATTGCTGATTTACCTTTACGAATTGCAAATTCTTTTGCGCAGGGTTGGTGTCCTCCTATACATTACCGTGCTTGTTTCGGGGGCTGACACCATAGCCCAATTTCTCAGCATTTCCCAAAATAATCGGCTGCACCAGCAGCATGCGAATTATTTGCCACCTCCTATTCAGGGAGTATAAACCCCTCAAAGTTGAATTCTTTGAAGCAGCACAAATAAACAGATAAGAACAGTTGCAAATCTTTTCTCTTTTCTTCTTATTTTCAAGCTTTGCTAGATTCTCAGCTGGCTGATAGTAGTGGGGCAATAGTTTATCAAACAGAGAGGACTAAGAGGAAAGCATCCCTCTTCCCTGCAGCAGACATAAGGTAGAAGGTGTTTATGGAGAAGGCACTTGGTGGTGCATTGAACAAAATGACAACCCTCAGTTATTTCTCCCGGGGTATGAGGGCTCCAATACCGGCATTTGGGCTTCAGGTTTGCACCTGGCTCGCATGGGCTGTATTCTCTGTATGGTTTTTTAATGCCTGTGCATAAACACGTGGTTTTCTTGGTTTCAAAAGCTGTTCAACGTGAAGAGACTACTGCTCTGTATCATTGTGGGGCCTCTTGCCAGGAAGCAGTCTCTGAAACAGATGCGTAGCCACCACAGAAGCTGGGTTTTGGAGCAGAACTTCCTCTAATCGCCCTGGTGAAGCATTCTGCAGGCATGAAGGTGCCTGTAAGGTGTTTAAGGGCACGGACGTGACTTTGCATGAGGGCTTCATCTCCCCCCATCTGCTCTCAGGGGTGAAACTCATGTCTCAGGGAGCAAGAAGCAGCCCTCCTCTTGTAGAGGATGTTTTGCAGACAGTTTCTGTGTTGATAAAAAGAAATATGTTCAATATGTATTTAGTGTTTGGTGCCCCATCTTTGCTCTTGATACGTTTGCCTTGCTTTGATTGCCTGTGCACTTCCATAGCAGAGCTGTTCAGCATCTCAGTTCCGTGGATGTTGTTTGAAGTGAGATTTTTTTACATTGTGGGAAAACATTTAAAGTTAAGAAAGGACTGTTTAGGGCAGCTAGAGCTGTGTATTAGCAAGCCTTCAATCTGCCGTAGCTTTGTATTGCTGCC
Organism: Numenius arquata; assembly: GCF_964106895.1. Taxonomy (NCBI): domain Eukaryota; kingdom Metazoa; phylum Chordata; class Aves; order Charadriiformes; family Scolopacidae; genus Numenius; species Numenius arquata. Next base: position 21,947,335 of record NC_133585.1, on the reverse strand, counting down.
ATGATATGTCAATTCAAAATAGTGATTAATGCTATAAAAGAAGCAAAATTCTCAGTAGGAGCTGAAAAATGCCACTGTATTTTTGGGGACTGTATACTGTCTCATCAAACTTACTGGCCTTTTTCATCTGCAGATACTCAGTGACAAAACAACTGAAATCTTCTCTGTTACGGAAATCTTCTAACCATAAATCTACTTGCTAATGGTGACTCAGTTAAGTTACGGAAGAAAATAGTAAGCTCCCAGTGTGTTGTGATACCTTAGATGGAGTCTATAATGACCAGTGTATACTGAAGTTTGGGATGCTGTAAAGAAGGCTGTAATTTACTTGTGCTTATCTTCTCTAAAGGTTTCTGGCAAAGATGGATTTCATATTATTTAAGTGCCAGTGTTTAAAAGCACTTGGATACCAAATAAATCGACAAAATGGGAGATAGGCTTTTTAATTAAAAAAAAAAAAAAAGAAAAAAGTAACCAGACAAGTTCTCAGTATTGCAGGTCTGAAAAACTCATTACACTTAATTGAATTGCATCTTCTCTCTGAATGTACTCAGAACAGGAGTGCTTTTATTTGTCTTTAGACTGCCATAAAAACCATCTAGACAACAGACTCTCAACAACTGGATTCACTCCTCCTGAGGTATTTGCAAAATCCTTTGCTTCTGAAATTAAAAGTAATCAGAATTTGAAATGGGTTTGATGAAGGTCTGTTCTTTCCAGCCTCTGCCTGATGCCCAGTAGAAGGAAATGAGATTTAAATAGTGTATAATTTTTAATTAACCGGAGGAAAATGGAGTGTGTGAAGAGACTCAACTATGTAACACAGAACTTGTTAGTTCTTTGGTTTCTCAGGGTAGTCTGCAGCCTGTCTAAACGACACAAAGTGCAGGTGCCACCATAAAGCTGTCTTCTACTTTCCTATGACATGTCCTGGGCACCCTAAATTGTTGTTTTGGTGGGACTTGAGTTGAACTCAAGACATTTGAAGCCAGCTGTGCAGCTCAGATAGCATTGAAAACTAAATGCAGAGATCTAAACAAGGAAAAATCCCTGCTAGCTTTGAAGAAGTAGAATTGTCTTCATTTCTTGGGTTTGTTGGGCTCTGAGGTTACTCTGCTTGCCTTACCTGTAGTAGAGGGCAGGAGTAATGATTGATTAAATTCACACTACATGCCCAGCTCACAGCTTGTCTTTTTAAAAAATTTTCTTTCATGGGCAAGACAAAAAGAATAATTTCTTTGTGTCAGAATATCAGTGTTGAAGAAGGCCATCGAGCTGCAGTGCTGGTACCACCGGCGGATGTGGAGCCGCTCAGAGCAAAACGTTATTTCCTTTAAGAGATCCCCCAGGTGAAGCTCTCTAGAAATTACATCCCCAGTGTGTAAGCATGAAAATAACACTTGTGAAACCAAGGGCTCTTACAGGAGTAATTTGAGCACCGCCAAAGAGTCGTGTAGAGTTACTCCAGTAATAGAGGGCTTTGTCTGAATGTGTTTATGAAAGTCATTGAGAGAGGACCATGTTCCTAACAATTTATAGCAGAAGACAAGAAGAAAATCCAGTGAGCTAAGAGCAAAGGGCAGTGAGTTGTCAAAGGACTTGTGCTGGGAACTCAGTAGGATGCCGAAGCTTTGTGGTTGAGCTCAACCTTAGAGGAGCTGGGAGCGAGCTGGAGCAATTGTGGGATGGGAGTCAGAGTGGGGGACAGAAGCTGCCTAGGAAGCAGGCTAAATTGGCTAAACTCATCATCCTCGGATGTGAAAATGCCTCGTGGCGGGTGCATCATTTCAGAAGGGCTGAGGGCTTGCCCAGCTATGAGCGTTGGCAGCAGAGACGATGCTGGGATGTGGCTCTCCTGCCCTCCTGGGCCATTCCCTCCTTGATAAGATACATTCTCCTCTTAAAAACTAGTTAGTATCTTATTAGATCCCATATTCTCTGTTTGACAAGTCTCTTGAACCACTCCAGAGTCCTTTTTTTTCCTTTGAATTTCTTCTCTGCGTTTTCCCCTGTGCTTTTGTAGTCCTTCATAATTCTCACACACTTCTGGGATTCTTTCCGCAGTCATTGCAAGAGATCCCAAATATGGATTTATTGTTGTCAGATACGCTCTGCGAAAGAGCAAAATTTGCTTTGTTCTCTGTTTTTATAACATCGCTGCTCACAGATATCAAACACCAATTGATATCAAAGCCTGTCACGTCTTTTCGGCTCCGGCAGAAGTATAAACACTGATAGTTTTGTAGTTGTTGAGCAGGAGCCACAGCAGCTGCGGGTTGGTTTAACGTTGCTGGAGCTCCCGGTGATTGAGGCAGCTGAGGATTTGCAGCATGGCTCGTGGACCACACGTGCTTCTCGCACCTCACATCCCAAAGCGGGAATTAGAGCCTGACTGGAATTTCAGAAGGATGCTTTTTGCCAAAAGGGAATAATTAGGAGAAACCATGGTCTCACTTTTGTCTCTACTTTGCTTCCGAGTGGTTTGTGGCTTAGCAAATGATGTACTTCTTCCTTCTACGATGATGGTGGAGGTGTGGGATCTCTCTCCGTTCCTCTGCCCACAGCCACCGTCCAGCGTGCGTGTTTGTGTGTAGGTATTTAAAACATGGTCAGTTGTAGTCAGTATTCAGCAGCTTTTAGGAGAGACTCTCCCGGGTCGTGAAGCTGAGATGGGGATATCAAACTGTTGGGGGCAGAAATTCAAGTCTGGAAAGGAATATGAATAGTGGGAAACTCCATGCCTAGAAGGTAATCTGTTTTCAGGTTTTCTTTCTAGTTATCTCTTCCTACGGCTAGCTCTGCTGAACTTTATTTTGGCTATTCAGGGGAGGGATGAGCATCGTTTTGCTTTTTGCTGCCTCTCCAACCACTGATCGAAATTCAGAAAATGTTGCCCCATTCTCGTTTATCCCTCTGTGCCCACTCAGGCACTTAAAGGCCTCCGTGTGTTTGCTCAGCCCTCTAAGTGGGAAACAAGTTTTGCTTTAAGTCTATTGATCTTATGTTGTATATATGCACACACTCAGAAATAAATATATATAAAATAATACGTGTGCACAGGTTGCCACCATTTTCGCCAGGAGCCTCAGAGAGCGCCATAATGCAGAATAGAAAATCCCACCTTGTTCTCATAGAATCACAGAATCATAGAATCATCCAGGTTGGAAGAGACCCTTGGGATCATCGAGTCCAACCATCTACCCTACACTACAAAGTTCTCCCCTACACCATATCCCCCAACACCACATCTAAATGTCTCTTAAACACATCCAGGGATGGTGACTCAACCCCCTCCCTGGGCAGCCCGTTCCAATGCCTGACCACTCACAAGAGGAGGGAGCTGTTTATCCCCCTTCTGCTGGCAGAGGAGATAAGCAGAAGGGACATTTTATAACCTCGACATCTACATGATGGATTTGGTCCATAGGCTCATAAAACCCTGCGAACTTCTGGAAAAGATCAATTGAGCTGGCCACATCCACAGCCAGGGTGACTCATGGACACCTAGAAAAGTGCACTGCGCTGAGAAAGTGGGTAATAAATCAGGACTTAAAGGTATTTTAAAAGGATGAAGTTATTCAAGTGATGATCTAAAAATGTTTATTCTAATCCCTTGCTCTAAGCAGCTCATGCAGGCAACAATTTAGTTCCCTGTTTTCATTGCGTCTTAACTGCTGTTTCTGAGGAGGCCTGGTTTGATGCGCAGGGATCATCACGCCGTTACGAACCATCAGCTCGGCATTTATGTCATCCTAAAGGGAACTTTTATTTTTACCCCCTTTTTGATCACACGGGCAGTTGTCAATTTGCCCTAACATTTCTGACGCTGCCTGTGGCACACGCCAAGACTGATGGTCTCGTATTAAAAATTCTATTGGCTAAAATAGGAGGTGTTCCCATGGGGATGTTGCACGCTTTCAGCTTCGCCCTCGGTGATGGGCAGTCCTGACTTCCCACTTTTAAAAACACAATGCGGGAAGCTGATTATATTTGATGAAAGAGATTAGGTAGTGTTATCTATTCCTGGCAGGAGGGAGGAGTTCACTTTTATGCCAAATACCGAAACCTACTGAAAATGATGCACACTATTAATGTGGAGACCAGTAGTATATGTAAGGTCGCCTTTTGTTTACACTGCAGGTGATGACTCCAATTTCCCCTGGTGTGGGATAGCTCCAGGGTGTAGCTATAGGGGAAATTTATGAAAATCACTGAATTTCACTGAATTTTTTTAGAGTTGGAAGGGACCGTATAGATCATCCAGTCCAACTCCCCTGCTGAAGCAGGATTGCTTAGAGAATGCTACTCAGGACGGCATCCAGGCGGGTCTTGAAAATCTCCAAAGAAGGGGACTCCACACCCTCCCTGGGCAGCCTGTTCCAGGGCTCTGGCACCCTCACCGTGAAGAAATTCTTTCTCATATTCGAGTGGAACCTCTTATGTTCCAACTTGTGCTCGTTGCCCCTCGTCCTGTCACTGGGAACCACTGAAAAGAGTCTGGCTCCCTCCTCCTTCAACCCACCCTTGAGATACTTATAGGCATTAATAAGGTCTCCCCTCAGCCTTCTCTTCTCCAGACTAAAGAGTCCCAGCTCTCTCAGCCTTTCTTCATAAGGGAGATGCTCCAATCCCTTAATCATCTTTGTTGCCCTTCGCTGGACTCTTTCCAGTAGTTCCCTGTCCCTCTTGAATTGGGGAGCCCAGAACTGGATGCAATACTCCAGTTGTGGCCTCACCAGTGCAGAGAAGAAATCTAGCTGAATTAGGGAAGCAATTGAAGGCTGCCATACTTTGGGTGTAAAAGCTCTTTTGGAGAAACTAAAGTGGTCTATCCGTGATGAGCAGACACCTCTGTATTGATCCCAGGCTCATGTTGGTGGGAAAGGATCTCAGCAAATCTTCTCCAACCTCCTGCTCGAAGAGGGACTACCATGGCTTTGTTTAGACAGGTCGTGAAGCCCTGAAGGAGGGAGATTCCCCCACCTCTCTGATGCGTTGTCCCAGTTCTGCGCCACCTCAAGGGCAAGAAGTTTTCCTTCACGTCCAACATGAACCTCCCAAACTCTGCATCTTCTGAGCATTGTCCCCAGTTATGAATATTTGGTAACACCATCATTGTAACTGCCTTCCCAGGGGACGTAGGATCAGATGGGTCTTGTAGCCTCTGCTCATGTCTCCCCCCTGGCAGGAGCAAGGCTTGAGGACCTGCAGCTCTCTCTGCCCTGTCCACCTCCTGTTATTCAGGTGCTTGTCTGGGTCCAGTGAAACAGGAACTGGATTGGCAAGTAATCTGAAGTAAATATTAACTCCCCCTAAAATGCAAAAAAAAACCTAAGACCCTTTAAGTTATTTTTAACCTAAGTGTGGTCTTTTCCCTGCAGCTGGATAAACAGTTTTGCTGGCAGGAGGGACGGGGAAGGCATGGGAATGGGAAGTGCGGGAGAGGAGGAGTGCGGTTGGGACTGCTCCGGGTAGCAGTGGGAAAAAGTTAAAAGTGCATAAATCCTCTTTATTCTGTGTTATAATGTTTGGGTAAGATTTAACAGGCTTTAAAGTTTTCTCTTGTTTAAGATTATGAGCTGTTTGAACATATCCTGAGCTGGCCCAGTTTATAAAGGGAGAAGGTGAGGGCATCAGGGAGCCGACGGAGCTTATACTCAGTTGTACCACATTTCACATAGGATGACATTTTGGTTTTTTGAGATAAAATAAATGTACCTGGACCGAAGCACAGATTTTAAAAATGAGTTGGGATTTCTGCTTTGTCACGTGATTTTGGATAAGCACTTCTGTCTTGCAGTGCGGGTGTACGTAAAACTAGGATCATCATAGGACTTTCAGGGACCTGCATCATTGCCTGAGATCGTAAGCTTTCTGAGGCAGGGCTGGTTTCTGCAACAGCCAGCACCACTCTTGTTTGGAGGCTGTATTCTTATGCAAGTAGTAATTATTTGTATGCAATTGCTGATGACAGCATGTTATTGAACTAAAATCTTACGTAGCCTAGTGATGTGCCATTGAATCTCATTAGTATATTCTTTTTGTACACAGGAAAATCCTAATTGCATCATATAATTTAGTAACTGACACATTCAGATCTTTCATTAGCTATTGTCATCTTCGTTTGCTAAGAGAAGGGGTTTCTAACCTGCCATTAACTTCCCCTGGAAACTGTTGACACTGAAGCATTAACAAATTTTACTAGCAATAATGTGTAATCTGATTAGATTGTAATTAGGTATTTATACCTGTCCAATAGTGTTTGCACTTCCATATATTCATTATAAGGAAATGTATACAGCCCATTAAATGGAGGTTTTAAAAATACATTTTTAAAATGAAGTGTTTTGAATCTTCAGAGGATCAAATAATATTACACCTCAAGCTTGATTTGGAATTTTTTTGCTGCTGTTCTACACCGTGCAAATATTTGACTGCTTCAAATTAATTACAAAAGGTTTATGGTATTTGCTTAAGCATTGTTGCATTGTTAATTGCTGCTTCACAAACATTGTAGTATCTAAAAAGACTTACTGATAGCCGAGCGTTATGAAGCGGTGGGAAATGAGCTTAGCCTAGTTTTGGCTGCTGCTACTGTAGACTTTTTTTGTGGTTTAAAAGAAATCCTTCTTCCTTCCCTTCTGAGGAGAGGAAGATGATGATGGCTGCATTCAACGGCTGGTATTCAACTCCTGCTTCATTGATATAATAACCTCCCCTCAATTAAAAACAAATAAAAGGCTGCATCAGTACATCAGCTACAGTGACTGATGTTATCAAGAAACTGTGAGACTCCCAGGCTTTGCTGTGCCCTTGTTTCTTTCTGTCTCTTAACAGAAGCGTGGAAGGACGTCGGTGAAAGCCTATTTTTCTCTATGTCGTGGTTTCGGCCAAATTTACCAAAACCAGACTGACAGATGGCCCTTCCTCCCACCCCACACCCCCCCCAAAAGAAAGGAGAGGAGGAGATAAGGAGATTTAGAAGTTTAGAATGAACAAGACTGCTTTAATGAAGAATTAATATTAAAATTAAAAAAAAAAAAAAAAAACCAAAAAAAACACGAAATAGATGCAATATATACAAAACCGTATCAAGCTCCCAGGATGACGTCACCGGCAGGCACTGGGGAAGTCCCAGACTGGACTCAGCGACAGATGGGAACTGGGTTCCGGCTCTGGAGTCAGGAACACACGGATTGGGATCAAAGGCAGATGAATGGACAGGGTCCTCTTCAGACGTTGGCCACTGAAGAGAGAGGCTGACCCTTTGATCCCTCAGCTTTTACACTGAGCATGGGGCAGATGGGATGGAATACCCTGTTGGTCAGGTTTGGGTCACCTCTCCTGTCCCCTCCTCCCCACAGGGGGGACCCCTCTACGCTTTTCCGTTTCCGACCCTCCAACGGGGCAAATAACGAAATGAGCTGCCCTTGGCTGTTACAGCAATAAGTCTAAGCAGGAGCCTCCCTGCACACCGTTCCTTGGCGTAATCAGGTGTTACCGCCCTGAGAGGGAACAGTTTCTGCACAACATGCTGTTGATTTCAGAGTTTAGTTTGTTAGAAGAGGCCCAGCTAAGAAAGTAAAATTACTGAACAGAAAATTGGTTCCGTTTTACCTCAAACCAGACACTCTAACTGACCCTATATGAACGTATTTGCTCCCAGGATTCTCATAAATATTTGTCTGGAACTAGCTGGCGGGCAGGGCAGGGGTACGGAGCGCAGAGGGCATGGCTATGGCTGCCTCTCCCGGGGGATGACAGTCTGTAGCCCCAGGGGCGGCTGCAGTCGTGCTGGCAGGTCGGGCTCTCCTTCAGCTGGTTTTGGAGCGCAGTATTTTGGCTGGAGAAAAGCATAGATGTGTTTACGCTGTCTCCACAATGGGAATATATTAAAAAAATACATGTAAAACTAAGCATCAAATCAAGAAGAGTCATTAGAGAGGTGATTCTGCCACTTTACTCTGCTCTGGTGAGACCTCACCTGGAGCACTGTGTGCAGGTCTGGAGCCCTCAATATAGAAAGGACATGGACCTGATGGAGCGGGTCCAGAGGAGGGCCACCAAAATGACCAGGGGGCTGGAGCACCTCTGCTGTGAGGACAGACTGAGGGAGCTGGGGTTGTTTAGCCTGGAGAAGAGGAGGCTCCGGGGAGACCTAATAGCGGCTTTCCAGTACCTGAGGGGGGCCTACAGGAAGGCTGGGGAGGGTCTGTTTACAAAGGCCTGCAGTGACAGGACGAGGGGCAATGGCTTTAAGTTGGAGAAGGGGAGATTTAGATTGGATATTAGGAAAAAATTCTTTACCATGAGGGTGGTGGAACACTGGAACAGGTTGCCCAGGGAGGTGGTTGAGGCCCCTTCCCTTGAGATATTCAAGGTGAAGCTCAACGAGGCCCTGGGCAACCTGGTCTAGTTGGGGGTGTCCCTGCTGACTGCGGGGAGGTCGGACTAGATGACCTTTGGAGGTCCCTTCCGGCCTGGACCAATCTATGAATCTATGAATCTATGAATCTATTACCGCATTGCCCCTTGGCGCTGTTTTAATGCATGTGTTAAAGACTTTGACATTAGCATCTAGAAAATAGTTGTTGCATCCTTATGATAGAATTCGTAAGATTATTCTCTCCCAAAGCATTCTTACCTTTTATTACTGAAATAGAGTAAAAGCAGCCAAAAATTCTGCTTCCTTTCCAGTAAATCAGAATACAAAAAGCAACATATTTATACTCAAAGATGCGCGGACAAGCATTGCTGTACAGGAGCGTGACTCTCGATTTGACTGTTGCCCCAGGTTTACATCGTGCATTAGCGTTAACCTCAGTTTCCAGGGGAACTGCAGCATCACAAATGCCGGGCGAGATTGGCCTCCAGCCTCGTGCCGTCAGCGTGTGGTGCTCACTGCAGATTACAGTCGCACAGCGGAGTGTTTGTCAAGCTGAGTGGTTTCCCTGAACTACCCTAACAGCTAAAGCAGCCTATTTCCATTTGCAGTAATTTGCAGCTTTTTGTAGAATGATCTTGTGAACGAAGTGGGAATGATTTAATTTTCAACTCCGCTCTGCAGTTTTTGTACAGTTGGATAAAGATTTAACAAATTCGTGACTTTTCACGTTCTTTGTCATCACATCTTCTGTTGTCCTGCTCTGCTGCAGTAGAAGCGACTCGGCTCAAATCTCTCTGTCTTTGAGACAGAGACCTGACAACAACATTTCAAAGTTGGTCAGGTTTTAAGTTGGTCAGTTGTTACATGTCTCTGCGTGAGAGTCGGATATTCCTTCTATAGAGAAAAGAGATTATACTTGAGAGAGTCCTCAGTCGGGAAGGGGCTGGCCCCAGGTCTCCCCTTTCACAAGCCACCGTGTTCCTCCACATGTCCTCCGCATGCCGTGTGCCAGTGCTAGAAGCTGCTGATCCTCCTGTGCCGGGCAATTTGCCCCCAAATCCCTGCAATACCTCCCTGAATGGAGCTCTCTTGGCTCCGGCTGCAGCTGACCTGACGGTGTGGTGGCTCACTGGGAGGACGGTCAAAGGCATACACCAGGCGTGGGAAAGTCCTACCCCAAAATGTCTTCCTGGCCACAAACCAGAGAGGTGGTAGAGAGGCAGGAAATGTGCACTTTTAATTCCTGCAGAGAAATCTTACAGCTGAGATCAACTGTGAACCGTTTCCCAGACATTGAAATTTTTTTTTTTTTTTTTTTGAGGAAACAATCTTACTTTTCCAAATAATTTTGGAAATTAAATCTTTTCTTAATGCATTTGTTATAGGTGCTGTGTTCTGACAGAGGAAAAATAATGTTATGAAACCATGTTTAAAAATAGTGCTTATTTGCTTTTAGTCTGATAAAGGGAAAGTGTTAGGAGTTTCATCCTCTAATATCAGTTTATCCTTGAAAAGCATAGGAGCAGAACCTGGGAAAGAAATGATTCCTTGTGGAAAGAAATACTCATTTCCATATTGCTTCTTTTTTATGTTATAGTCTTAGTTAATTAACTGTGACGGATTTGTATGGGCGATTAACACACAGATTCTGAATTAATTGTGTGTCTGATCTCAGCCATCACGTTAAAAGTGGAACAACGTAAATGTCTTTTAATTGCTGTTGTAATTCTTACTGCAGTGGAGTGTTACAGCTCTCCAGTGTGTTTGAAATGAAAACCTGATGCAGAGCAGTGTGCATCTTTCCAAAGAAAAATGTTCCAGGCTGTTCAAGGAGATGTGCCTTTCCACAGACCACCTTTTGCAAACAGTATTTTCTGGCTTTGATGAATGTGAGACAAATAAAAAACAGTTGGTTATTTTTATTTAAAAAAGAAGGGATTCGGATACTATAGATGGTATATGCATCCTTTACCCAGTGCCCATCGTTACTGTGACTTCCAGCAGAGCAACCTGCAGAGTAGGGAAGGTCACTACATTTTCACAAGCCTTTTCTGAAGTTTGCTGTTTCGTGCAAATAATGCTCTGCTAAAATTTCCTTCTTTCCCCAGTTCTTGAGTCCCCAGTGCTTTGGCACTAGGACATTAGCAGCTTAGGTAGCTTGTATTTGTATTGCCAGCCTGGGAGTGCTGTGAGGTCCTCTGCTGGAAACACTTCTGAGCTGCATCTCCATGAAAAAAGAAGAAAAAAATATAAATTAACGCACATATATGCATCTCCAAGAGATTCTGGGTCTGGATTTGAGGAGAACCCAATGTTAATCTTTTAATCTTATCTCTGCTTTTGTGTCATCCATAGTTTGCTCTCTCTGGTTCTGATAGCCTCCTTTGAAGTTCTGTCTTCTGGCAGGGAATAGCGCTGAATGGCTTGCAACACTGTTGGCAAGGTACAATGGACGTAATCCTTCCTTCTCCTCAATATCTCTTCCATGACTGACCAACTCATTGCAAGCCCAATGATGAGGAGAGCTCCCCACGACTCGCTGTGAGTGTGCTATTTGTAGAAGCCCTTCATTACTCACCCAAACACCGTCAGTCCACTTCCAAATTATACACTGGCTTTAAAGAGCATCTCCACCCAGTCAAAACATTGCTGTCTTCATAGGTAGTACTGAAGACACTTGACAGGGAAAGGAAATAAGTTCTTTTCCTCCACTGTAAAATGCAGATGTACTCGAGTACATCGATTTCTATAGCAGAACTGCAAAAAGGCTAATGGAACTAGTGCAATAGTGGTAATGTTGGTGCAGCCAGGGCTGTCTAAGACCACAGCCACATTTCTGTCTTGTAAGTCTTCCTTCAGGGTTGAAGTCAAGCAGCAAAACTTAAAACTAAGTCAAGGTTGAGAAAAAATTGCCTGGAGTGTGATTACTTATATACGTTACGCTGCTGAGTCCAATAAAAGATAGTATCTCTGTGTACAAACCTGGTCCGGATGGGATTTAGTTCTTTATAAAACCCTAGTTATTGTCTGCAAGCTGCTTAGGTTTGAGGCTGATGCTGTATCTGCAATAATGCATCCAAGGAACGTTGGTATGTCATAGAAGGCAGGGAGGGACCAGCAGGAACACACGTTGCCATGCCGGCAACGGCAACAGGACCTGGAAGAGCAGCTGCTTTGTGCCAGCAACGAAAGCTCAGGAGGCACTGCCCACCAGCCTCCTTGGCCTGTGTCGACAGGACCTCTGTCTTCACAAGGTTTGCTTAATGGTGTGTAAGGAGGGGGAAATATTCCTAATCCCGAAGGGTTCTGCTATGGTTTTAAGAGTTGAAGGATGCTCTGGATTTATTTTGTTATAACGTGGAGTTATTTCTCAGCTTCTCTAAGTTACTTTCCGCCAAATACTTGTCAAGTTATATATACTATTTCTCTAATAGTAGAGGCATTAGCCTTTATTAAGCACTGCAGAGATTGTAACTGCTTAAAGACTAACTTGATAATTAAGATCACATCTTGGGCTAAGTTCACTCCTACTCAAAGTCCATTAATTTTTATGACAATGATGAATTTCAGTGAGGTAGTAGTTAGTTTTTCTCTCTGTATGGAAAACCATGTGAAACGGCTGTAAATTCATCCTTTCTGGGTCGGAAAACATCCATGCTCATGAATAATGCTGCAACTGATTTAGCAAAAGTATCATAGTCTGACTGCAGCTTTCTAACACAACTGTAATTTTCATGTCCGAAGACACGCGTGTTTAGTGGAAAAGCAGAGAAAAGGAAAACAAGCTGGGAAAAAGAACACGGCTGGATAGAGTAACTCCTTCTGCAGTTAGACGGACACCACAATTCTGAATTGCAGCATCGAGCAAACTGGCTCAGGATAGATCCGTCTTTGCTTCCTGCATTTATATGTTGCCAAAGTTAATCCTGACCACTTCTTGAGTGTTTGTGCCTTGAATAACAAGGGTGGAATTTGACCATGAGCCAGCAATGTGCCCTTGTGGCCAAGAAGGCCAATGGCATCCTGGGGTGCATCAAGAAGAGTGTGACCAGCAGGTGGAGGGAGGTCATCCTGCCCCTCTGCTCTGCCCTGGGGAGGCCCCATCTGGAGCACTGGGTCCAGTTCTGGGCTCCCCAGTTCCAGAAGGACAGGGAACTGCTGGAGAGGGGACAGCAGAGGGCTACAAAGATGATGAGGGGCCTGGAGCATCTCTCTTAGGAGAGGCTGAGGGACTTGGGTCTGTTTAGTCTGGAGAAGAGAAGACTGAGGGGGGATCTGATCAACGCCTATAAATACTTGCAGGGAGGGTGTCAGGAGGATGGGACCAGTCTTTTTTCAGTGGTGCCCAGGGACAGGACAAGAGGGAACGGGCACAAACTGGAACTTAAGAAGTTCCATCTAAACATGAGGAGGAACTTTTTTACTTGAGGGTGGCAGAGCCCTGGAAGAGGCTGCCCAGAGAGGTGGTGGAGTCTCCTTCTCTGGAGACATTCCAAACCCACCTGGACACGTTCCTGTGGGACCTGCTCTGGGTGGACCTGCTTTGGCAGGGGGTTGGACTAGATGATCTCCAGAGGTCCCTTCCAACCCCATAGCATTCTGTGATTTTGTGAATTTCCCGGTGAAGCTGTAGGAAAAGATCCATCGGAAGGGCTTGTTCAGGTTCTGTTTGCTCTCTTTGTGAAACCCATTCTGACTAGCATTAAAAGCTGCTCATAATGTGCATGCAGTTACTCATCTCAGAACAGTGGATAATTGCTGAATACATTTTGACTTTCCATCCAGTTTTAAGCAACAGCTTAAAAACTTTTCGTTTTCTTTTTTTTACTGCAGTTTCTGAGCCTGTTTGAAGTTTACATTGTAAACAGAAGTGATGAAAAAGTATTATAAAGTACTCAGTAAGATTTACTGTGTGGGCAGGCAGTGGCGGAGTCTCAGAGCTTGCCACGGGCTGTAGCTCACACCAGCAGGCATCTGTGCCTGCAACACGTACGATTTAGCCGGTTATGTCCTCTTCTGATTTGTGGCTCCTGCTGGTGTGGGAATATTTCCTCCCCTCTGGTTTTGAAGTCGGATCATATTGATGCGAGGTGCTGGGGATGGCAGGCAGCTGTCAGATCTTCTTCTGCAGCTCACCAAAGACATTTCTGCCCAGGACTCAACCAGGGAGATTTTTTTTTTTTTTTTCTCCCCAGACGCTGCGTTTTCTACAGTCTGGTCCTTGCATAATGGCTGAGGCGTGCTCTGCAGGCTCCGGGGAACCTGGAAATCTATCCAGAGCGTATAGATTGGAGAGTTATCTCATTCTTTAGCAGTGCTTCCTGACGGCTGAGGCGTGGAGAGCCGTGTGTTTGTCAGGTCATGGGGAGTGAGCTTTATAGACGAGATTTAACCTTAAAAGAATATGTTTCTGCAAAGGTTAAACTGGGTTGCTTTAGCATAATTAAATAAGATTGTAACAATTTAAGGTGATGCAGTGCAATTCCAGATTATATTTATCAGTAGTAGTAATATTATTTTTTTTTTGCACTTTGTCTCAATCAGCCCCAGCCCAGGCCGGGGAATCCTTTCCTGCTGTCACAGGGGGAGGCAGCCATCGCCTCCCACCCCTGCTTTGCGGGGAGGGAGATATGAGAGGGGAAACAAGGCAGAGAGCTCTTTGTGTCGCCACCGAGCTCCCCCCAGCTGCGTATCTTGGTTTCTGGTGTGCGTACAAGAGTTGTCCCACTGTTGACAGAGATGGACTCCCGAGACACTGTGTGGTATTGCAGAAATCCTCCCCTGCCCACGGAGGAGTCTGGATTAATTTGCACACCGTTGCCTTCTTAACCTGACATACTGTAGCACGGGAAAATGCTGATGGGATCTTACAGATTGTGTATCTTGGCAAACAGTGAGCTGGTGGTCCTGTTTTAAAACTCGTGCATTTATTTTACTGTGCATAGAGTCTGCTTTCTATCAAGCAAATGCAAAGCTGTATAAATAAGGTGCTTAAACTGGTCCCTCCTGGAGACTCCATCACAGAGTATGTTCTCCCAGGACCTATTTTGTGTTTTCCTGGTTATCTTGAGTGCACCCTCAGTAAGTTTGAAGATGACACCAAGCTAGGTGGGAGTGTTGATCTGCTGGAGGGTCGGAAGGCTCTACAGAGGGATCTGGACAGGCTGGATGGATGGGCCAAGGCCAATGGGATGAGGTTCAACAAGGCCAAGTGCCGGGTCCTGCATTTCAGTCCCAACAACCCCAGGCAGCGCTCCAGGCTTGGGGAAGAGTGGCTGGAAAGCTGCCCAGCAGAAAAGGACCTGGGGGTGTTGGTCGCCTGTCGGCTGAACATGAGCCAGCAGTGTTCCCGGGTGACCAAGAAGGCCAACAGCATCCTGGCCTGTCTCAGGAACAGCGTGGCCAGCAGGAGTAGGGCAGTGATGGTGCCTCTGTACTGGGCACTGGTGATGCCTCACCTCGAGGGCTGTGTCCAGTTCTGGGCCCCTCACTACAGGAAGGACATTGAGCTGCTGGAGCGTGTCCAGAGGAGAGCCACCAAGCTGGTGAGGGGTCTGGAGAACAAGTCATAGGAGGAGAGGCTGAGGGAACTGGGCATGTTTAGTTTGGAGAAGAGGAGGCTGAGGGGAGACCTCATTGCCCTCTCCAACTCCCTGAAAGGAGGGTGTAGAGAGGTGGGTGTTGGCCTCTTCTCCCAAGGGAATAATGACAGGACCAGAGGAAATGGTCTGAAGTTGGGGCAGGGGAGGTTTAGATTAGATATTAGGAAGAATGACTTTCCTGAGAGGGTGGTCAGGCACTGGAACAGCCTGCCCAGGGAGGTGGTGGAGTCGCCATCCCTGGAGGTATTTAAGAAACATGTAGACGTGGCACTTCAGGGCGTGCTCTAGTGCCCGAGGTTGTTGGGGTTTGTTTTTTTTTTTTGTGTGTGTGTGTGGTTGGAAAAAGGCTGTAAAGGAAAAAGGCCAGACAGTACAGATCTGTTTTTTCATTTTTCTGTTCCAAACTCAATTGCTCTAACTATCTGAAAAGACTGTGTTTATAAAATGGATATTTCAATGGTCTTAAAATTGTCTGATCACAAAGTCAACACTCTTACTTCCCATGGAAATATTTTGTTCTGTTCTTTAAACTGGCATTTACGCACTCTAGTCTGTGAATGTTTATATGTAATAGAAATGCACTAAATATCGAGAAAGGAACTGTAATTTAAGAGGCCTGCATAAAATAATGTGGTAGCGATTTTACAGTAGATTTGGTTAAAACCATTTTTCCGTTCAGTTTGTTACTAAATGCTGCTTTCACTAATTCCTTTTTTGTTTTGAATAGCTGCTTGCAAAAGCTCCACAAAAGCAAATTTGTTGTGTTCATAACGCACAATATGCCACAACCAATTACATTGCATAAGTGCCATATACTTAAAATATAGTAAATCATCAGAATTTGTTTATATGACTGCATATAGTAATTAATCCACAATTTTAATAAGATTTTTTTTTATGTATGCTAGCTTCCTGTGCTATAACAGCATTTACTGGGGATTACTACACACATTTATAATGAGTAATATATAATAAATTCTAATTAATTTTAATTAAAAGTTCGTATATAATAACCTTTTAACAAGGATATGTGCTCAAGCATAGCCCCCATAAAACTTCCCAGTTAGAGTTATTTTGATGTAGGATCTAAACGCGCGGTGAATAGAGGCATATCTGATCAAAGCTTGGAATAAAGAGTTAGAAATGATGAATGGCACCATCATATAAGATCAGATAAGGTCAAGGAAGAATATTACAGAAACAGAAACTGTACAGAAAGCAAAGGAGCTATCACTGCAGTAAGATTTACTGTGTGGGGTGGGTCTGTGTGCTGCCACACAAGGACTTTTTGCACGGCCCCTACAGCCAATGAAGGAAGTGCTTTTCAGGGTGAAGTTGGTTTTGTCCGACTAAACTACATGAGCAGAGGTAAACCACCAGAAAAACTGTATTTTTATTATTATTATATTCCCCTTTCAAAGTTTTCAAAGTCTTTATAGATTTTTGCCTGCTTTTTGCTGCCATTTATCTGACTCAAGAGGTGATGTTTTTTGGTTCAAGTTCGCTGAAACCTTTTCAACTTTTGCAATTAGAAGTTTGTTTGGATTTATGTGACTGTGCCTTTATCCTTTTGCCTTTTCTTGCTCATTTGAAAATATATCTTCTCCATTTAAAAGAAAATATATTAAAGTACAAGCACAATTGGTTACCATGTCATAAATGTGCTTGAGTCATACATTTGCGGTAATGGAATTGATGCACTGTGAGAAAACAGGCGAAGAGAACGGAGATGTGAGACTGAGAAAAAGAAACAGAGATGCTCATGTGAATGACTCCATTAATAAGATAATTAATTTTCTCCATGCTTTAAGTATATTAAGGTTGGAAACATGTCTTGGTAACAGGTCAGCTTTCTCTGCATACATGCAAACTTGTGTGCTTGCTTCGATTACTTGCTTGAAATTTTAGTGTTTTGTTTAGCGTCGTTTGAAATTATTAAAGTGATTCATTTTGGGATGACAAATTAGGTATTTTTAGCCACTGCTGGAATAACTGCTGCGACCAGAATAGACTGCAGATAGTGATGCATAATGGAGCAAGAACCCAGCCTGACTTTCAGACCCCGGAGTGATTTTGATGATTTTCTGTTGCTAACAGATAAGCTATAAAATGAGACCAGTGAGACGGGGCTAACTTGGGAGCTCATGATACCAGTATAACAGATATTCTAAAATTTGAGAGCTTTACCTGCCTTTATTTACTTATATCTTTTACAGTTCATTTTAGCAGATTCTTTATTTGCCAGAGCACCCGGAGGCCTGCGGCTGATTTTTTACATGGTGGAAAGTTCAGTTCATTTAGCTGCCTGGTTATTTTCTCAATTCTTATTAGTAGTTTTATCTATCCTCCTATTAGAGGTGTACGGATGGGAAGGAAGGAATGGTAATGGGGCTACCTAAACCTGTAGTCACATAACACGTCTCCTTCCCAAGAGACCAAGGAGTTAGGGAGAAAGCAGGGTAAGAGGACATTACTTCTGAAGCAGAACCTGAAATATGCGCCTTTTTAGTACATGGCAGACAAGAAACTCAAATCCTGAGTAGGCGTGCGGCTCTGAAACCCCTTTGGAGATCGGCATTCCCCCAGTGAGTTCTTCCAGTGAGACATGTGGACTCAGCAGCTCCACCACTGCCTGTTGTGATCCCCAGTGCACGTACTGGCATGTGTGAAAATGCCATTTGTCAGCCACAGATAAGTATCTCCAGTGGGACGTTACAGTAAAATCACCATTAAAAAAAGATGCGACAGAGCAGAATTCTCGTTTGGAGTTCATGTTGGCCTTGTGTCTCAGCTGAACGTTGCAGCTCTTTACTCCCTGGCTAACTCCGGGTTTCTCCGCAGCAACTGCCTTGTGTTCAGCTGCTTGTCTGTGTGGCCACTTCAGCTTCATCCCTCATGAGGTTTTGTCAGCCAAAGGCAGTGGTGAGTGCTTGGGTCTCGCACTCGGCTCCAGTGATGATGTGGCCGGGTTATGCTCCTGGACACCAGGACTGAAGGTCCACCATGGAGCACGCTTGCCTTGCGGTAGAGAATCAGCCACTTAGGGAGTCATTGGGCCAGATCCTGCTCATGCTCTGGTGTCAACGACTCGTGCCAAGCCAAGCCATGATGCTCTTTGGAAACCTCGATCTTCCCATCAAAAGTGTGTAGCAGAGGAATGAGATTTTTGGGAGACCTACCAGTAGACCTGGCATTTCACCTCTTGAAATAACCCAGCACAGCTCTGTCCACCTACATGGGATCGATTCAGTTCATGAATACAAAGCGACTGGGAAAATAAGCCAAATTTTATATTCCTCTCCAGTGGCCTTAGTTCACTTGACTTATTTTTCTTTTAGTGGATGCTGTCATTTTGTACCTCAGCGTTCTTAATCCTGCTCATTAAGTAGTTCATTAGTTGCACTGATCCCTCAGTTAATCTGTGCTACTCAAAAAAAGATAATTGAATTTAACTTAACTTCACAACCCACCTATAGATAGATAAAACTCCATGTAATGTCTTGGTTTGTTTGTATTATTTTTCAAAGGTTTCTTTTAATTAGACTGAGAATATTCTTCCACTGACATAAGACTTAAAATATTGCTCACTCAAGAGAAATATCTTCAAATAGTGCAAATAAAGGTGGTGATACAAAAGCGAACGCTTTTAAAATAGGATGTATTTGGATTGTTTTGGTGTCTGTGGGCAGCTTGGGAAGATAAAGCATATATGGAATAGTTTTTATGTCCCAGCCCAATTTTGCTGAGAAATATGATTGTATTTATAGCTGTTAAAAAATTGAAAGGTATGTGTGGAGGGTTGTTAAACAGAACAAAACAAACAAAGAAACAAAAAAAAAATCCAAAAAGATTTCATTTGGAAAAGATTTTCATCTTAAGAGGTTTTTCTCGCTTTTAAAAATCTGTATGTTCTTTTTGTTCTGTATAATGAAAATAAATTCCAGACAGATTCTAACAACAATGATCACTGTAATGTGTTACAGTGTATAATCTGCAGCCATGGGAGAATGGAAATTAAAAAATCATCTTTGTAACAAGAGGAGAATTCCCCAGAATGTTGTTTCCAACAATAATAGGTTTCACAAATGCAATAAGCCTTTGGTCAGGAGACTTTATATTGCCCAGGCTATTTCCATTGCAGACGGGTAACACCTGGTACCTGGATTTCTAACGTTGAGACCGTGTTTGAGGAGATGCTGATAAAGGAGTGGCTGGGCTAGGAATTCATAAACAGCTTTAACTTCTTGTTTGTCTTCCATGCGGGCAGCCGTCTTGTTTGCAGGGGGAAAGGGAAGAGAGGAGGAGAGCTTTCTGCCCTTGCCTGCTTTAGGACAGTGTGCAAGGACAGCTTTGATTTTGTTGTGCTCTGCAAAGTTGTGTCATCGAGGACAGCTATTGAAGTCACTCGCAAGCTGAGTATTTGCAAATAATTTCAGCTTTAATAGCAGCTGGCTGTTCAAATCCCTTATGAAGTCTCAGAAATCTCATTTAGAATATTTGGCATGTTATCATGTAAAATCATAGTGCATTTTCATATAATAGAAAATGAAATGGTTTTTTTAATCCCTTCTACTATGAGGAGTACCAAAGCCTGAAGCAGTGAAAATACAGATATAGGTGCTCCATTTGCTGTCTTACATATCAAATAACAGAAGCAATGGGTGTTTTATGTTGTAAAGAAGATGGATGAGAGGGGCTGAAAACCCCATAAAACTTACTTGATACAAGTTTCACAAACGTTTCCCCCTCCCACAGTCCTCAAATTGCAGTCGTACCCTCCTGGGATGGGCATTCATTTCGGAGTGTTTATGTGCAGCCCTCCAGGGAACGGAAACCACTGGCCATCCTGAAGTTGATGGTTCTGCGCCATCTGCATATGAAGAGAACTCATGATTTTTGCAGAAAAACTTCAGGATGGGGGTGTCCCAGCTTTTCCAAATTTGACTCTGTAAATTCACTGTTCTGAAAGAAAAAGTCTTGGAAAGGACTTTTGCAATTGTGCTGCTTGTTTTTAGGAAAAACTACCTTGTGTCATGTTGGAAAGTGGCGATGAGGATGTGCCTTTGATTCCTTATTTCCCATGAAGCAGTTGGGTAAGATATTTCCCATACATGAAAGATGAACATTTTTTAAATAAAAGAAGTGCAGTAGGAAAACTGATACATGTATTTTTGGGCAAATACCTCCTGGGTGCCATGCACTCAAATGTCATGGACAAGTGTGGATGAGTCAATCCCTTACATCAAAGATGGGCTTTAAAATGGAAAGGCAGTTTTGCCACAGGAATATTACCCTCGAAGGAAATGTCACTTTTTTTCCCGTAACAAAATAATTCCAAAAGAAAAAATGCATAATGCACAGAGCAGACTAAATGCACCACTGGTTTGCTACTTCTATGCCATTCCAGTAGTAATTTTGAAGATCAATATTAATAAATTGAGACTTGCAGCAGGGAAAATAACAAGCTTAGATTATGTTTTTATTTGCAGTCACACATTCATTCAAGGGAAGTAGTATTTCTAAAGGAATTGGATTCTATCATCAAACTTGCCCATCCCATTTCATTTGTGGGGCTGGCAATGTTAGACCCTCAGACCCCTCTTCTGCTGTGTGAGGAGCAAGTGATGGTCTCCCAGCTCCGTCCTCCTGCCAGCTCGCCGACAGTCCCACCTGCCACCCAGCACCTCTTGTACGGAGCTGAAGGGGACAGGCTGGATGCTATCTAACAATGTAGCTTGGATATACACAGGCTGGATATATTTATTTATTTTTTACCTGCTGTTTTGCCAAGTGATACTATTACTAAATAGAAAAAAGAAATTATGGAAATTGTGGGATGGAAGAAGTAGTGTGTCACCTCCTCTTTTCGGTGGCAAGGCTTTTTTAGTGCTGCTTGCATGGAGGCAGCTCCTCTCCCTGTCAGGCTCGTTCAGTCACCGCTTACAATAAATGTAATATTTGCACTTTTCCAAATGAAAATGGGCAAAATTCACAGGGAGGTCTGGAGACTGTTTTATTAGAAGACGTGTGAATAGGGTAATGGGGAGTGCGAGGACATCTCTATTTATATTATTCACTGTTTTCTTTGATCATTAAATGCTTTGTAACTCCATCTCCAAACTTCTCAATTGGCATAATAAAATTAATTGGTTGCCTCTCTGAAAAAAGGCAGTGTTCATACATCATGGCTTTGACAGCTGTGATCACAAATGCAAAATGAATGCAAAAGTAATTCTGCTTTACATCACCAAGCTGGCTTTGGAAGAGCAAGATAGATGATGGATGTCAGAAATATCAGCAGTACCTGACTGCTATCAGGTTATATTTTTCTAAATATAACTGTCAGTTAGAACTTCTACAGTGACACGTCCTGGACCTTCGCATCGGCCTTCCCCGTTCCTGGCTGATTGCTGTTGTTGGGTAGAACCCACTGGCTGATGTGCCATTTCCCTTTAGCCCACAAGCCATTTCTGCATCGGAAGAGAGCAGGCGGCTCCCGACACGATGTCCCCTTCTGCAGCAGATGGTTGGCAGTAGGTGTCTATGGTCGGCAGTAAGTGTCTTTGCTTTTCCCCTGTGTGTTTCTACACCTGAAATCCCTGCAAGTTTGACTTTGTGTATGGATAAATAGTAGTTGGGAGAGTGGATATTGTATTCCTTAATATAAAGCCTTCTTTCTCATCAGCCTGGAGCCTGTAAACTGTCACTGTTCTGCCTTTGACTTGATTTAATTAGCTCTTGGATTATTTTCAATATGATTTTTTTGAGTAGTCAAAGCTGTAGTATTACACATCTGAGAAATGCATTGCTGCTGGGAGAAGCAAGCCTGCTAATGCACGTTTTCACACCCTTGGGGTTGGCTTATCGAGGAGGGAAAAGACTGGTTGGTTGATAAGCCTGATCCACATCTGAGTGTTTGTTGAGAGTGATCGCTAGAGGAAAATGAAATGAAGATAACGTGTGCTAAGCGGCATTGCAAAATGACTGGATTTTTTTTTTTCCCTTTCGTGCTGAAATAGGATGGATTATGGAACACGTCCAGCCTGTCTGTGCAGAGAGGTTTGGAGTTGGATACCACTTTCCTGGTGGCAGGTTACTTCGATTAGGTGACCTACACTGCAGTGAATGTGGCATCAGTCTTCTTGGTATTGAAGTCGTGTTACTTTTTAGATAGGCTAAGATCTGTTGGGGGAACAAGGGATAGAGAAGCTGATACTCAATTTAATGCTTTTCACATGTTTCTGATGTGAAATACAAGCAGAAGATGTGGGTGCTTAGAGAGGGGAAATTAAAGGTAAATGGTATGTTTGGACTGTAAAATAGAGAAATTAAAAACCACTGAGATTTCCGTAAAGTTAGTGTCAGTATGCTGGTAACAGACAACACTTAGAAAAGCACATTGGCCAATTGTACCTGGTGCCGTGGGACAAGGGAGATGATTCACGGTGAAGCTTCTTGGAAGAGGCCATGCAGAACAAACCAGCAATGGACTTGGGCCATCACACACAGGCTCGAGACTAAAAAGCCAACGAACCAGTTCATGATGTCCTTAAAGATGGTGCCCTGTTTGCTTAAAGCACTTGGGAGTCATACAAACAGTGATTTGGTAATGGTGAAAAATGTCACAATAACAGGACCTTCTCCCAGTAGGCTAAAAATAGATGTGGGGCTCTATGTTTCCCATTGAGTTGCTTGCAAGAGCTTTTGTGCCACACAGTGAAATATCCAGCATTGCTTGTGAAAAGTTTGTCCTCCAAATAACTTTTGCTATAAATTGTGGCACTTTTTACCACTACACAGTGAGTTTCTCGGAGTTGTGTGGTGGCAGCCGCAGTGGCATGTCTCTGGGGACACACTGCAGGCATATGTGGAGCTGGCAGCTGCTGTGTCTTCTCCTCGAGTGCGTGAGAGCTCTGCCTCTTTGTTGACCATGACCCGTAACAATATTCAAAGAGCGGATGTGAGGAACACACCAAAACATGTTGCTTCCAACCCAACCCCCAGCAATGTCGGAGCTTCACCCTCCAAAATCTCTTCTGCCTGGTTTTCAAAGTGTCTCCAGGGAAACTGTATGTGACTTCTAGTTTGTCATAGCAGTCAAATATTTTTGGCAACGCTGTGGAGGCAGCCAGCCTAACTTTCTCCACCAAAGCTTGCTGAGATTGCATCTAAGTTTGCTGCAGTTAAGCTCTCACCTACTCTGCAGGAGGATTAACATCCTTCACCACCCCAGCCTGGTCCTCATGGGCAACAAGAGCAGATGTCAAACCTTCAAAATGGCCAAAAAAAATGTCTTTTATCTTCAGGTTTTGAAGGTGCTCAGGCATTGGTGACTGTAGATCACACTATCAGTAACCCAGACTGCAGGTGACAACACCTGGTGACTGGTGAGCCTGGGACAACACTGACCATGTCCATTTTCACAGATTCACAGAATCGTCATGGTTAGAAAGGACCTCTGAAATCACTGCGTCCAACCACACACACACACATGCGGAAAAAACCAAACCCTACAATCTTGGCCACTAGAGCATGCCCTGAAGTGCCACGTCTACACGTTTCTTAAATACCTCCAGGGATGGACTCCACCTCCCTGGGCAGGCTGTTCCAGTGCTTGACCACTCTTTCAGGAAAGTCATTCTTCCTAATATCTAATCTAAACCTCCCCTGCCCCAACTTCAGACCATTTCCTCTGGTCCTGTCATTATTCCCTTGGGAGAAGAGGCCAACACCCACCTCTCTACACCCTCCTTTCAGGGAGTTGTAGAGGGCAATGAGCTCTCCCCTCAGCCTCCTCTTCTCCAAACTAAACAAGCCCAGTTCCCTCAGCCTCTCCTCCTATGACTTGTTCTCCAGACCCCTCACCAGCTTGGTGGCTCTCCTCTGGACACGCTCCAGCAGCTCAATGTCCTTCCTGTAGTGAGGGGCCCAGAACTGAACACAACCCTTGAGGTGAGGCCTCACCAGTGCCTCACCAGTTTTCCACTTGTGCACCTCTTTGTGGAGCAGGAGTGAGCATTGGGCTGTCCTCAGGGCAGGCACGTGGCACGTTCTTCCTTCCCTTACAAGCCAAGAGACAAAATCTGGCCTGTACCTTGTAATTAATGCCCCATTGGGAGGGGAGGATGTGCTGCCAAGAGATGGCTCCTGAAAAAGGTGTAAAAATAGGTGGGACACAAACAGTGAATACTGTCCATCCAGACCAAAAGGAAGAATTTCATCAGGTCCCCAGTGGGTTTGGCTCCAAAGTAACATTTCACAATTACTTGTGGCTCATCAGGGACTGCCAAGCGCCATGACAACAGATTTTTTTACAGTAGGGCATGCCTCTAGGACCTATTGGGAGGGTCCTGGTAGGGACCCATATTGGGAGGGTTCAGGGCTTCACAGCAAAGCTTGGGGGTTGCTCAGGGCTGGGGGGAGGGAATTGCAGCCCGTCCTGGCCAAGGGTACAAAATCCTACCACCAGGAAAGAGAAAGGGGCTTTAAACAAGGAGTTAAAAAAAATAAGGGAAGTAAACCAGAAAAACAGGTCTGCGATGTTCTGCTCAGATTATCAGCACCTTCCCCTCCAAGTGATTCGTAAGGGTCTCACGCTGCATTTATTAAAAGAATACAGTCTTGGTCTTAAAATGCAATTTCCAGAGATTAACGCGTAGGAAGTTGTTTGCTGGATAGTTCTTAAGTTGAATGATTACATTATTATTAAATCAAGCCATTTAATTAACTCTTTCCAGGAGTGTGATGGCAGTGGGTGGCAGGTCTGCTGCCAGAGCCGGAGGAAAACCCTCTCCTTGACGAAAGAAAAGGTGTCAGTAAACTATTCCTGAATGTTTTGATTTGTTTTTCTAAAAACACCCAGTGATCTCTCTTGTTACTTCCGGCAGTGCCTCTTATTTTCTCGGGATGATTTCTCTTGTGCTTATATTACCAAATTAATTAGAGAGGAGAACTGTAAGACCCAGTGATGCAGCTTGTTGTAATTATGCTGAGGAGCTTAAAACGTGCAAACCTCCCCAAATTAATTGCAAAGCTATTTCATATATGAGTAGCCGGAATTAATCATTAACCTAATAATTCCCTTTCCGACATTATTTCTTTGTTAAAAATGAGTAATTTTAATTGGATAACGAGGTGCCAGTGCGACTCATGAATTGTACATTACCCAAGCTAATGGGAAAAAAGGGAGTTTATGCCAGTAGCATTACAGATGCCATTACAAATGCCTCCACAGTGAACATTTTATTCTGATAAATTCTTAATTTATTTCCAGATGGCTTTTGAATTTCTAGAACATTTACCGCATGCTATCATTTGCCCATTTGATATTCTTGTTATCTAATTCTCATGAGCTCTATGGGTGAGGCTCAAACCCTTGGGCAAGACCCAGCCTCTCGTTCCAGGTTTCTCAACCCTCTTTTGGCAGCAAAAGAGTATGAGCAATGGGTGCACAAGAGATTACTGGATTAGAAGATTAGCACCAAATACTGAGGTTGTGAGAGGATGGGAATAGTGGCATTTTTCCAGAGGAAAGGTGGGCTCTAGCCTTGGAAGCCTAGAAAACGTTATTGGAGGGATAGTCAGAAAAAATGCAGAGACTATTCTTTAATTAGTTGTCAGATATCTCATTTTTTAAGAACCTATTTTTCCTTTAAAAGAAATTTATTTATTTTTTTCAAAGAAAGGATGGCAATGTGAAAATTACTGAGTATGGTATTTCCTGCCCTGAAGGAGAATAATTCATGGAAATAAAGAAGCATCCATAACATGTTGATCACAATTGAAGATATATTTTATTTGCGAACAAGAACTGTACCGTAGTGCCTGAAATTAGAGCTTTCTTACCTCTGTCTTTGCTAAGAGGTTGCTGGATAACATACAACAAACCTACAGTGGCGCGGCACCATTTGAATTGCCTTCTCTGAGCTATGGCATGAGGAGGGCACAATAACTGGGTAGGAAGGTGGCAGTTGTCCTCTTTGTCGAAGAGGAGTAAAGGCTTTAGATATGAGCTCACCCTGAAGCCCCTTTTCTGCGCTGCTTTTTCCCAGCTCTCCGTGCCCAACAGACCTCAGCTTTCCTCATGCTGAATCTTTCAGGGAAGCACAGGGCTGTTGTGCTTGACCTTGCCTGGACCTAACCCAAAATCACACAGTCTCCCACAGCATCCTCATAGATAAGCTTAGGAAGTGTGCATTAGAAGAATGGACAGTGAGGTGGATTGAAAACTGGCTGAAGGACAGAGCTCAGAGGGTTGTGATTAGTGACACAGAATCTAGTTGGAGGTCCGTAAAAAGTGGTGTTCCCCAGGGATCAGTATTGAGTCCAGTGCTCTTCAATGTATTCATCAATGACCTGGATGAAGGGATGGAATGTGCCCTCAGCAAGTTTGATGATGCCACAAAACTGGGAGGGGTGGCTGACACAGCAGAAGGCTGTGCTGCCATACAGCGAGACCTGGACAGGCTGGAGAGTTGGGCAGAGAGGACCCTGATGAACTTCAACAAGGACAAGTGTAGGGTGCTGCACCTGGGGAGGAAGAACCCCCTGCACCAGGACAGGTTGGGGGCTGACCTGCTGGAGAGCAGCTCTGAGGAGAAAGACCTGGGAGTCCTGGTGGACAACAGGATGCCCATGAGCCAGCACCGTGCCCTTGTGGCCAAGAAGGCCAATGGCATCCTGGGGTGCATCAGGAAGAGTGTGACCAGCAGGTGGAGGGAGGTCATCCTGCCCCTCTGCTCTGCCCTGGGGAGGCCCCATCTGGAGCACTGGGTCCAGTTCTGGGCTCCCCAGTTCCAGAAGGACAGGGAACTGCTGGAGAGGGGACAGCAGAGGGCTACAAAGATGATGAGGGGCCTGGAGCATCTCTCTTAGGAGGAAAGGCTGAGGGACTTGGGTCTTTTTAGTCTGGAGAAGAGAAGACTGAGGGGGGAATCTGATCAATGCTTATAAATACTTGCAGGGTGGGTGTCAGGAGGATGGGACCAGTCTTTTTTCAGTGGTGCCCAGGGACAGGACAAGAGGAAATGGGCACAAACTTGAACATAAGAAGTTCCACCTAAACATGAGGAGGAATTTCTTTACTTTGAGGGTGGCAGAGCCCTGGAAGAGGCTGCCCAGAGAGGTGGTGGAGTCTCCTTCTCTGGAGACATTCCAAACCCACCTGGACACGTTCCTGTGGGACCTGCTCTGGGTGGACCTGCTTTGGCAGGGGGTTG
The DNA here is from genome assembly GCF_964106895.1 of Numenius arquata. Lineage (NCBI taxonomy): Eukaryota > Metazoa > Chordata > Aves > Charadriiformes > Scolopacidae > Numenius > Numenius arquata. The sequence goes on along the minus strand of NC_133585.1, from coordinate 21,920,129 downwards.
GACTAGATGATCTCCAGAGGTCCCTTCCAACCCCATGTGATTCTGTGATTCTGTGAAAGCTGCTCCTGCACCAGCAGCAACTGCTCTACCTCTGCTGCCCTGGGCTGCAGCAGCTCTTCCTCTGCCTACTTGCTTTTGTACCAGCCCTGACCATGTCTCCGCTTTCATCCACCTCTCCCGGCCTCGCCTCCCCTCCTAACTCCCGGTTACAGTAATTGCACGCTTTGAAGCTAATTAGAAACGAGTAAGTGGATAATTATTTCCCTGCATCAAGGTGCGTGTAGGTTAAACGCGTGAGCGCGCTCGGCAGGGAAGTTCCTCACGTATCTGGTAGCTGAGGGATGATACCGACTCTCTTTTCTGAATGGCTTTGTACCATTATTTTTTTTTTTTTGTTATTAACTCATTTTTATGAAAAAAAAAAAAAAACCCAGCCATAATCTCTAAGATATTAGAGCATTTTGTGGGATTTAGGAGCAGGGATATCATGGAGTTTAGTAGGAGTCGAAGGGTTAAATGTATCCATAGGGCTTTAAAAACAAGCAGTGTGCTGTTAGAGTTAGTACCTGGTTTTGTTTGGATACTGAGCATATTGAATAGGTGTTTTTTAGAATGGCAGCCCTTAAACAGCACACACCTTCTGCTTTGGAAGGAGGGAGAGGAATCTGGTGAGGAAACTTAGCTGCCTCTTCATCTGCTTCAACTTGCAAGAGCTGGTGAGGGGTCTGGAGAACAAGTCACAGGAGGAGAGGCTGAGAGAACTGGGCATGTTTAGTTTGGAGAAGAGGAGGCTGAGGGGAGACCTCATTGCCCTCTCCAACTCCCTGAAAGGAGGGTGTAGAGAGGGGGGTGTTGGCCTCTTCTCCCAAGGGAATAATGACAGGAGCAGAGGAAATGGTCTGAAGTTGGGGCAGGGGAGGTTTAGATTAGATATTAGGAAGAATGACTTTCCTGAGAGGGTGGTCAGGCCCTGGAACAGCCTGCCCAGGGAGGTGGTGGAGTCACCATCCCTGGAGGTATTTAAGGAACGTGTAGACGTGGCACTTCAGGGCATGCTCTAGTGGCCAAAATTGTAGGGTTTGGGGTTTTTTTGTGTGTGTGTGGTTGGACTCGGTGATCTCCGAGGTCCTTTCCAACCATGAAGATTCTGTGGTGAAATCAGCTTTTAATTAAGTGGCTGGATGACTGACGTGTTTGTGGGACTGGCTATCAAAACTTCCGATCGATTAATCTGAAAATTGATATTTTTTTTAAGTTGAAAGAGGAAATTTCCAGGCTGCTTTTGGTTTATCAAAGCCCATGGCTATGGCAGTCGTTCACACTCTGATCAACTGGAGCACAAGTGCCGTGTGTGTCTTCTGGTGCGTTGTAAGAGCCTCCTGTGTGTTCTGCTTTATGGCCTGTGATGTTGGGGTTCAGACTCAGATTTCTATCTTTCATGTGTGCAAAATAGACAGAACTAACGTATCAGGTGTTCTGTTATTTTATTTGCTTAATATGATGGGATATCAAAACAGATCTAAACCCAATAATTATTCGTGATCTGCTAGGGCTCTCCCCCAGAACCGGGGGTATCGATTCACTACTTCTGCAGCAGGAAGTTTGGTGGCTTTTCTCATGGACTATTGACTGCCTTCGCGTCATCCCCAATCCTAATTGGAAACAGAGTCTGTTAATTAAATATTTCCCCAGTGTTTAATTAAATATTTGTCTGCTGCCCGTGAGCAAGCTATGAACCTGCTATGAGATAACACGCTTTTTCTCACCCAGTAAGACAGCGGCTGTTTCTCAACAGGAAACCTTTCAGCATCCTGTTTTATATGTGCATGGAAAATATCTGCATTTTGTACAAACATATAAATGAGGTTGCTCTGTGCAGACCAATGCTATCTCTTGACTGAGATCGATCAATTATGCTGGAAGGAGACCAGAGGGGACGGGAGCCTGTATCCTTTCTGTTGGTGGTAGGCACAGTGGCCATATCCATATGAGACCTCTAATTCCTAGAATAATATTACTCACTTCCATTTTGAAGATGAATAGATAAAAGCAAGCATCTCCATCTTTGTCTCCACCTTTGGGATACCCTGCAATTCCCTCCTGTGCTACTGCATTGCAGTTCTCAGGAAGTTTGGGGTTTTTTTGGGCATCAAGTCTCCCAGAAGAAACAGGGACTTAGAAATCCAGGCATTTTTACCCCCAGGTGATAAGCTGAGTGCTTATGCTCCCCCAAAACCCCAAACCCTACTCATTTACTACTTCAAACCCCTACATACTTACTGGTTAGGTTGTGCAACTTGGCTTTCCAGTTTTTTCCCATCTTAGTAAGATTATTGAACATCATAGCAGATGGCTTATTTTTTGATTAATTTCAGTAATTTTGCTCTTATTGCTCCTCACTGCTCTATTGTTACTGTATGATGCTTTTCTGTTGTTATTAGTTTTGCAGAAAGAACAGTGGGGAGTAAATCCACAAAAAAAATTAAGTCGCTAAAACTCTGATATAATCTTTTCTTTTTCATTAAAGGTCCATTTTCTAAATGTATTGCAGAAAGCGCTTACTTTTCTGTTTCTACTTGTCACTTCATGGGCCAAGCTCTGACAAAATCTTTCAGAAATCCTCTCACTCGTTATTTATTGTGCACCTGATTTGTGGGATTTTGTGAGGAGCATGAGAAATAATGGATTATATAAACTGAGACATGGAATGAAGGTAAACTAACTTAATTTGCACATTAATTCTTTGGGCTGAGGGGACAGTGTATGGCAGCATAAGACCCAAGCTCAGCTGGTGTTATTTATGAACGTGCATGGCGAAAGGTGATAGTTGATGCTTCCATGTATTTTGCACCCATTTTACTACCTACCACCTCAGCTGAGGGCTTAACTGAGAAGTGATGGCAGGCGCTGGAAGGCAGTGTACGTCTGGATGGAGAGGCTCCACTGCATGCACAGATGTCCACTCCTCGCTGGAATACGAGCGGGTTATTTTGGAGTGTGGGAGGAAGACTCCTTGACCTAAATTGCTCTGTTTTGTTTGTTGGTTTTGGGGGTGGCTTGCAGGACTCGGGGGTAGAGGCAGCTGGGAGTTTCGTCTGGGTTCATTTTATGCAACATCACATCAAGTTGAGGTTTCCAAGTATTGAAGGAGAAAGCCCTTCAACATGAAAGTAGCAATAACATTTTTTCAGGTAGAAAAAGGCTTGGGCTTCATAACACAGTACTTTGAAAGGGAATTTTGTTTTTTGCACATACGATTCCCCTTTCTAATTTTAATTAGGTAGAGGCTGAGCACTTGATAGCATTGGTGTGTTTGAAAAAGAGAGTCACGATGTAAAAATGAAGACATTTCCAGTTGTTTACCTGCGGTGGGCTTTGCAGCAAGCGCATGACTCTTGTGTACCTGCCCAGCATCGGTCTGGGAATCACTTTTGAAGTGCTTAGACAACAGCACTGGAAAGGTGGAAAGACTCATGGAAGACTTCCCTGGAAGTGTTGAAGACCAGGCTGGATGGGGCTTTGAGCAACCTGGTCTGGTGGGAGGTGTCCCTGCCCAGGGCAGGCAGGTTGGAACGAGATGATATTTATGGTCCCTTCCAACCCAAACCATTCTATGGTTCAACAGTATGAAGTTCTTCTAAGCTTTGTAAAAACAGGTCGGCAAAGGAAAGGCAGAAACTCCCTAAGTGCCATGGCAGAGAGGGAAGGGGTAATGTGCATCACTGGGTATTAGGCACTTGAGAATCCACACGCAGCGGTGATAGGAATGACCCAGAGATGGGAAGAGCTTTGCAGGGATCATATATATTGCCACGCATCACAGATTTTACTGGTGGTTAGAAAGGCAGCCTCAGTGAAGTGCAGGCAAACGGCCCATCACTCACAGGATACAACGAGCTGGGAAGCCAACCTTCATTGTTATGAAGCCAAACTTATTTTTGCTTCTGAGACGCATGCTTTTCAGCTTCTCAGCATCATTCAGAGCAAATGGAATAGAGCTGCAATATTTTGGGTTTATTCTATTAAAATAGAGCAGGAGAACCCCATTTCAGTGCAAACTCCAGGAGCTACCCTTGAAGGAAAAAGAGAATTTGTGAGGCTGAAGATGTGCCAGGCAAGTGGTCTTATTCTCCGTGTGATGGACTGAGCTGTCTCATCTGGCAGGTGGGATTTAGGATGGGCATACATGAAGGAAAGGGCCTTTGCTTGTACAAGGTAAATTTTCTAGCAAGACACGGAGACCAGCCCTTTTCTCCTGCATCCCTAAATGAATTCTCTAACCATTCCTGCTTTCTCTCTCAAATCTTAATTGGTTATAACGTACTTGTGAAAAAAAAAAAAAAAAGCTTTATTTCTGAACATTTCCAAACAGCTCAAGGGTGTAAGGAAAACAAGCTGTTGCTTCCCATCTTGCTGAAGATAGATGTTGGTGAGAAAATACAGAGCCAAATCTAGAAAAAATGTTGGGGTTATGAGAAACATTTTAAAAAATGGATGCAGGGAATCCAGGTAGCAAAAGTCTAAGGAATTTGAATTTATGTGATTTCCTATTAGGATTTTCTAAAGAAAGGCTAAAAATCCTAAAGTGGGTAGATTTTCCCAGGATTTCTGATGCAAAGTGCAGTCCTGAAAGGTGTGAAAAGGTGGATAATTTTTGAAAGCTCGCCTACGGAATCTGTAACAGAGGTTGGAGGGCGGGGAAAGGGTGATGGTTTCTTTCTGAAAGTGTGATCATAATTTTCATTTCCCAGATCTAATAAAATTTGCTGATAAAAGCCACAGTACATCCTGTCAATTAGAAAATTAATGTTCATTTACTATTTGCCTTTTGGAACGGCACACTGAAACCTTGTTCATTTGCAAGGTAAGTTTGTTACACAAAGCAAATGGTCTGCAATAGAAAAAGAACATTATCCTAAAAATAGAAATAAAAATCCATGTTAATCAGCTACTGCTTTAATGTCTTTTGGTGCTGTTCATTTTTCATATAATTGCCAGCAGAGCACGTGGAAGATTTCCTCCTCTTGCTGAGGATAAAGGCCAATTTTTTCTACCATGGTTTAAGAAAGGTGCCAGCTAAATTTGGAGATTGACTCTCCATCCATAGTTTTATATGTTTTTTATGTATATGCTCTAAGAGAAAAACCCACTAAATGTTATTCTTGCAGCGGTGTGGCTGCCAGACCTCGTGTCTGCAGGCTCCCTGCTGCAGTCTGCCGAGGAAATTTGCAGCCGTTTGTGTTTGTGTGCTGACCCAAAACCAGTTATCATTGGCTTTATCCTGGTCTCTTTCCTTGTCTGTCTCCGGGTTGGAGCAAGTGTCATCATTCCTGTTCCTTGGAACGGTGTTTTCCCCAAATCGCTTCTGATTGCTGTTTTTTTTCCCCACCCTGATAGGCATGGCTGGAATTCAATACCAGGTTTTGGCCTTCAGGCTCTGCAGCATTTCCAGTATCGTTACTGGCTTTTTTCGATCACCAGCCATAGACCAAACTGATTAATTCCTTTGCACTGTGATAAGAGCTATTTTTGGTATCTCCAGGCTTTCTTGCTTAGGGGCTTCTTTGGTAGTAGAAGGAACAAGCACGTTGTGTTACAGCCACCGCTGCTAGTGTAACTTCCCATGTTATAGAAATACTTAAATCTCTGAAAGCAATGCAGTGATGCAGCATAACTGTAGACATGATAGGAGATGTACCTGGTCAACACCTATAAATACTTGCAGGGTGGGTGTCAGGAGGATGGGGCCAGTCTTTTTTCAGTGGTGCCCAGTGACAGGACAAGAGGAAACGGGCACAAACTTGAACGTAGGAAGTTCCACCTAAACATGAGGAGGAACTTCTTTCCTGTGAGGGTGGCAGAGCCCTGGAAGAGGCTGCCCAGAGAGGTGGTGGAGTCTCCTTCTCTGGAGACATTCCAAACCCACCTGGACACTTTTCTGTGCTGTGGATGGACCTGCTTTGGCAGGGGGTTGGACTAGATGATCTCCCATATCATTCTGTGATTCTGTAATTCAACTTCAGCCACCTTGTACAGTCACTGGAGAAGTGAAGATGGCTAAAAGAGATGCTGTAAATCACCTGCTGGAGAAGCCTACCTCTCTCTTTCAGGATATGTCATCCTAATGAGGCATCTTCAGTGCCTGTGGTCCAGCAGTGAATACCTGCTGAGCAGGCTTCAGAGATTGAGCTCAAAACATACATTACTATAACTTGAAACCAACATGGTTTCAAGTGCAAACTCCTTACCTCTTACCTCTGTGTCCAGCCTCCGTGACACTGGAGATGAGCAACACTGGAATTCATCATTGCAAAGAGGTCTCAGAGTAGCTGCCGTGGCTCCGTGCGTGAGTTCATCTCCCATGAGTTTAGCTTCGAAAAATCCCCAATGTCAGGCTGTGACCCTATCGTTACTGCTTTGTTCTCTATGAATTTTGGGGCCAAACTACAGACCTGGATATATTTTTTTCTGAGCGCCGCGCAGGTTTTACCCAGAAATGTCGTAGCCTTCAGTGAATCTCTTCATTTGTGTATCAGAGTTTGTAAAGACATCTGTCTGCTGGCAGGAAGAGTTTACATTAGTTTATTTTAGTTGTGAACAGCTTTCTGAGCAATGATTCCTTACAAAGTGATAAAGGATGATCTTTTGGACTGAATATAAGCCTCTTAAGCTCTTCTCCTGGCTCTCTGCTGCCTTTGGCAAACCCCTTCCTCCCTGTGGTGTTTAGTTTTGATAAAGATGAATTAATTCGTTAGTGTTTATACAGCACTTAAGTGACTTAAATTTTCATGCTTCCTAGCTTTAGTAAAATACGGGTTTATATTAATAGAATTAAACTGATTTTTTTTCTCATTAAGCCCAGTCTTTCTCTTGTTTTCCAAAAAATGATGCTGGTAACTGCAGCTTTATCTAACCCTGATAAAGGAGAATAATTCCTTCTGAAAATACACTTTTCCTCCTTTTAGTACCATTTTCTTCATGGTTTCAGGACCAGAGGAGATGGTCTGAAGTTGGGGCAGGGGAGGTTTAGATTAGATATTGGGAAGAATGACTTTCCTGAGAGGGGGGTCAGGCACTGGACCAGCCTGCCCAGGGAGGTGGTGGAGTCCCCATCCCTGGAGGTATTTAAGAAACGTGTAGACGTGGCACTTCAGGGCATGCTCTAGTGCCCGGGATTGTTGGGTTGTGTCTGTTTGTGGGTGGGGTGTGATTGTGGGAGTTTGGTTTGGTTTGGTTTTGGTATTTGGTGTTCTGGGATTTTTGGTTGTTTTTTTTTTTTTGTTCTTAGTGGTTTTGTTTTGTTTTGATTTGGTTTGGTTTGGGTTTTTTTGTTGGTTGGACTTGATGATCTCAAAGGTCCCATCCAACCAAAAATATTCTGTGATTCTGTGATTCTGGAAGAAATCCTTCCACTTCTCCGTATAATACCCTTCTTTGGTTTGGCTTTCCTTTTTTTTGTGACTTGAAAATAACTTTCACCTGAGTACACCCACAGGCAAATCCTTAGCAGCCAGGATATAATGCTGTTAACAGTATTCCTGTATTACAAACAAAACCTGTGAGAAAAGTCACGTGCATTTCCATAATTAAGTGCAGTACGATGATGTGGATTCACCAAAGAACTGAGGATGAATCTACAATTTTCCTTTAAGTGGCCCTCTGACTTTGCAATACTGGCTTTCTTCTCATTATCCAAGCTTCATAGAAAATCAAACCAGCACCAAAGCAGAAATGCCATCATACGGCATCAACTGAGCTTCATGAGCAGGTGGTCCATCAGATAGCCTTCCCAGTGGGCAGTGACTGCTATACTGTGTTATCCAAGTAGCAGAAAGAGAAGATATATTTACAGGGACTCAACTAACACTTCCTGAGAGCAAAACAAGGGACTTGGGAACTTTTTGGCTTGTCGAGTGTAGACTCTAGCACATACAGATGATGCCATTCTACATGGAGCAGCCACTGTTGGTCCAGTCCACGAACTTTTCCCAGCTGTTTTCATCATGGGGAATCCTTCCTTCTTCCAGCCAGTGCAGATAAAATTGTATTATTTAGACACCAAGCTTCTAAGCCTGTACAAGGGTGTATCCCTGTTTTTCAAAGCTTACTACTGTAATCTGGGCAGACTTTTGGAGATAACGGTATCTCAGAGAGGAAGCCTGCCTCTTGAAGATGCCAAGTCCCTGTGATGAAGTGTGAGCATGCCAAAACATTTAAAATAATTTATCTCTAGAATATGGCATGACAAATTAATTTTTTGTTAATGACAGAAGTCCCATTGGCTAAAACCTTCCTAAAAAAAGATGACGGTGACCTGGCATAAGGGAGAGCACCGCTAATATAACACAGGGGAAAGCTGGGAAGTCCACAGGTCATGTTTTTGATCATATTTACTCTAACCACCCCCCAAAATGCCTAGGGAGGAAATACCAGTGTCTTTGGATAAAATGAATTCACCCATATTTCACCTGGGAAGGACGGGAGCAGTGTCGCAGAGGCTCTCGTGTGTCTTGTGTTGCTGTAGACAGCACAGCCAGCATTAGTTAAGTCTCTGGCTGCCTCTTTGAAAAATGCAGTGTGGATAGTGACAGAACGATAGCTCTGGAGCACAGATTGCATGGGGAAGAAATGGGGACAAGTGCCTTTCTGGGAGATGTTTTTTATTAAATGCCCATTAAAGTCAAAGGTGAAGTTTCCTATAGACGTTTATGAGTCCTGGATCAGTCACTGTAGTCACGATTGAGACACACATTACCAGAAGAGCTCTGCTGTTAAGAGATGGCGTTGAGGTTGTGGAGGAGATAATAAAAATATTTCTTGTGATTAGAGAGAGGCAGAGAAAATTGAGTCTCCCAGCAAAAGTCATCGTCTTTATGGAGTGGGAATCGTTCCTGCGTTCGGTGTTTGCCCAGCTCCTGGGAAGTGGGATCTTTACATCCTGCTGGGCAAGTAAGAGCAGCTCTATGTTGCCACGTTTCCCTTGTGCCACACCACCTGAGAAATAATTTGTTTGCCAGGGACAACGTTTGAAAAGGCTTTTTTAACTTTTCACGGCAGTTTTTTCCAGCAATGCCACTTTGCCCGCGCTGCAGTGGGAGGGCAGGGTGGCTGCGCTCCCCCGAAGCCAGTGGCTCTGCTGCTTTAGCAGCCCCTGCCCTTCTGTTGGAGACACAGCAGCTGCCCAAAAAGGTGCTTGAGACTCACCTGCTGTAATAAAGCAATTTCTGAAATCAGCTCTTCTCATTCTGCTCCGGAAAGCCACACATTTGGTAGAGCTCTGGTGTCCTACATGCGTCAGGCAGTATCCTGTAGCTTTAGCGAGAAGATGGTGGTTTTCCAGAAATGGCACACCTTTAAAGTGTGGTTTTGGTTTTGCTTTTTTAAAATCCACTAGCTCTTTTTCAGAATTGGAGCCCCATAATCTATTAGAAATATTTTTAAAGCACCTGCGCTTATTTTGTTCCCAATTACTACTACTTTAAAATGCTTGTGGCCATACATCAACCCCTCATGAGGATAACAAAAGGGATTACCTGTAAGAAAAGTGGGTATTGTAAGTATTAATAATTATGCTATCATCACAGCCTTTCCACACTTGAGCAAACGTTAAGAGGAGGTGCATGCACAAAGCTGGTTAGTTTTCCAGTCGTGTTCTGTGTAGGTTGTTAATATTTCTCTTACGGTGCATATCTCAGCCCTCATCTCTAATTCTCCTATTACCGCAGTCTACAATAAAGTTATAATCTTGTGATTCTGCAATCAAAGCCTGCAGTTAAGAACAGGATGGTGGTGCCGCTAACTCTGTACCTGCTCTTCTGTGGGCAGGAATGAGAAGCGAAAAGGTAGGGGTTGATGGGCTAGGGAGCAGCTGGAATCACTCCCGCCTGGGGGTGTGAGCAAAACGGATGATGCACGTGTTTCTGCAAGGTGAGGGGGGAGTATTAGGCGTCTGATTTGTTACTTCTGGTGTTCAGAGGCAGAGTTAAAGGGTTTAGGGCTTTTCAGAAGGGTTTTGCAGGTTTTTTGGAAAGGCTCAGGCAGTAAACTGAAACTTGAGTTACGTAGGTCTGATACCTGCTATGTCACACACTCCCCGTTTAATTAAATAAACAGTTCAGCTTCCCTAATTCTTAGATCCTTGTCTGTAAAACCCACACAAAGCTCTCCCGTCTCAGTCTTGTGAAAGCAGCAGGGCTCTATCAGGCAGTGCCAGATGTGGAGCTCCATGGATGCAGTTGAGGGGTTTTGTTTTGGGGGCCTGTCAAAGTCCTGGGGAAACCTGCAAGCGAAATCAAAAGCGATGATTATTTGAGGAGGTGTCGAGGCGGGTGAATGTGCAATAGTGTCTCGTGGCAAGTGGTGAGGGCATTTCTCTGATCTGAGCATCCACCTTGAGGAGTTTTGAAGAAAATACTGGGAGCATTATGGCTCCTCAAAAGCAAACTGCAATAAGCTTTTTTATTGAGTGAATTTGTATAGTTTGGTCACAGTTGCCCATATAATTACCTTGAAGAGAAAACCAGGTAGGTAAGAAATCTTTATTAAAAATACAGGGAAGAGGAGTGAAATGATTTTCAGCTCCCCGGTTGTCAATTCCCAGGGATACTGCTAAGTGCCTCGATGCTTCATTGTAGCATAAAAAAATTGGAGATTTTAGCATTTAGCATTGCGGTGCCGGCTCTGTTGTGATGACATGATTTGTACTTCCTCCTAAATGAAAGTAGCAATTTATTCTTCGTGATAAGGGGAAGAAACAAACAAGACCAAAACAAAATAACAGAGTAAAGGCTGAAAATAGTCTTTTATATGAGTAACAGCTTTAAGTAGATGGGCTTATCATAACTGGGTGTAGTGCTGCCGCCGGCGGCTTTAGCCAGTAACTTGAACAGTATCAGTTGGGGCTGCAGTTGATCCGGCTTCTCAAAAAGCTTCTCAAAGGAAAGAAAAAAGGGGGAAAAAAAAAAACCAACCACCAAAAATACCCCCAAAAGCTTAACACCATTACTTTTTGAATAAGTCACAAGATGAATCGTTCAAAACCCTGTTTTAATGTTCAGCCATATGTTTAGATTTAAAAGGCAGAAATAACATTACCATCTCCTCCAAGCAACAAGAAATTCCTCAATTTACCTTCATCCTGACATTCTTCTCTAAACATATATTTTTTTGATGTCACCCGTAGAGATGGTTAATTACCAGCAGATGTAGCTTTTTGCTGACTTCATTTGAAAGCTATGCTAAAGATGAGGTTTGGGGAACATATGATTATGGTTGCACCCCCATGAGTCTCCTCCAACAGCAGTAGCTGTTGGAAAACAGAGGGTCAGAAATCAATGTCCTGGTGATACCCCAGTACCACGCTTCAGTGATTCACCGTGTTTCACAAACCTCAAGCTCAGGCACTTCAAAAAGTCCGGGGTTGGTTTCTCAGCAGTCGTTTTCAGACATCGATGTTGATGGTCAAGATAGCGTGTGCCAAAGCATCGTTACTCTGGTCGTCGCTATTGCCTCCATCTTTAAATTCGAAGCAGGATGTAAGGTGTCAGGGCAGCTTCCAGCCACTCAATAGGGAAAAGGAGGTAAAAATCCCTGCCAAAAGGAGCATCAATCACATTGCTGTTATATGTACTATCAGGTGAAGTGTCTCCCGGTTTATTTCTACCTAGAACAAGGATTTCGTCCACTTCTTACTCACGTGGTAACTCTTGTTACAACGTGAGTGATTTCTCTGGGGCATTGTAGCCGACCACAGCTGATTCCTTGCAGTGAGGTAGCTGAAAAATACAGAAGCAGCATCCTATGAGCACATTATTAGTGGTTTGCAAAATCTGTAAATAATAGGATTTTGTTTAAGAAATTATGTTTGTTAATATGTTGCATCTAAAGCAGTAAATTTCTAACTCAGACGTTTACTATAAAACTTGAAAGTCACCACTGTGTGGTGCAAGTAGGTGGGTTTGTGTCATTAGAGAAAACTGAATTGGCATCACCGTTGGTCGCTGATATGGTCCCTGTAAAATGTCGTTCTGTTTTCCTCAGTGGAGAAACCTAATTATCCCTATTCTCTAATTATATCAACACAATTTCACGTATCTTTAGGAGCCAGCGTTACAAATTCCCATCTTTGTAGCGTCGGCAAGTCTGTCAGCTTATCTGAGTGGTTTACCCTCCTGATCAAAGAATCACATGGGGTTGGAAGGGACCTCTGGAGATCATCTAGTCCAACCCCCTGCCAAAGCAGGTCCACCCACAGCAGGTCCCACAGGAATGTGTCCAGGTGGGTTTGGAATGTCTCCAGAGAAGGAGACTCCACCACCTCTCTGGGCAGCCTCTTCCAGGGCTCTGCCACCCTCACAGCAAAGAAGTTCCTCCTCATGTTTAGATGGAACTTCTGATGTTCAAGTTTGTGCCCATTTCCTCTTGTCCTGTCCCTGGGCACCACTGAAAAAAGACTGGCCCCATCCTCCTGACACCCACCCTGCAAGTATTTATAGGCGTTGATCAGATCCCCCCTCAGTCTTCTCTTCTCCAGACTAAAAAGACCCAAGTCCCTCAGCCTCTCCTCATCAGAGAGATGCTCCAGGCCCCTCATCATCTTTGTAGCCCTCTGCTGTCCCCTCTCCAGCAGTTCCCTGTCCTTCGAACTGGGGAGCCCAGAACTGGACCCAGTGCTCCAGATGGGGCCTCCCAGGGCAGAGCAGAGGGGCAGGATGACCTCCCTCCACCTGCTGGTCACACTCTTCCTGATGCACCCCAAGATGCCATTGGCCTTCTTGGCCACAAGGGCACATTGCTGGCTCATGGTCAACTTGTTGTCCACCAAGACTCCCAGGTCTTTCTCCTCAGAGCTGCTCTCCAGCAGGTCAGCCCCCAACCTGTCCTGGTGCAGGGGGTTATTCCTCCCCAGGTGCAGCACCCTACACTTGCCCTTGTTGAAGTACATCAGGTTCCTCTCTGCCCAACTGATGGTGAAGTTAATTCCAGGACATCTTCAGCCCTGGGGAGCTGGGGGTGCTTAGATGAGCAATCCAGCATTAAAACACATGCACATAAAAGATCATCTGCGGTTAAGCAGGTTGTGATGTCCATATGCTGAGTAGAGTGATGTCTGACCACAAGAGCTCACTCATAATCTCCCTGCAAAGTGGAAATGCCTAAAATGCTAGTGTACCAGCAAGCAACGGCCATCTTTATCTTGATTGAGAAATAATCTCCTCAAAGTCATACCTTCTAAAAAATAAATAATAACAGGAAAAGGTTTGACAGGCAATTTGCTTGTAATACTTTTTCTGCTGATGTTTATTTTGAATTTTTTAAAGCTTCTAGCTATTGTCCTTAAGGGTTGACTTCCTCCAGGTACTGAACCAGTAGTTTGATTTTCCAAGGTTGGAAAGTCTCTGATTCCTTTTATTTATGTGTTTTGGTTTTGTTCTTTAAGTAAGTTTCAAAGTCAATCCAATATTCCTACTGTGGCAAAGGGTGGGAGCGAAGGTGAGGTGTGTGGGAGCACTCACTTCAGACAGGGCGTCCTTGAAAATCACAAGGCATAGTTGAAAACTCATCAAACTAAACAGGTCTCCTAAAGTGTCATATCTGCTCGAGAGCTCATCATTTTGCTGTGAACATGCCTATGGATTTTTCCTGTTGGTGTGTCCCACCATTGTGCTCTATTCAGCAGAAGATCCCCCACATCCTGGTGCTGTGGGACACTACCCTGTGTAATAGAAGATGTTGGCACCACCAAGTCTGTGTTTGGTTCTAGTACCCGTGATGACAGTGCACAAGAGGGAGTTGAGGCAGATTTTTTTTCCTTCTTCTTTCTCTCATCACCTGAATTCCTACCTTTCATCCCTCCCTTGCTCCATTCCCACCTCACGCAGGGACCAGGATGGGGCCTCACCTCAAGCTGGGGGCGTGTATCTCTTCAAGGGTTGGGGTTTTTTTTTGTGTTCATCTTAATGAACCGTGTCCTCAAAATGACTTGTACAGGTAATTAATGACAGAACAAGAGGGAATGGCTTCAAGCTCCAACAGGGTAGGTTTAGACTGAACATTAGGAAAGAATTTTTCACAGAACGAGTGGTCGGGCATTGGAACAGGCTGCCCAGGGAGGTGGTTGAGTCACCATCCCTGGATGTGTTTAAGAGATGTTTAGATGTGGTGTTGGGGGATATGGTGTAGGGGAGAACTTTGTAGTGTAGGGTAGATGGTTGGACTCGATGATCCCAAGGGTCTCTTCCAACCTGGATGATTCTGATTCTATGATTCAGGTGAGCACCATTTGGCCGACAAGGAAGCTGTGTCCTTTGGAGTTGTCCAACAAATGGGGATTTGCTTATGGCTCCTTCAGGGCTGTGGACAACCCTGGGGAAGGGACCGAACCCAAGAGTGGTGGCTTAACAGCTCCAGAAACCATGCTGGTGCATTTGGTCCGGTATCATTTTATGCTCAAAGCGTCTTTGTGGCAGTACATTAGTGATATTAACTTAGATTTACGTAAAGCTTTAAAAAGGCGTGACTCTGCACTGGGCCGTGTCCTTGTGCCTGCTTTGTTGGGGCAGTTGGGCTCTGAAACCACTTGAGAAAGATTGTTTTCATGAGTTTTGTCTACAATAAGTCAGCTATCTTTAGGTAACCATCTAAAACTGTCATCAGTGTCAAACCTTTCATTTATAAAAACCCCAACATTCATTAATGTGGTGATTTTTCCGAGCTAATGAAGGATTTTGCTTTCTTTTGCTGCAAATTCAAAGCACCCATTGGTTGTTAAGTCTCTGCCACTGGCTATCCCCATTTTAAAATCTCACCTCGCTTTGATGTGCATGTTAATATTTAGCAGAAGAACGGAGGGAACGCACCAGGCATGAAAATTAATTTCTGAAATGGAAACGAGAAGGTGCCAGGTGAAGTCACCATGGTCTGGTGGCATTATCCAGCACGTAGTTAATGGTCTGTCAGCATTTTCTTATGATTTCCTAATTTTAGTGAATTAACTGGTTTGCAAAATTAAGAACAGCTTCAGATGAAAGTAGCTATTTGAAATTAAGATGAATATGGAATAAATATGCAAATATGTTGCAACAGCTGGCGAGACCTTTGTGGGGACAGTTTAATGATGCTCAGAAATTCTTATGCATCTGGAAGAGGAGGCTTGGCAGACGGTGTTGTTAAAGGCGTTGGAAAGTTTGCATCTCTAAAACAAGGATTTTTTTTTTTTTTCTTTCCCATCTGAACCTAACAGGAAACATAATGTCTGATTAACAGATCATAGTAAATCAGGATTCTATAATTCTAAGTGAGTACTGCATCCAAATAGGGACTGTAGGAAGAGTTTTAAATTTGAGCTCCAGTACTTGGTTAAATTCCAACATACAAAGCAAGCTCTTGGCTTGGGGAGGGACACCTTTGAATTTTAATGATCACATTTGGTTAGAAATTCACATTTTCCTAATCTATCGTGTAACACTGATCCTGGTAATAAGATGGTGAGCAATTCAAGTATGTAGCCAAAGAAAGAATGTTATTCATGGAGTCGCCAAAACTCCTTGTATCACCTCTGCCCCCCAAAGACCTTCCATCTCCAAATTAATTAATCTAATTCTGATTAACCATCAGCTCTGAGAGCATTATAGTGATGAATATATAGGTGGTGAACTATTTTAGTTTAAAAGTGAGTACTCTGACAAGTTGTTAACATTATTTCACATCTTTGTTCCTGGAAAATTGTATTTCAGAGGTATCCTGCTTCTTGAAGCTGGTAACAATAAAAAAATATTCACTCTGAAATACTAAATTACTTGTTCTTTATGGGGAAAGAAGTATGTGCCAGTGGGACGTTCCATTTTCCTGTAGTATCACCAAAATTCATCTCTTAATTTACTGGAATTGGATTTCCTAGGGATTTGGTAAAAAGTACCATTTCTGAAAACTGGGTGCAGTTTTCTAAATCAGTACCATGTGAAATTTACTGATTCATTTGTTGAAGGAGTTTACTGCAGGTGAATGCAGATTTGAAAATTCATGACCCTTTTGTGATAGAATTACAATTAATGCGGTCCGACTTTGCAGCTCTCACTTATATGATAGACTAATGGGTATTAATTGTAAAAATAGGTAAAAGAAGAATATCATCTTCTTGTAAATACCTTATTTTTGTAAAAGAAGAATATCTTCACCTAATTCCCTGGTAGTGTTTATAATTTAACAAGCAGTGGAGCGTAACATGAGAATAATTTGAGATAATTGCTAAAATTGTAAGTACACATTTATGATAATCACAGAATCACGGAATTGTCCGAGTTGGAAGGGACCTCTAGAGCTCATCCAGTCCAACTCCCCTGCCGAAGCAGGGTTGCCCAGAGCACATCACTCAGGACGGCATCCAGGCTGTAATATTTTAGGTTGCTGTATATTTTAGGTTGTCCATTTTTTCTCCCCGTGGCACGGTTTTTCCCTGTTGTTCCTTCCTTTTTCTTTTCGGAAAACAAAAGTTTTTAACCTTCTGGTTTTTGAATATAAAACTTCCTCTCTGAGTGCCTTATCAGGCCATACCATCCCTGCTTCCCTGAGATGGGTCTGGCTACTCTAAATCCTGTCTTGTATTCTGGGCTACATTTCAGGTCAGTACTTTTATTTTGCAGAAGAGAAAGCAAGGATTAAATGAAAGAGAAGCATGCGAATCCTTTTAACTGTGGGAAAATATGTCCTTTTTAGGGACAGAAGTGAAATAACTGAGGAACAAGTTTTTCTCCTTATCGCTGCAATAGCCTGTAGCGAAACAGTAGGATCCTTTCTCCGGCTGTGGCTTCCTCGCCGCTCAGGAGACAGCATCCGTGGACAGGCCCAGCACATGGCAGCCAGACCTCGTGTTTATATCCTTAGGGACCCTGTGCTTTGGTCCTGGAAAGCATATTTTAATACCAACCTGGACAAAAGTGGAGGAAATAACTTCAGTAGAATTTATTCTCCCCTGTGCAGGTTGGGAATGGGAGCTGGTAGAAATAATGCATCTGTTGACCGGCTGTAAATCAGTTTTCTCCCCTCCAGCCCCAATATTTTAATAAAAACTAATCTCAGTTCTCTTTGAATACTGCTGTGAACAGGCAATTTAATGGCGATCTCTGCACATGAGCTGTCTTGCTGGATTCTTTTGTGGTGGTGCAATATGAAAGGGCTAAAACTAAGTTTTCAACCTTGATGTGTCAGTGTGCACATCCCCATGACTGCCGGGCTCTCTTGCCCATCCACTCTCTGATTTCAAACGCTGGAGCACTCCTACACTGGCTTTGCTTTTCTCTCACTCTCACCAGAAGTTCAAGCACCACTAGAGCTCTGTGTCGAAGCTTTCATTCAGGAATGAAGTGGCCTTAATCCTGAAGAGGATTAAGTTACAGTGCACCTAAAGCAATTCAGCTCCCGGGTAAGACGGATGTGGCGGTGCTTTAATTTATGTCCCTTGGCTTAACTGATGGATGAGTCTCCATGTGCCTGATGCTCGGAGTGCCCTGCTCCTTGCAGGCTTTGCAGAAAGACCCTTCTTGTCTGATTTTTGATGTCTCGGTTTGGTGCAAGTTTCTCTGGCAAAGAGGCGTTCTCCCTAGGGCTGTCTGCATGGGGTTTTCCCCCTCTCCTGAATCCACGGATTAAGCCCTGCACTTTGAAGTGTGATTTTCAGGTGGCAGATGAAAGCAGCAGAAGGATGTGAGAGCACTTGGGCTGCTTGGAGGAAGACCCTTAGATTAAGCCTTTGGGACAGCGGTGGCCTTTCATGCAGTGGACTGTGCCGTGGTTGTTTTGCTGTACCGTGAGCGTGAAATTTGAGATCAGGGGGTACCATCCCAGATGGGATCACATCAGAACTTGAACTGTTAGAGAAGAAAAATCCACCTCCTGTTTATAAATCATCTAGACATGCAGATACTTGATATGTTTTTTTTAATCACCAAATGATAACATTTGATTTTCTTGAACAACATTTGAAATGGCAAAGAAATCCACCCCAACCCACTACTTTGAGATAGTTTTGATACAGAGGCAATGACCACTTACATCAACTTAGACTTAATATAGACCTAAAGGAATCACAGGATTCATTTTTTTTAATTTCATTTGGCAAAAGATGAATTGATTGTAGCATTGGAAATGGTCACCCCAAATCCATACACTGAACCTCAGGGTATATTACCTACCGTCAGGAATTACAAGAGACATTTGTTGCGTGCAGGTGCCGTTTGATCACCTTCCATGGTTCACGCAGCCACCCGGCTTACACACCGGGCTCAAGCACCATGCACAAGTAAATACAGCATTTCTCCTTTTTCCAGTGTGAACTTTCAGAGCGAAAACAAATTACCAGCAGGAAATGTTTGTCACCGCAGGACGATGATGCAAAGATGAGACGATTTGTCAAGTCAGTTGACTTCATGCATGAGCACCATCAACCTGCTCTGAGTGAAGGGGCATTTAAAAGCAAACGATGCTGCCAAGGGGACATCATAACTATCTGGTTTTGCATTAGGACATCATTTAC
Organism: Numenius arquata; assembly: GCF_964106895.1. NCBI lineage: Eukaryota > Metazoa > Chordata > Aves > Charadriiformes > Scolopacidae > Numenius > Numenius arquata. The sequence continues at coordinate 21,901,600 of NC_133585.1, read as the reverse complement.
ATTCAAGATGACACAGAATGCCGCTGTTGTCCGAGGAGAGCAAGCGGGATGATGTGAATTCATTGAAAAGCAGCTCTGGCCAGAGCTGTGAGTGATTGATGAACAATTAAGTGGCAGGGCTCCTGCCGTAGCCCGCAGCCTGCTGTGAATACTCAAGAGGACATCTATTTTGGGTTTCTCTGCTTAGGGTGATAGAAATGGGTTATTTACCCTTCTGATGGTGTTTATCCAGCAATAGCAATAAATAAGGATTACTTCTTTCAAGAAGCCGGTTAGGATGAGTTGAAGCAAGAAAATATGTTGCTGCTGTTGAAGTTGTCACAGGAATTATTAATGCCTTTCCGTCTGGGTATTAGCATTGTCCCCGTTTTTCTGGGTGCTCTTTGGTGCTGCAAGTAACTACTTTAAAGTAGCATTTCATAGCTTCTGAGTCACTTGCTTATGCTGCTTTTTGTCCCTTCAAACAGCCGAGCGCCCTTTGAATGCAACGGGAAGCCCGTGCTGGGGAGAGCAGGGGTCTGAATTCAGAGGGACTGACACCAAAGTTGAGGGCTCTTCATGGCTATGTCACCAGAGCCAGTTTGCTTCGACTCGGAGAAGACCGATAGCCAGAAAGTGGCACTTGTGAACATGCAAGAGAAGAATTTTGAGAGTTAAATTCTCTGTCCATCCTGCTGACAGACCTACCTGTGCCCTTCCTCCTGCTGTAGTGCCAAAATAATTTAGCTCTCATCCTCCACATGATTAGTTCTCTGTGAACCTCTGTCTTTAGGGACTGGTGACAGTGATGAAAATAAGCGTGGTGCAGGAGAGCTGAGAGTAATCGAGGCTCCATGAGCTTGAATCAAGGATCTAACCGCATTTTCACAACCTACTAAGCTGGTATGGATGGGCTCCTGTTTGCCCTGTAGCTGAGATGTATATTTTCTGCAGGCATATATGTAAGCTCTCCTGCAAAATTCCCCTCCAAATATACATATATTTTAGCAGTTTTGTTATCTTTTCAGGGAAATAACAGGAATGCTTCATTTTGTATTAAATTAAATGTACTATCTGTTAAAGGTTCTTCAAAATACCAGCCATGAAGGATGCTCTTCTGTGGTGCTGAGGAAGAACCTTGAATTGAGGAGCAGCAATGATGGTTTAGCTCTCTGAACCCCCAAAATGATGGAGAGAGAGTGTTTTATGTTGATTTTAGGCAGAGGGTGAGTGTGCAACCTGTGCTGGGCAGGCATGCACCTTCACTAACTGCGTAATGGCTGTGGGATGGGGAGGATAGGATGGGCTGAGGTGAGGAGTATGGATTATATGGGACATAGAGCTGCTCCTGTCACCGGCACAGACTCCTTCCTTGCCTCCCATCTCTCTTCAGATCCAGCCAGCAAAACCCAAACCTTTTCCAGCCACTTGTCAGCTAACCCATTAAAAATAACGAGTCCAGAAATGGTGGTGTAGAAATAAAAGCGGTGGCTCCGCGGGAGGAGCAGGTGTGCAAAGCCCCAGCATTCCTCTCCATTATGTCTTACAAATACAGGTAAGGTCAGGGGCAGGGATAAGTGAGTGACGTGCGTTCAGAAATAGCACTTTCACAGGTTTTCTAACATCTGCTCTCTTAGGTGCATCTTGGCAGCACCGGTCGATCCGCTCGTTCAGTGGGACACGGCCAACACAGAGACTGAGCCCCCTCTTTTGTCCCCTACAGTAGCTGCTTTATGCCGTGGGTGCTATCTATAGCAAAGCCTTTTGTGGAACTGAAAGTTCAGGAGAAAACAGATTTCGAAATAGAGATCGAAATGCAAAATTTACTTTTTGGCTTGTGGAAAATGCAGTGGAAAGCATTTTGCCAAATAATTCCCAATCCGTTCTAGGGCATCCTGAGTTTCACTTCAGGTTGAGCTGTGTTGAAATAAAACCACAGCACGAACTGGGAAGAGCCTGAGAATCCATAATCTCTGTGGAACATTTTTCTTAACCACCAAAGACGTTTTCCAACTGATTGAGATATTCTTTGGAATTCAGGATAAATCATGGCAACGTAGAGCGAATAAAAATTTTCTTGGACCCAAATCAGTTTTGTCTTTTCATTTCTCAAGCACTCACTTTGTTTTGGATCAGTTCAAAGCAAAATTTCCCCCTCGTTATGTCTGAGCTGCCCTGCTGTGCACGGGACTGCCTCCTTCCTTCCGTGGAGAATTTTTTTCAAGCATCAAATGCTTCATAATTTATTTTCAAACCCTTTTTGTTCAACACAGTCTTCTGGCAATTCAGCAGGAGCATTGCCAGCGTTTTTGTTTGGTGTTCTTGTTGCACCTTGGACTCCTCAACATTTAGTTCATTCACAAGTATTTCTGAAATGTTGGTCTTGGCACAAAAAAGCAATTAAACCTTCCATCTTCCAGTACTTTCTCCATTTCAGTATTTCTCTCCATCTTTCAGAGTATGTTGCTCTTCCATCTTTCAGTATTTTCTGTAGCTCATACCTGATAGATTTCACTAAATTTCACTGAATTTTTTTTAGAGTTGGAAGGGACCGTATAGATCATCTAGTCCAACTCCCCTGCTGAAGCAGGATTGCTTAGAGAATGCTACTCAGGACTGCATCCAGGCGGGTCTTGAAGATCTCCAGAGAAGGGGACTCCACACCTTCCCTGGGCAGCCTGTTCCAGGGCTCTGCCACCCTCACCGGAAAGAAGTTCTTCCTCATGTTTGAATGGAACTTCCCATGTTCCAGCTTGTGCCCGTTGCCCCTCGTCCTGTCACTGGGAACCACTGAAAAGAGTCTGGCTCCCTCCTCCTTCAATCCACCCTTGAGATACTTATAGGCATTAATAAGGTCTCCCCTCAGCCTTCTCTTCTCCAGACTAAAGAGTCCCAGCTCTCTCAGCCTTTCCTCATCAGGGAGATGCTCCAACCCCTTAATCATCTTTGTTGCCCTTCGCTGGACTCTTTCCAGTCCTCTTTTTTCCCTATCCCTCTTGAATTGGGGAGCCCAGAACTGGACGCAGTATTCCAGTTGTGGCCTCACCAGTGCAGAGCAGAGGGGGAGAATGACTTCCCTCGACCTACTGGCCACACTCTTCCCTATGCAGCCCAGGATTCCGTTGGCCTTCCCGGCCACAAGAGCACACTGCTTGCTCATTGTCATTTTGCTGTCTACCAGGACTCCCAGATCTTTCTCTTCGGAGCTTGGCTCCAGCAGGTCCACGCCTAACCTGTATTGGTGCCTGACATTCTTCTTGCCCAGGTGTAGCACCTTACACTTTTCCCTGTTGAACCTCATGAGGTTCTTCCTTGCCCAGCTCTCCAGCCTGTCCAGGTCTCTCTGGATGGCAGCACGGCCCTCCGGGGTGTCAGCCACCCCACCTAACTTGGTATCATCAGCGAACTTGCTGAGGATACACTCGGTCCCCTCGTCCAGGTCACTGATGAATATGTTGAACAGGACTGGACCAAGTATTGACCCCTGGGGGACACCACTGGTTACAGGCCTCCAGCTTGAACCTGTTCCATTAACCATTACCCTTTGGGTCCTGTCACACAGCCAGTTCTCAATCCACCTCACTGTCCTCTCATCCAGCCCACACTTCCTTAGTTTTCCAATGAGGATGTTATGGGAGACAGTGTCAAAAGCCTTGCTGAAGTCAAGGTAGATGACATCTGCTGCCCTCCCCTCATCCAGCCAACCAGTTATGGCATCATAGAAAGCTTCTCTTCTCCTTTTTCACCAGATTCACAAATCTATCCCTTGCTCTCGGGCTTGTGAGACGCCTCATTCGCCTCCCAGCTCCGGAATGTCGAGCAAGATGTGCAAGAACTGGCTTTTTGCTTCGTTTCACCAGTCCCTTGGTGTTTCTTTTGACTTCATTTTACCCTATTTCTCAGTCTCTTACTTGATTTAAACATGTGCAGCCACAAAACTCTTCTTAACAGCTACCTGCTGGTCTGTTATTTTTATTTTGTGCAGCTTAAATACTCTTTATTGAGCCAGCAGCCTGTTGGGTTTATTTCTTTCTTTACTACAGCGGGTCAATTTCTTGTCCCTTCTTTCCAAAACAGTGATTTGCATCAGAGGTGGTTCTGTAAAGTGGTCTCTGTCCTGGTTTTTTGCTTTTTCTCCAGAATTGGTAAATAGGTGATTCACTTGTTATCCAGCTCTAGTGTCCTTTTACATTTACGAGTCTTCTGATGATTTTTGATGCTATTCATGATCATATTGTCAAAGGTGGAAAAAACTCTAGTGATTTAATCGCTTACGTGTTTTCTTTCAAGCAATTTAGAGATTCAGTAGCTGAGTAGCTGGGCTTTTAATGGGCCAGCCTACGGAGCGCTCCTTCCCCTAGGGCAAGCCAGTGGATTGCTCCTTGCACTTTCTTCCCCCGTCCTACAGACTTTCTGGACACAAAGTCTTTATTCCTGGTAAAATTACTGCTGTAATAAACTCGTAGTATCATGAGAGTACTACGCGCAGCTTTTCTTTCTATCGAGGGCATTCAGCCCCTCTTGAGTGGGAGGCAACCAAGGTCTGCACGGAGCTGCTTTCTAATGATGATTACTGTTCTTAGAATATGGGGTGATCGTGGCAATAATCATTACTTACAGACATTTCTATAAGGTAGTTTGAAGCAGAATTTCTTTTTTTCAAGGGGCAAAGAGCCTTTTTTTCAAAAACACCAAAGAGGAAGGCTTTTTAATACGGTAGGTCTTTTTTCTATCATATATTCCCAGCATTTCTTTAATGTTGGGAAAGAAAGTTCATTTTTTAGGTCAAGTTCATCTTCCTGCCAGCCTGGTGGCTCAGGTGCAGGATGCGACCTCTCAAACCCAAGTGCTACTTGTGACTTCTTTTTAATTTTTAATTCTGAAAATACCTATCCACATTCCTTAATAAGTTTCCACAAAACTCCTTAAGGTTTATCATTTCCATGAAGGATTTAGAATTTTCTTCCTATTTCTTTAATGACGTAATGTTTGTTTCTGCAGTTGCTCATTTTACTCTTCTCCAAGCATGATGCCCGTGACAGCTTAATATCTATAATAGCAAAACAGAGCGGAGGCGAAGGCAGCTTTTTAATGCCTCAGTATCATCAGAAGAATTGTTAGTCTTCACTATTTTAAATCAACATATTCCCTTACAGAGCAACAGCTTGCTAAGCACACTTTATGGGATAACTGGGTGTCATCGTTGTTAGCAATCGGCAGCGTTGGCTGCTTCCGTGTAATTAAAAATGCCATTGACTATAATAATACGTGCAGTTGCCTGAACGTTTGCATGGTTGTTGTTCAACACTGAATGGCTGAGCAGCTAATTAGTCATCCAAGAGACGAGCAGCAAAACAGAAAATAATCACGACAATGTCCTGACATTGCATGGATTAACTTGTCAGAGTGACTCAAGGCAGCAATTCAAATATTGCAGAACGATGTCAAGACAATGATTATTTTGCCTTCGTCTGTGCCTTTCTTTCCTTCTCCAAAAATAAACTTTCCATACTGTTCCCTGGGAGAACTGGAGGAGATGTTGTTCTTTGTGGCATATTCTGGTCACCTGTGCAGGTGTTATCTATTACAAATTTAGACAGCGCCTTTGAGCTGGATTTACAGTGTCTGTGTTCATAATGATGGAAATTGTGGATTCATCACATTGCCAAGCAGAGTCACAGAGGATAGAGTGGGACTTGGGCAGCTCTTCATCTCATTTAGATTTCTTGAAATCACACCATATTAGGCCAGTCCCAGTCATATTTCTTCTCTTCTGATACATAAAAAAGGAGATTTGTTAAGGGGATAAGAGGAGAGCATCTGAAGAATGAGAAAGTCTAGTAAAGGAGTGATTTTGGACAAAGATAGAGTGCACTTTTGAAGCGTATTAATAAATCAGTATAACGTGGACTATATTGAGATACAGTATATCTTTATTTGAACAAAAAAATAGTGGGTCTTCAGTGTTTTATTTTGTTTTTTTAAGAACGAGGTCATGTCCTTGATAAATGCTAAAGCCTGTGTCATTCTCCCTGCTTTCCTGGAAACTCTTTGGCAGCAGTGGTGACAGGAGCACAGAGAGCTTGGGTTTGTGGTGGGTTTTTTGGGGATTTTTTTTTTTTTTTTTAATTCAATCAATAACTTTAGTATCTAGAAGATATTAGGCAGCATCAAATCGCTACAGAAAATATTTTTGAGGCGGAAGGTCTACATCCTCTTCCTTCAATGATTAGTTTAGTCTTAGTATCAGAGAGGCAAGAATGGAGGGAATTGTGTTTTGTTATGGAATCACATCAGATTATTTCACCGTTTCCTTCTCCATCAAGTCAAAAGTCGTTCATCCTCAGGGTAAGGTAAACCTACTGAGAGGGCACTGGCAGTATGTTTCCAAGGATATCCTACGTGTACCTCCCCAGCATGCTTTTGTCCTGGACTTCCTTCAGGTAACCAGATAAAGTGGTGGTGGATAAGCTCAGGGACCTGGTGCCACCCAGTTGATCCAAGGCATATTGAGCGGCCGGGGATGCATTCTCTTGCTGTGTCGTTAAACCAGCTGAGCTAATTCTGCTTACTGAGTTTACTAGGATCTGCTGAGAGCGATTTTGTGCAAAATGCAATCATATATACCATATCAGGTATATATTCTGATCTTTACCTGGGAGTAGGATCGTGGAGCTAATCTATCAGTAGGGTCATGGAGTTTGTTTTTAAAATAAGTTTTAAAAAAACACTGTGTGCTATATCTTTCACCCATAGGTAATCTTTAATTTCATAGCAAATGACAGTAAGCCAGTTCCTCAGAGAGTTTAGGCTCTGTTTGTATAAGAATCTCAGCAAATCACTATGAGTTTATTCAGTGTAAAGTGCCGTGTCTTCAGGTATCTCAAACAGCATTCAACACCATTTGGGCTTGGCTGTCGTCTTATAGTCTGAGATAATGTCTTATAGCCACGTTTTCCCACTGAGACACACTAAGGTTCTTGCTTTCCCTTTCCTACCCAGAAATTCCCAACATTTTCTAATGTGCCTGAGGTGTTTGAATACCCTCTGCTTTTTACGGGAGCTGAGAATACACAAGTCTTCCAGGAGATGGCCCAAACCAAAATTGAACGTAGTAAACAGTAATTGAATCACAATAAAATCTCTTATTGTTGTAGCTTTTGAGCTAAGCCTCAGGAAGGGCTTCCCTCCTGCCACAGCATTAGATGTTCTAAATGCAAGAGTTCTCCATTGCTTTAAAATATAGGTATTAAGGGTTTTTAGTGCAAATGGGCTCCTTTTTCATACACAGTAAAATTTTTACTTTGGAGGAGTGAGGGGGAAATTAAATGTCCAAATAATAAAATCAACACATATTTGCCTCTGAGCCTTTTAAACATATGCAAACAAAAACTTTGGATATTGCAAAATAACCTTAAATTTAAAAAAAAAAAAAAAAATCCCACATCAAGGACTTCTTGAAATTTTGAGGTTCAAGCTTATGTGGAGTTGCCTTCATGGAAGGGATGCCTCAGCAGTAAGTCATCAGAGGAGCAGTACTGCTCCTCCTGGGTTTTCATTAAAATTAAAGGTCAGTGAATGTTGCCAGCACTTGTAATCTGTAAAAGGAGATTTGTTATTACTTTTTGAGATCAGTAACAGTTGGATTTCTTGGTTGAATTAGTTTTTAATGCAGTTTTATAAATAAGCTGGAAATGTGTCAGTAGCAGTTCTCATCAGATGAACACAAATTACGGGGTGGCCCTTGCGAAGAGTTCACAAGGTACTTGGAGGGATGCGATGGGGAAGAGGGAATCCTCTGCTGGTACAAAATTCCTCCATCTCAGCCTTGTGTCAGCATGTTCAGTGTGCGTCGGGTGGACTTGGCTGGGAATGAGTGGAAAAGCAGGAGAGGTGGATGGTCATCTCAAAATCCTAGAGAGAGGATCCTGTATCCTAGTAGATACCTGTTATACCTAGTATATGTTATATATAGATATACGCATATATATATACACACCTCGATAGATACCTAGTAAATACCTGTTAAGATGCCCCTACGGCAGAGTAACCCATCTCGGACATGGAATAGGCTGCCCAGGGAGGCGGTTGAGTCACCATCCCTGGATGTGTTTAAGAGACGTTTAGATGTGGTGTTGGGGGATATGGTGTAGGGGAGAACTTTGTAGTGTAGGGTTGATGGTTGGACTCGATGATCCCAAGGGTCTTTTCCAACCTGAATGATTCTATGATTCTATGATTCTGTAATTATAAGTTCATAGCTGCCTGTTCAATGCTGCTTCCCAGTCTGTGCCCGCACACGGGTGCCTCCTGCCCTCCCATTCAGCATCCCAGCGAGGTCAGGTAACCACCTGCAGCAACAAAGCAGCTTTCTCCAAGGGACGTCACCCACTTAAAACCAAGGTCCCCAAATGGTGGAGGACCGTAGAGACTGCTCTGCAGTTTCAGGCTCTGCTTTGGCAGTGGCTTTGCGCTGGTGGAGAACTCCTATATGAAGCCGGAGCTGTGTTTGTTAGGTGGTACTGCACAATCCCTGCTTTAATGCTCGGAAGAGACAACACGGTTGCTAGGGAAACCAGGTAGAAAACCAAATCTTGTTTGCTTTGTGTTTAGGATGAAAGTTCTTGCCCGACTGTAAGGATTAGTATCTGTTCTGTAACTTTGCCCTGACACGGGTTTTCTTGTTTCTTACTTAGGGGAAGTAAAGTCCGCGTGCCTTTAGTCCTTGATCCACCTAACAGAATGGCTTTTGGTTAGAGCACCACAAAAATGGATATTAGTATGATTTTTTTATATTTTTATATTTTTTGTTTTATATATATTTATATTTTTATTATATATATTTTTAATTTTTTTATATTCTATGATATTTTCTGCTAGCCTGAAGCCACACTGCCTGATTTTCCCCTGATTGTACTAGGAAAACATATGTCTAGGAAAACTTGGGGCATTTAAGGGCTTTCACAGTCTCTAACAGTGTTCGAGCAATTTTCTGGCACTCACAGGATCATCCGATCGCCTCTTCAAACCGTTGCCTGGTTGCAGAAGGCTTGTGCTATTAATTGCTTTTGAGCATAGTTTAATTATACCCCCAAACAAAATTGGCCAGAAGGTCACTGGGTATTTGGGAGGGATGGAGGGAGGCCGCGTGCCTGCATGGCTGGGATTCCTTCAAAAAAGAGACTAAAACTAGAATTTAAATTTCGAGCAGCTAGAGACAGTCATGCTAATTTTGAAATATCCATTGGTTCATCAAGGTGAGTGGCCTTTTTTTGTTTTCACGTACAGACACACTGGGAGTTTTCTGGAGTATGGTGGTGTTTAGATACAAATGAAGATAAGAAAATGCATTAGAAAAAATATATCTAAAAATAAAAAATAAAAGAAAAAAGAAGAAAAAACTGGGCATAAAACCTTCCTTATTTCAGAAATGTCCATAAAGGAAAATGCCATACCACAAAGCAGGCAGTGTGCTGACATCCATCCATGTGCTGGAAACTTTTCTAGTTTAGACTCAACTTTTAATACAGATTCATCAAGAGGTGAATTTTTGGGAAGGAGAAAGTGATGTAGCAAAGATGCTGGAAGCGGTGGGGGCTGGTCCTTGGCAGGAGTCGTCAGCAGCGTGCTTTCAGTCAGGACAGTAAATACCAGTTCAGTTGGAACTGGGTTCATATAAGTTACCCAGTTCCAGCAATAAATCTCTGCCATTGCATTTTCCTACCCATCCGTATCAGCCGGACTGCTATGTTTATTTTTATTTCTGATTATCCCATAATCTTGGCTTAAAAAGTAATTGTTATTAGACAGGATTGTGCTGCCAAGTGAGGAAAGGTTATTTTCTGCACTTTTTAAGCCCAGAATACATAGGACTTTTGGGCACTACTATATTCTTTACGATGCAGTATTTCAGTGGTTTGGAGACTTTCTTTTAGGGCTCTGTATTTTTACAAAATGACTACATTTTTATATCGTCTGCACACAAGCAACTGCACAAAACGTGTTCACTGCCTTAATTTTGTCATAAATAAAGGTGGTATATTCTCCGTCTATACAAGACACCACTGCTCTGTGCTGACATAAAGTGTTCTGCTGCCAGTACTGAATTAAATTTATGCAATGTGCTATGTTAAGATTTAATTGGGATTGAGAAATACTGTTGTCATCAGCAGTTAAAGCTCAACAAATCTATCAAATACTTCGAGAAGGTTTGTTCCTTGATCCATTACATCTGGCTCTTCAAAATATTTTCTTGTTTACTTCCTTCCTGGTTCTCAAAATCTGGCAAATCCTACTGTTTCCAAACACTGCATGAAAATTAATGGTATTATACAAATTGCATGGTGCATCTTGGATTAAGGCTGCATTTAGTAAAGCAAAATACTTATTGTAACTGGTTTTTCTCCATCAAAAATGTTGCTCCCGGCATCAAAGTTTTTCCAATCTCAATGTCCTGATTAGTTCTGAATCTTACAGCAGTGGTTTGGAGTTGGGGCAACAAGCATCCCCTTGCATTGTGATCCACGGTTAACGGTCTAGCCCACAAATGAGCACCAAAAGTAATTGATTCATTAAATCACTACAAACATTGCAAAATGGCAGAAAATTCCATCCTTTTAATAAGAGTGCATTATTCTATTGGGGTGTTTATGAAAATGCAAAGGAAAAGAGAAAAATCTTTAAAGGCAATTACTTTGAACGTTTTTGTTGCTATAACGACGAGATGTGGCTCTTGATGAGCTGTCATTTCCTTAATGTTGTAAAAAAGTTTGGTTACCATAACAACAGAATGCATTGTTATTTTCAGTAACTGATACTTTTGCTGTTTACCCTATGCTTGTAGAAGTAGCCTGCGTTGGGTTTTTTGTGTATGAAATATTTAACCTGTATTTCATAGAGCTGATGTGCTAAAGCGAGTGGTTATTGCACTCGAGCATTTAGTTTTCGGCACTTGCCTGCTGTCACACAAAGGAGGACTGCTGGCACCACGATGTTGTGTTGGAGGTTGTGAAATGATCGTCTTGGCCCTTTTTGAGCCTTTCTAGAAAATAAACCCCTTCTCACCTTGGTTTCCTGAACGCGTATATATTATCCTTCGGATGATTTCCACCTAAATAATTTGGTCACTATCCAAGAAGACGTAAAATTGTCAGAATTAATATATTCTCAAACCTACTTCTATTATTAGGTGTGTTAGCTCTGTGTTTTATATACGGAGGAGACAACACATTTTGATATCACTCTTTTTTTCATACCTTATTAATTTTGAATATCAGGCTTCCTATTTGCTGAGCTCTCCTATTTTGAAGTGGTATCAATCCATGCTACATTTGCAGGAAGGTATTTGCCAGGGGTAAAATGCCAGGTTGGTAAATACTGCATTTTAAAGGCTCACGGTTTCCTTTGGGGAATTACTTGCATCTGAGCAAAGAGCTCATATGGGTTGTCTGTACTTTAAAAAAAAAAGAGTTAAGACAATCACAGGTTAGTTCAGAACGAGCAAAGGGAAAAATCAAATCCTGAGGAAACGCTCAGAGCTGTAGAAAAACTATGTTTGTGTCAATGGTGACAGCTTTTCCCAGGCTACCCAGAGACACCTGCAGCAAATAAATAAGACCAAGTAAATTATCTTTTCCAATTGTTTTTGTTTAACTCCCCGATACAACGCTGCTGCTGCATCCTTGGCTTGGCCGGATTTTCTCATCGCGTTTGCAGCCCCCCACCTTTCTCTGCCATCTCTCATTTTCAGGCCACCGGATCAAGCCGGGCCGTGGGATTGCCGTAGCAGGCAGGGAAGGATGCTCAGGCTCTGGGCTTAACCAGCTGTCCTGTTTCATCACTGTTAGACGTAAGAGAAGGGCAAGGGACAAGCATTGCGGCTGGGTGGTTTTTCCCGGTGAGTGGTTGACATAGGTGTCTTTGCTTTTGTCCCATCGCCTGTGACTTGGGAGAAGAGACCGACCCCCCCTGGCTACAGCCTCCTTTCAGGGAGTTGGAGAGAGCGAGAAGGTCTCCCCTCAGCCTCCTTTTCTCCAGGCTGAACACCCCCAGCTCCCTCAGCCGCTCCTCACAAGACTTGTTCTCCAGACCCCTCACCAGCTCCGTTGCCCTTCTCTGGACCCGCTCCAGCCCCTCAATGTCTTTTTTGTGGGAAGGGGCCCAGAACTGGACACAGCCCTCGAGGTGGGGCCTCACCAGTGCCCAGTCCAGGGGGACCATCACCTCCCGAGTCCTACTCCCCACGCTGTTCCTGACACAGGCCAGGATGCTGGTGGCCTTCTTGGCCACCTGGGCACACTGCTGGCTCATGTTCAGCCCACAGTCCACCAACACCCCCAGGTCCTTTTCCCCCAGGCAGCTCCAGCCACTCTGCCCCAAGCCTGGAGCGCTGCAGGGGGTTGGTGTGACCCAAGGGCAGGACCCGGCACTTGGCCTTGTTGAACCTCATCCCATTGGCCTCGGCCCATCCATCCAGCCTGTCCAGATCCCTCTGCAAAGCCTTTCTACCCTCCAGCAGGTCGACACTCCCACCCAACTTGGTGTTGCCTGTGAACTGACTGAGGGTGCACTCGATCCCCTCGTCCAGATCATTGATAAAGATGTTAAAGAGACCCGGCCCCAGTCCCCAGCCCTGGGGGACACCACTCGTGACCGGCTGCCAACTGGATTTAACTCCATTCCCCACCGCTCTCTGGGCCCGGCCTCCAGCAAGTTTTCGTTGGACTTTTGGGGTAAAGGCACATAATTAGTGGAGAGAGATTAAAATAAAGGGAATTGCCCCTTTCCCAGTCCCATTTATGGTTTGCCAGGCAGCGTCTGTATTAAACAACCACAACCCTGCGCTGTTATTGCTGATGTTACTGATTTGCAGAGAGCTCTCTGCCCTGTGCGTCCCCCGGCCAAGCTCCCTTCCCCGGCACCGCTGGGGGAGCAATGCCACAACTCAGGAGCAAAAAAGAGAATATTTTTGATCTGCACATAGGACCGGGAGCAGCAGGGGGATGAAACCAGCTTTTTGCAGTGTGGACGCAGGGGTCTTGCCGAGTCCAGCCCTGTTTTTAGCCAGTGGGGAGCATTTTAAAGAGAGATTTGAAGGAAGACAAGGAGGTAGCATCATTATTCTGCACCAGCCCAGGTAGCCCCAAGGAGAGAACCTGCAGGATTTAGATAGCGTGCTCTTGGCATTGCTGGGCGTTTCCAGCATGTGTATAAACATCATTTGGCGACTGAGCACGAAGAATATCGCTATCTCTTATTACAAGCAGGATTGGTTTTGATGCATTCAGGGAGGGCGAGGTGTGCTGTGCCCTCCAAGAGCATAGGGATCGATGCCAGGCGCAGTCCGATACCCGTTCTCATCCTCACCTGCAGTGCACAAGGAGGAAGAGGTGGGGAGTGAGACATGATTGATTTTTTAATAAATATCTTTAATTACAAGGTGCAGTTAAATAACACGATGTTCGTTCAATTAGTGTTTATGATTAGTGCTTATTATCTAAATTTAATTGCCTCAACCTCCTCCCATCTTTTTTCCTTTTTTTCTATTTTATTTCCCGGTAATAGTATATCTTTATGTTTTATTAAAGCGGGATGGGAACCAAGGGAGAGCTGAGTCTGGGTGTGCCTGCTTGAGTTGTCCAAAACCAAACAAGAATTAATCCTGAAATGAAATTTCCTAAGCCCCAGCCCTGCCGTTACCAAAAATTTCACGCTGCATCTGTAGAGCAGGGAGTGAGGTGTTCGCGTAGGCGCTTCCATTGTGTCTCCTCTCTCTCGCTCAGGTGCTGGTTTTTAAGTAGTGTTTTCTGCTACAAATTATATATGGAAATAGCAGAGCTCTCTATATTTGCAACTGGATGTATTATAGGCTTCTAATTTTTTCTTGGCTCCATGAAGTTATTTTTAGCTGCATCGCAATTAGGTTGCAGAGTCTGTTTCAGAGATTTACTGCATAGTAGAAATTATTTTAGGCTTTCTTTTTTTAGTATTTCCAGCTAACCGTAGGAGCTGTTTACAAGAAAACAGTTTTTCCCATGTAAATATTGCTACATTTTCTTGACAGTAAAATATTTCACCAATACATGTGGATTTTGTTGAATTGCAACCGGGCTGGTTCCCAGGTTGTTTAAAGAACATTCCCTGGGGGAGAAGTTAATTTGCAACAACTTTTTGCTGCAATTTGTTTTAATCGGGTTAAGAGTGATTATTTTCATCCAGTTCCCAAACCAACAAACCCGCTGTCCCTGCTCTGTGTTTCCATTGTATCAGTCCGTAATATAGGTGTAACCAGGTCATCCCATACTCACAATTTGCATTTTCTCTCCCCTTCCTCATGCTCCTCATAGCTGTTACATCCATTGCTAACATCTTTCACAGGGATAGAGCCGCACAAGATAGTCACACTTGTTCCTGTGGGACTCCTCATAGCATTTTTTTGATGGACAAATGTTAAAAATTCTGGAATAAATGGCATGGATATATAATTGAAGTCTTCAAGATAGGAGTTTCGGCAAGAAAAGCCAGCCCAACGCTGTTTCCCTGTAGTTGTCGCATCCTGGCCTGCAGGGAATCGCAGATGAGTAATGAGAAATTATCCACATTGTGGGTTTGAGTGAACTCAGAGAACCGCAGATGTTTCTGCAGTTATGATGTATCGCTAAAACTTGCTGCACAAAAGACCCAAAAAGCTGCATTTCTACTTGTTTGGAGGGATGTTGAGGTACAACATGGGGACCCTCAACCAGGCTAACTAACCAGGACTGCAAAATCGAGGTTTTCCAGGTTGGGTGGGTGATCTTTAAGTCTGTATTAGTTCTGTACATTTTAAGGAACATAGCGCATTTTCCCTGGAAATTTTACATGGAGCAACTCGGCCTGTAGACATCTCCACCCTTTTGGTGCAAGCGCAGCTGGGAGCATTGCTTCTGGAGGGGGGATTGGTTTGATTCCTCACCATACTTTCAGGGATGTTTTGCTGGGAAAATGTTTAGTTCTCCTTTAGCAGGTATCACAGGATTCTCTCCATTGCTGTAAGTACAGTACTAATAGTTGGCTTTTTTGAGTTAGAGTTTTGGGGTTTTTTTATATTTTCTGATTACTTACATTGGAGGCATACTTATTGGAACAAAAAATTCCTATGTAGCCCGTGTTATTCAGAAAGAGAATGTTTTCTCATAAAAATATGTTTCCTGATTGAAATATTTATGCTCTGTCGTGGATAACTAAACATAACAAATTCTAAATACCTAAAATAAGAGAGTATCTACGATTTGCAAAGGCATGAGAGGAGGAGGAAGATGTTACAGTGCGACATGCTGTGAAAGTGCTGCTAGTGAGGATATGGGGAACATCTTCTGGGGTGTGCTCTGATCTCTCAGGTAACGTAGTCCAAGATTCAGGTACCAAAGTTTTTGAGGCTGCCCAAGGGAATGGTTGATGGCTTTCATTACCTAGCACGTATGTAACACACTCCAGTCCTGGGAACGGCTTTACTCTCTCGTTTCCCACCTGCCACGTTGACTTTTCTCTGCACATCTAGTGCGGTCTTCCCATGCTACAGATAAAACAGAAACTAATCTTGCAATTTATTTTGAATTTTAAAAAATCCATCCAAATGAAATAGCAAAGATGATGGCACGTAGGATAATTCAAGTCCGAAGCAATCTCAGGAGGTCTCTGGTCCAAGATCCTCAAAGCAGGGTAGCTCTGGCTTCAGACCAGGCTGATAAAGGCTTCATCCATTTGGGTCCTGGGAACCTCTGAGGATGGAGCACAGCCTCTCTGGCAACCTGCTGCACTTTTTTCCACCTGAAAAGGCTTCATTTTTCACCTAGAAGACAGTCTGGCCATACCTCTGTAACTCTTTTTGGGCTCTTGATAGAGCCGGGATGTTTTGGGAGTGACAGTGGATTTGAGGGGACTGACCTGCAGGAGCTTTATCATAAGGGCAGTGTAAAAAAGCGCCCAGGGAGTCTCTCAGCATGCTCTACCTGCTTTTATAATTATCTTGCTGCACTTCAGCACTCATAAATTCAGATCTAAAAGCAAACACTGTGTCAGCACATCAGTATTTACGACCACTTAAAGAGATGGAGACTAGAGATGCAGAAAGGGAGGTGTGATGGACAGGGTTGGTTTATGGTTGGGGTTTTTTTTGGTAGCAGGAGCTTTGTCCTGAGGTATAGTTCATTCCTCCAGGAGATGAGAAGATGTGCTTTTTGATAACTCTCGTGTCCTGTGCAAAGGTCAGTCCTCCAAGGAACGGTTTTCCATGACACAGGGCTGCTAACCTTTTGCTGCTGTTGGTTGTGGATGTGTACCAAAAATCAACACAGGAGTGCTGTTGTGTATAAACCTCTTGACACGCAGTTGCTGTTTAATGTGGGGAAGTTTTTATTTTCTAAACAGAAAGAGGAAGCCAGTCTGAATGAAATGCCTTCTCCAGTTGGGGCGTTTCACTAAGTTCACATGGTGCTTCCTTCTGAACGGGTGGAAGTGGAAAATAGTACTTTTTTTTTTTGCAGTATGAAAAATTTACGGACAAATTTACTCGTGCATTGAGATGCTGAACAGATAGTTTTGTAATTGGTATCACAGAAGCAGTTTCTACTTTGTTTCATTCACTGTAGGCAACGGTACTTGAAACCCGCTGCATGTTCAAGATACTTTACAACTCTTTTCAAGCTCCTGTTGGAGCTTAAGACACCTTTCTACTTTAAACCAAACTGCATTTAATATGAATGTGTCGGCATGAATATAAATAAGGGACAAGCCAAACATAACCCGTTTCTCGCTTTCTGGCAGTACGGCTGTGTATCCCTCTTCCAAGCTCTTGAACCCAAGCCTGAAGGTGTGTACATAGCTCTGCGTCACCCGGTGTCCTCCGTAGCTGGAGAAAGCAAAGGGATTCTCAGAAGCAAGCAATGTGCCCGGACCACAAAGTAAAAAAGAAATTAATCCATGCTGAATTCATAGCAATTAAGATAAGATGCATATAAGCCTATTTGTTCCCTGCTAGAGCAGATGAGATCACGTTGCTATTGACCAGAAGTTACTGGATTAATGCAAATATTAGAATGAAATTCTAAGCTCAGGATTTACTGTTTCATTATATACCTTTTTTAAATTTTTTTTTTTTTAAATTCATCTAGAAATCATGAACAGTATGGTGAGTATCTTCTATAAGGCATTATTTGAAATGTATTGTAAAGCGTCGCTTTCCTGGGGACCTCGAGGTAGTGAAGTCCAAAGCGTTGAGGTGATGCAGAGCTCTCTGCTGGCCAGCTGGGAGTGAGATTAGCTCCTGGGCTGATATATAAAAGCAATACTTTATGGTGTTCCCAAGGGGGTCTGAATAGCTTTGGTCTCAAATCTTAGAAAAAACAGGATCCAGGCTCTTGGAAACATCTTACCATATCAAGTTGTTGGTTTTTTTTTATATTTATGTCATTTAAAGACTTCTTGATCAGCCAACTCCTGAATCATCTTATAAAAATACAGAGCCAGGAAATAGAGTGGCGGTAAGGTTGTAACAGATAGTACTTCTTCCTATTGCAAGGACGCAGGCAAGCATGGGTAAAGCAGTGAACGCACTGAAATACTTAATTTTCAAGAAAAATACTTCCTTTTATGTCGTAGGAGGCAACGAGCTGCAGAGAGGTGGGGTGAGGGGCATCAATGCCTTCATTTATTTTCCAGCTTAAGGTACGGTGATGCTAAACTGAGCTTCAGTGGGAATATTTGCAGAAGTCCTACCTGGATATTGTTTGGTGGTTTTTTCCCCTGAAGCACAAAAGAAAAAAAAAAAATTTAATGGGGATTGAGGATGTACTATTTCAGGATACGTACATGAATATTCCAGGTAACTGCTGCTCAGTACAAGCTGGTCCAGAAGCAAAACTGAGTGCAGATGAGTCCCTGATGTATATATTCTGTTGTGGGGGTAATTACTGGGAAATTACTGGTCAAGGGCCTCCTAGAGGATTGAGCATCTCAAATATGGGGTTTGTTCTTCCCAGCAGTATAAACCAGTGCAACAAGAACAGCAAGAGGAGGGTCAGTGGGAGTTTTCCGATGTAGGGAGAGGTGAACAATAAAACAATGGGTTTGATGCCTACATACGAGAGGGGATGTCTCTCCGACAGGCGTTTTGGAGAATTGATACATGAAACGTTAAACACATCACTCTCTCCTCAAAGATTGCGCCCTGCAATCAAAGACCAGCAAATACAGTACCTTGAAGTAAGATAAGTTTTCCAAAAAAAGCGATGTAGTAGCTCAGCCGAGTAGCCTGAGATCAAAGAGTGCGAAGCTTTAGAAGAAATTTTAGTGGAAATACTCATTGAAGACAGGGAGTTAAATACAGCTGAGTAACACGGCAGGTTCCTTCGCAGAGGGCGCCCATCCTGCTGTGAGGGGAGATGGTAAATCTGGAAGGTGTGGATTATTTATTACTATGAATTTCTGATGGAAAACCAAAGCCCCTTCCCAGGCTGGTGGGAACAGATGCTTGTCAACAGCTATGCTTTCTGCTGGCGAGCTGTCAGCAGATGTTCATTTTCCCCCCCCCCAATGATTAATTTTAATTTAAACAATATAAAAACTCAAACGTAAAGCATTGCGAGGTACCATTAATTATTTAAAATCATTTCAGATATCAGATTTCCAGTTACAGTTACTTGCAACTCCCCGGTGATTCTGGAGTCATCGTGCTTGAAAAATAACCCATATTACGTTTAATAATTCAATACCTTCTACTTTGGTGCTTTTATATCAACTGTTAGAGTGACATTTAACGCTCATTAGAAGGTTGTTGGTTTTTTTAAAAATACTATATGGCAAGACTGCTGTACACAGACATGTTGATTTTAATTGCATTTAGCTTTGGTTACAAAAAAAAAGTAAAATAAATCACTAAGAAAGGGTCAGATTGTTCCATTTGGCCTCAAGCTGTTTTTCTTTTAACAATAGATACTGTATTTGAAAATTTTGTTCTACGTATTATATTAATTTTAAAACAGAAATAATGCAAGTTAAAAATGAAGGCAAATTTGAACAGTCTTTAATGGATACAAAATATTTTCAGAGCAAATTTCAAAACTAAACTTTTTTACTTTATTTTTTTAAAATATTAACATTTACTGTGAAGAAATAAGAGTGAGTCTTACCCATCTCGAATGCATGGGTATTACGGTGATACTGTATGTTCCTCAAGCAAATGAAATGCCAGTGAAAGAAGATTCCTTAAGTGTTCCAGAAATAGTGAAAGCACCCCGTATTTCTGGTCTAATGTTAAAATATCTGGGTTTAGCTTTGACATAAAAAAAATCTTAGAGCTCTGTTGTGATGCCAAAAAGGTAGCAAATCCCATGTTGTCCATATTGAAAATAATTCCTATTTTCTTCCATGTGACTTTCTTCCCGTTCTCCCTCTCTGTCTATTTGGAAGAGCTGGCTCTTTCAAATAAATGGGGTTTGGCCATGTCGTTCCCATGCTAATCAATCTCCTGGCCTCCAAAACAGTCTTGAAAGACTGTAGACAATTACTTCTAAATTATAAGAGGGAGACTGTAAAAGGGAAGTCCTTTGGCCGTGGCTTTTAGATACGCCAGGCCAATACTTGAACCCCAAAGACAGCTTTTATTCGTCTCAGCACTCAGCCGTGAAGCTCCTTGCAAGCTGGCCCTATTAGGTTTTTTTTCCATATCGATCGATTTAAAACAGTTCTGTCAACTGTATCGTCTCCCAAATACAGAAATCTTCAGTGGAAGTGTAACACTTTGCTTTCTCTTAATTTGAGCTAGAACTTCAAATATTATGTATATTTGGTTGAAGAAGATGACCTGTAGAGGACCTAGATTACCCTGTTGTTAGCAAGTGGGATTAATCTCCCACCTTTGTGAAGTCCCTTTTTTACCTGGGTGGCTTGTGGTGAAGATTCAGACCACATTGAAGTCCACGGACTGTAAATTATGTGTGTTCAGTCTGAATTAGTTCGTTTTGCTGGGAAGAGCAGCCCAGGTTAGTTTATTGCAGCAGAAGGGATTTTTGGCAGCAGATAATGTGGTGCATGAGCAAGGAGTGGGTATCTCCTTACGTGTTTGTCACAGGGTCCTGCTTTTTGCCTCCACGTCATGGCATTTCACCCAAATCCAAGGCAAAGATGTCCTGAGAGCTCTGAGCACATTAACATCAAATGAAGTATCTTGACATTTTATATCCCAGTATATTAATGGTGTGAGGGTGCAGATGAGCAATGTAGGAATGCACATGATTCTGTAATTTCTTTTATCTCCAGCAAAAATGTTTCTACTTTAGAATTTATTGCATTAAAGGTTTTCCTTCAGACTTCTCAACTAAAAAAAAAAATCACTGCTTGCAATGATATCCAGGTAGCAAATACCAGCATCAGAGGGTGGTGGTGTAACTGGGAAATCTTGTTTGGGATTGAGAGTGCTGACCCCCAGCGACTCTCTGCAAACTCAGTCCTTCTGCAAAGGGAGATCCAGGAGGGATCTGTGGGTTGGTAGCTGCTAGGATCCTGTCTAGCAAAAGCAAAAATGGTTAAACAACGGCGAAGACTTGATTGATGAAGGTTAGCGGAGGAGAGACAAGGGGAGAATTATGTTTTTGAAGGCAGAATGGATTCATGCTGTCCAAAAGGAATAGAGGAAATAAGAAAGTAGACTTTTTACTGTCTGCTGCAGTTTCCCACCAAGCTCATGGTGTGTTTTCATAGCGCAGCATAAATGAAGGATCCCTTTGCACCTCTTCTCCCAGCACCCCTGCGCTTGAGCTGGACCATGGCCCAGGTCATCATCTACCTTCTAACCCCAGGCACAGGGCTCTCTGAACCTCTTGGATTAGGACAAAAGGAAATGGCCTCAAGTTGCACCAGGGGAGGTTCATGTTGGATAGTAAGAAAATTTTTTACACGGAAAGGATTATGAAGCCTTGGAATGGGCTGCCCAGGAAAGTGGTTGAGGCACCATCCCTGGAGGTGTTCAAAAGACGGGTTGACATAGTGCTTAGAGACATGGGTTAGTGATGCGGTTTTTTGTTTTTAACAGAGTTAGGTTGATGGTTGGACTAGATGATCTTGAAAGTCCCTTCCAACCTAGACAATTGTATGATTCCATGATTCTATGATCTGCCAAAAAGCCACCAAAGATGAGGCTGCAGCTCCTGTAAGTACACCCAAGCAAACGGTAGATACGCTGGGGCAGCGCTGGCTTCTCTGGGAACTTCCAATAAATGCAACTCGGGTTGTGCAGCAGCCCTACTTTTCGTTTATTTCTATCATATAGAAGTTGTTAGCGGGCAGGCAAAAGTGCTGCTGCAAAGGCATCAAAATTATTTGTTTGTGGGGTTTTTTTCTTAGAAAAGATTGTGTATAGCTCATATGTCAGTATATGTATACTCTGAGTGTTTATTGAATGATTTCATCCCACACGGTCTAGAAATTCCAGATTCATTTGAATGCTTTTGGGTAAGATCCTTATTGGACTGACAACTGAAAATAAAAGAACTAAGACAAGAGAGTAACTGTTTGAAATCGGTGTTAGTACAAATATAGCCAAAGTGTATGTGCCTTTAGTCTTTTCAGGGCTTAGTGTATTTATACAGTTTGCAAGAAAGATTGTGACTAATCCTGAATCTTGGGAAATTTATTATTTTCCATGCAGAATTTTAGTGAGTTAGCTTAGTGCAGAAAGTTTCTACAGCCTTAATACCTGCAGCCGTGCCAAGTAGTTAATACTTTTTTTAATGTCTTCCACTGGTTTTGGGCTTGCTTTAGCTCCAAAACCATAGTGCCTCGGTTGCACAGGTGGTCCCTGCCACCTCCTGAACAGCCTGGAACTGCTGTGCCTGGAAGGACGGGGCTCTGCAGAGCCTGCGGAAGCAAATGCCACGTGAGGGATTTCAGTCCAAGGCGGAGGTGGCACACAGTATGTGCCTTTTGCGTTACGGTTGCATTGGCGTAATCCCTCCAATACCTTTGACCTCCACATCTAACTGAGCGTTAGTAACGCAACATCTCCGCTCCCTTGCTTCCCCCGTGTGCTGCTCTGCGAGGTAAGTGGGGGTGGTGTCTTTGAGATGGAGCTCGTTAGATGGCAAACAGAAGTCATTTGGGCAGACACTGTCCTAGGGCTGTGCATAAAAATGTGCAGAATAAAAATTTCTTTAGCTGATTCTCACTATCCCGGATTTACTCTTCTCTAGCACATACATTTGCGTTCATTTGATGTTTGTTAAAATGATAGGATAAGCCTGGGCTCTATTTTCTTGTCTTGATTCTTACACATTTTTCTGTCTATCTGTATAAATACATATTTTAAAAAATCCCAGTGTATAAACATCACTACATCATACATCACTAGCTGTATCCAGGCTGGTTTCTCTCAGTAAAACAAATAGTGGAAGTATGTATTTTCTCATACTCCCATGTTTTTGGATGTCGGCAGCAGGGAGTTCTCTACTTTTCGCAGAGCTGCCATCATCACATAAGAGATGAAAACCTTCACATATACTTCTGTAATCAAAGTAGATTAACACGTTTGTCGTAAAACAATGTTGTAATGAAAAAAATGTGCTAGATGAAGCCTCAGCCTTGTATATACTTCAAAATTATGGGTGTAAAAAGGGATTTCAGTAAGATAACTCAGACTGAAATCATTAACTTTGCACGTTTGGAAATAGAAGCTGTCAGGATTATTCCCAGGCAATTTCCCCTTCAGCAAATCTGGCTTCCAGGCACGTCAAGCCCAGTGTCAGGGTTCTGTCCTCACTACCTGGGAACAGTCGCGACTGCAGCCTGAACCGAGCGTGTTCAGCTCAACGGGGCAAGGTGCTTTAATGGTGAAAGAAGCAGCAGAACGTCTCAGCAACGCTGTAATAAATCAAACCTCTGGGGAAGGGAATCCAGTAATTTCAGTGGCTACACATCTCAGTTGGTTTTAGAAGACAGCTGATCCTTCAGGCACCCTCGAGTATCAAAATACCATCATTTTCTGAAACAGTTTCCTGTAAAATACACTGCAGCAGTAACTTTCTTTCAGCTATTGTCACTGTTAATTAGTTCGTTACATTGGTTTGTTACAAAACTTCTGTACAAACATTTTATAGATGGTTTTTATAGTTCAAAAAACTGTTGGTTTTTTGAAATCCTATAGCCCAGCTCTTGAGCATCCCACTGACTTTAGTCTTCTGGACCCCCAAATACTCTGAGATCAGGAGCAGAAATTCTGCATGGACTGTGAGGGTTTTTTGCGCATGTATATATTATGGACAATTATATTATTATATATTATGGAGAATTGCACATTTTATTAGTTATTCTTTCCTGTGATTCTTACAGATTTGCATAGTTTACTGGAGAGCTTTGTTGTCGCTCCTGAATATTAGAATCATAGAATCATAGAATTGTCTAGGTTGGAAGGGACCTTTAAGATCATCTAGTTCAACCATCAACCTAAACCTGATTAAAAAAAAAAAAAAAAAAAAAAAAAATTAAAATAAATAAATAAATAAAAAAAAAAACCCCAAAACAAAACCCAAAAACCCCATCATTAATTAAGGAAAAGCAGTTTTTGCTGAAGTTTTACGATAGAAATGCTTATCTGAAAACCAGAGTAATAAAATGTATCTCGAGGAGCAGAAAGGGAAACCAGAGTTTCACTTAGATGGTGCTTTTCTCTACTTCATTCTGGTTTTTCCTGTAAGAAGCTGTCTAAAACTGCGCAGCAGATCGTATCTGACGTTTGTTTGATAAGGTGATGATCAGAGCTGCTCTGTTGAGAAAGGTTTGATGGGGTCTTCTGCCCCTTGTATCTTTACAATAAAAATTAAGCTATTAATGTTGCGGGGAGAGATGCCAAATAGTATGCAAAGGCATCAGGCTGTAGCCTTTAACAATCACAGAATCACAGAATCACGTGGGGTTGGAAGGGACCTCTGGAGATCATCTCCTCCAACCCCCTGCCAAAGCAGGTCCACCCACAGCAGGTCCCACAGGAACGTGTCCAGGTGGGTTCTGAATGTCTCCAGAGAAGGAGACTCCACCACCTCTCTGGGCAGCCTCTTCCAGGGCTCTGCCACCCTCACAGGAAAGAAGTTCCTCCTCATGTTTAGATGGAACTTCTTATGTTCAAGTTTGTGCCCATTTCCTCTTGTCCTGTCCCTGGGCACCACTGAAAAAAGACTGGCCCCATCCTCCTGACATCCTCCCTTTAAGTATTTAGTAACATTTAAGTATTTAGTAACATGTAAGTATTTAAGTAACATTTCCTGCTAGCACTCAGGGGTTTTTTTTCTACTCCATTAAGAAGACTTCTTATTTCAATCAGCGTTGTCTTTAGCTTTAAAAAGAGAAGATAACTTTTGACTAAACCTAAATTATAAACCTAAATTGTAAAATTCTGCTTCTAGAACATGTTGATGTTTTTCTCGAAGGACCCAACGTCTGTGGATTCAGCAGCTGTGGATGTGGGGGTGGGTTTGGCTATACCATTATTCTCAGTGATTCCCCTCCAAAATAGGCTGAGCTGATCTACAAGTCTCATCATGCGGTGCTGGACCCTGTGGGACAGGGTGAACCGTTTCATTTGTCATAAACCTAGGGGGATAAAATCTGTGTTTTTTAAAAAGGACATAAATACAGCAGAGACGCAGGAAATTTATATGTAGAAAAAAAAAAAAAGTTTGTTGTCAAACCATAGACCAGCTGTCGTGGTTTAGGCCGAATCGGCCTACGACAGTGATGGACACTCTCCCCCCGCTTCTCCAGTGCAGGAGAAGAGGAGAAGAGATAAAGAGATTTACGAGTTTAGAAGGAACTAATCTACTTTAATGAAATACTAATGTTAAAATTAAAAGGAAATAATGAAATAAATACAATATATACAAAACCATATCAAGCTCCCAGGATGACGTCACCAGCAGGCACTGGGGAAGTCCCAGACTGGACTCAGTGATGGATGGGAACTGGGTTCCAGCTCTGGAGTCAGGAACACACGGATCGGGATCAAAGGCAGATGAACGGACAGGGTCCTCTTGGCCACTGAAGAGAGAGAGGCTGACCCTTTGATCCCTCAGCTTTTACACTGAGCATGGGGCAGATGGGATGGAATACCCTGTTGGCCAGGTTTGGGTCACCTCTCCTGTCCCCTCCTCCCCACCGATGTGACCCCTCTACGCTTTTCCGTTTCCGACCCTCCAACGGGGCAAATAACGAAATGAGCTGCCCTTGGCTGTTACAGCAATAAGTCTAAGCAGGAGCCTCTCTGCACACCGTTCCTTGGCATGAAGTACAAACATTGGTCTGATCACTCTGAGAACGAGCAGTTTTCTCCACAATATGCTGCTAATTTCAGAGAGTCAGGAGAGGCCGAGCTAAGAAGTAAAATTACTGAACAGAAAGATGGTTCTGCTTTACTTCAAACCGGGACACCTGCCCAGGTTGGAAGGGATCTGCAAAGACCACCTGGCCCAACCTTTCATGGGGAAGGGAGCCTAGGTGAGATTATCTTGCATCCTGTCCAGCCACATCTTGAAAACCTCTAGTGATGGGGACTCCAGCATGTCCCTGGGGAGTTTCTTCCAGTGAATTATAGCTCTCACTGTAAAAATATATTTCTTATACTGAGATGAAACCTTTTCTGGTGCAACTTGTCCCTTGGCCCTTGTCTTCTCCACGTGGCTCCTTGTGAAGAGAGAGCCTCTGTC
The DNA here is from genome assembly GCF_964106895.1 of Numenius arquata. Lineage (NCBI taxonomy): Eukaryota > Metazoa > Chordata > Aves > Charadriiformes > Scolopacidae > Numenius > Numenius arquata. The sequence goes on along the minus strand of NC_133585.1, from coordinate 21,875,897 downwards.
CTCTTTGTGTCTGCCCTTTAAGTTCTATAATACTGAGATCTCGCCAGCCTTCTCTTCTCCAGGGAGAAGACACCTAACTCTGGCAGTCTTTCACCAAAGGGCACATTCTTCAGCCCTTTGATCATCATTGTGGCCTTCCTCTGGACCCATCTCCAGTCTGTTCATGTCTTTCTTGAATTGTAAGGATGAGAACTGGACACAGCACTCCAGGGACAGCACCCCACTGAGTGGGGTGATCACGTCCCTATCTCTGCTAGTAATGTCCCTGTGGATGCAGCCCAGGATCTCATCTGCCTTTGTTGCTGCAGCAGCTCACTGCTGACTCTTGTTTAGCTGCTTGTCCAGGTACCCCAGGCCCCCCAGATACCTCTCGGCAGGGCTTTTCCCATCCACACAGATCCCAACCGGTACTGGACTCTTCAGATACATCATCCCAGATGCAGGACTTTGTGCTTGGCTTTGTTAATCTTCATGCAGTTCTTGCTACCCCACTCTTCCAGCCTGTCCATGTCTCTCTGTAATATGACTCGCCCTTCTGACGTGTCCACGTCACCACCCAATTTGGTGTCATGCACAAACTTGGTGAGGGTACTTTCAATCCCATCATCAAGATCATTTATGAGGGTGTTGAACATCCAGTATTGATCCCTGGAGCACCCTGAAGATCACTAAAGTCCAATTACCACTCTAATGAGCTTCAAACATGGATTGACTCTTGCAGCTGCATGTTTGGTGTTGAGTTGTCATGTTTCTATGGCTTGTTTGTGCCTTCTTTGGGAGAAGTCCACCAAAGGGGCATCTCAGAATTGGACTTTCATCAAGTTTTCATCAAACACATTTTTTGGAAGAAAGAAATGCCCTTAAAGACAAGGTTTTGGATTCCTTGGTGGTCGCCAGGGGCAGGGGAACACAGGCATGAACGGCAGAATTGAGCCGTAAGTAAGACCAAGTCCTCTGCATTGCCTCACGGTGGGGAAATGTCACTCCGTTAACTTTTATGCCCTAAATATTGTGCATCTTTTGCTATCCATGAGGCAGATCTGGCTGCTCTCTATTTCACACCAGGAAGAGATACGGATTTGATGTGTCAAACTGCGTTTGACTTCCATCGGAAGATCCCCATGAAAGTCTCAACGTGACTCAGTGCCCGCTATTTGCACAATGTTTTTTTTTAAATGCTGTGGGAACCACAGACTCAACAGATACGTAGGGAAAGATCAATGGGCAAGACACTAATCTTGGACAACTAAGCCAAAGCTTTGAGAAATCGAATTGTTGACCTGGAAAACAGGCTCGGATTAAGAAATGTCAAGTCGGTGTGATGTCCTAAAAGCAAAGGGATAAGAAAATTGAGATATTTAGTGGTAACACAAAGAGAATGGAAACGGATTAGTTGGGACTGCTCTTGATGTGTGCTGTCAGTGCTGTATCACAAGATGTGGGGCGGGCGTTGCTTAGATGAGATGTGGGATGAAAAGCAGGTATTTTTTGCATTCATAGATGGCCCAGGAATCGCATACAAAAGTGTGCTCAAAATCTATGTATGATCTGCACAACTCACAAGAGGACAGTGATGGACAAAATCCTATATTATCTCGAGTCAGGAAAATGTGAGTTATGAACATTTTGCATGGATGAATTTTTGAGCTACTCTTACAGGATTACATGGCTCAGTGTGACCTATTCTTTTATGCTGTGGCAAATGAGACATTCAGTATTAGGGTAATGAGGTCATCAAAAATGAATAAGGAAAATAATTTCGTGTACTCTGTAGGCATTGATTAAAAACATTGTTAAACAGAATTGAAATACATACACAGACCCAGGGAAAAGAGTGATTCAGAATGAAGAAAATATTTAACAAGGTGTAAAAATTCATTGAGATGGTTTTGGTCATATCTGAAAATGCATTATAGGGGAAACATAAAAAAATAATGACTTTGTATTTCCTGATTTGGTTCGCTATTAAGCACAAATCTTCAAAATGAAGATGAGTCCTATCGATTGTATTTTTTATTATTATTTTGGTATTATTATTATTTTATAATAAATTACTTTTATTGACAGGATGTAAAATACGAATTTGAATTAAGCACTCTGCATATTATATATTCAGAAATTATCCCTCGGATAGCTTGAAGTCAATAACAGTACATTACGGACCAATTTCAGAAACGAGACACAAAGTTTAATAGTCATAGCTCTTTTTTTTTTTTTTTTTAATTACTGGTAATGTAACCTTGCTCAGTCCCAGAGATGAGAGGTTCCTCAATTACGTCTAAAAAGTTATTTTCACCAGCAGGAGGTAATATCTTGGCTGGATTTGCTTTAAACTCTGAACACAGAGTCTTAAAAAGTCTGCACTCAGTCTTTAAATGTTTATAAGCCATGAAGCAGTGATTTGACAGAGCCTGGATTTGTTTCAATCTTTGCAATTGCCTTTTACTTGAAAAAAAGGTTGGAAATCGTGAGATTTGAATGAGCTGACTTGAATGAGTGGGTACAGCACGAGTTTATCAATCACAGGTGTTTTGGGCTGCAGGCAGAGCATGTGGTCTGATTTAAAGGAGTTTGTGTTGCAATTGGATTACGGGTCCCATTTAAACTAGTACAATCAGGAAAATTCAGAATTGAGGTGATTAATGAAATGGGTGGGTTTGCCTTACTAGGAAAAGCACGATTCCTAGAGGAGGATCAGAGCACTGAGCTGCTTTGCTTTGGGGAGTTTCTCAAAATGCCAGTATTTCAGAGTATATATAGATATATATGTATGTGCTGAATATATATTTATACTTACCCATATATTACTTATATAGATATAAATGTATGGATATATAAATAAGACATTTATATTATATAGCATATGTATTTCAGCATACATATATAAAAAATATATTTAATTCTGTTGAGTGGTGTTCATGGAAATCTGCTGGCTCTGCCAGTTTAATATTTAAGCATGAGTGGTCTCGCCTGGAGTCCAGCTCTTTGTATTGCAAGCATCGGCAAATACTTGAGTGAAATGAATCCCGAAGGGTGACTAAAGTCCTTTTTAGTCCCTAAAGTGCTCTCAGTCTGTTGAGAAGTCTCCTTCTGGCGTAATTGCAATCCCTCAGACATACATCAGTTTATCTCGCCTGTTGGCAGCAAAGGAAGTTTCTTTTTTCTTCTTTTTTTTTTCACCAAAACAGACTTTTTAATAGAGAATCTACCCTCTCACTTAGCAAATGTTAATTGAGAATAACTCTGCTGCAAGAGAGTTTATGAGTTGTAAGAAATCATAAACTAGTGGAATTAAGAAAAGTCAGATGAACCGCTTCACAAGTTACCACATAATTTAATTCTATTTCTGTACATGTGAAATGAGAATTTCTCTGGATATGAATGGAGAGAAAGCACAGTGTACCAATTCTTAGTAAAGCTCATGATATCATGCATACTTGAAGACCGAAAAGCAAGTAGCCATGTGGATACCGAAGGAGAATACTGTTTATAGTTAGAATAAGGTATTTGTGTTGTGATGCAGATCACCAATTTAAGCTTCCAGTATGCCCACGATACGCTCTTAGCCATTCCCCAATCTTTGGTCTTTAACTCCCCAATAAAGCACATTTTGCCAGTTGATCGCCTTTTATATAAGTTGTAATATTCTCACTTTGGTCTTGTATCATGGGAGATTAAATCTAAGATACTATACCTGGAAATCTAAACCACTGAAATCTAAAATACTGTTTGTGTAACCACCCACCCCTCCTTCTCACCCATTAATGATTTTCTCAGTGCCTTAAATCGTTATTAAAGCAAAAAAAAAAAAAAAACCACCTGAGGTCCAGTGAAATGAAGTACAGTAAGCATCATTTTTGGAATACCATCAATTTTAGCTCTGATACGAGAGCCATGATTATCTTTAATGCCATCCATTTGAGAATAGAAAAATTGGTCTGATTTAAATTAAGGTAGACCTTGGTCCAGTATTCCCAGCTGGGAATCCCTCGCTTCACAGAGGCAGGCTGGTGGGTTTGTTTTCTTTTTGCCACTGTAAAATCCTGCTAGTACGTTGTATTTCCCAGATGTGCTGCATCCTCATGGCCTGTGTTGTTAACCCAATCTCGCTCCTCAGTGAAAAAACACTCAAGCAGGAAAAGAATGGGATCTATAGGTCAAAAATGTGAACATAAATTGCCTTTAATACTTAATAAATGAAGTCTAAGGATACTTGAAGTCTGTATTTTGTAGCCGTGGGAGACTTTCTGATGAGGTTGGAAGTGTCAGGTATCTATCCCCATGATTAAAGTTGATGTACGTTATGTACTAGGCACCAGAAAATAATATAATTTAAAAAAAAACATTAAAACACTAAGACCAGAATGGGGCCTTCCATCCAGGAGGAAAGAAGTATTTACTTTGTTCAATGCTTCTGCCTTAGTCCGGTGCCACACAAACGGAACTCTAAGCTCCTACAAAACAATTTAAATGAAAGCTAATTTAAGCGCTCTAAAATGAAGCAATATAGTGTCTTGGTGGGCAAACATGGCTAATCACTCTTTAATAAATGCAAGCTAAATCATCATCTCTGGCACAGAGATAAGTGCAGTCACAGCACGTTGACAGCATCATGGAAACCCCGCTAACATTGACAGTGAAGGCTCCTGCAGTGGCTGGGCAGGAGCAATATCGGGTCCTTTTCTAGCTAGGAGCCCTCCTGCCCACCGTCAGGGGACTTTTGGCAAGAGGGTTCAAAGAGAAAGTAGGACTGAATATAAATTCATGGTTATTGCCTTACTGCAGTTTAATGAAGGATGAATATATGTTTTTGGAAGGAGAAATGTGCTCTCAGAAGTTGAACTGTAATGTAAACGATACACTAAACTCAGCAAATGTAGAATTTTTCTTAAGATATGAATAGGTTTGATAACTATTACCTCATTTGGATCTTTAAAGTATTTGCCTAAACTACTTGCCGTTTTAAATCTCAGGTTCTCTTGGGTTTCTTTATCTGCAGTTATATAGAGCTGAAAATCAAGCACCGGTATCTAATGAGAAGTTTAGGGTTCCCTCTTGAGAACTGTAACTTTTGCCTTTAGAAAAGAGCTGAGCACATTCATTTTTAATCACAAAATTAATCCTGTGCACCTGTCCAAAAAAGAATATTTATAATATTAACCATTCATGGGTATGGTATATTAAAACCTTCTGTATTCGTTTCAAAGTGTGTTTATTTTTGCTCTGAGTAGCGTTTTTGTCAGGGAAAATAGTGCCAGTCTGTAAATCTTGCTAATCCAGGAAGGCTTGTGATCTGTGTGTGGGTGTGTATATACATGTATATACACATATACCACCCACGGATACATGTGTATACACAGAGTCATAGTAAGACTTCTAATAACTTATCCTCACACGAAGAACTCCAGACAGACGGTGGCTAAATTCATTAAGGTTGAGGCTGAGCGTCCTCTACGTCAGCTGCCCTCAGAAACCATTGAGAGGTGCTCAGAACATCACAGGATTGTTCCTTTGGTATGATCGCTTTTTCCAAAGTTATCTATTTGACTTTGTCAAAGAAATATTTTGGGAGAAATAAAACCTTTTCAAAATATTTTTTTCCTATTCTGACATATTCTAGTAAAAGTTTTTCTTTTTTTTTAGACTACCACTGCAGAATTTCTTAAGCTGTAAGACGAGCACAGGATGAGTTTGGATTTGATGAATAGTGAAGTGTGGATTGCTTTATAATACTCATAATAATGCTTTCTATGTATGTGTGGACCAAAATACTTCTTTTTTAGTTTAAAACTGTTTCAGATGTGCCTTTATTTTGCCCTGAAATAAGAATAACCTCTAAAAGTTGCTACACAGTGAATGAATATCTTGGATATTTGTATGCTAATAACGAATAATAAACAAGATATTGGAAGGCTGAGTATGTAATCAATGTTATGTCTTAATTACACTCTACAACTACTTGAAAGGACACTGTAGAGAGGTTGGTGCTGGTCTCTTCGCACAGGTAATTAATGACAGAACGAGAGGGAATGGCTTCAAGCTCCAACAGGGTAGGTTTAGACTGAACATTAGGAAAGAATTTTTCACAGAAAGAGTGGTCGGGCATTGGAACAGGCTGCCCAGGGAGGGGGTTGAGTCACCATCCCTGGATGTGTTTAAGAGATGTTTAGATGTGGTGTTGGGGGATATGATATAGGGGAGAACTTTGTAGTGTAGGGTAGATGGTTGGACTCGATGATCCCAAGGGTCTCTTCCAACCTGGATGATTCTATGATTCTACACTACTGAGGCTTACTCAGATAATTTACATTCCTGAAAGATTGATAGAGAAGGATGCAGCTTTTTCAGGAGAGATGAGCCAAGGAAGGACTGCCATCTAAGTTAAGGACGTACAAACTTTCTGAATGTGAGAGCTCATGATACTTGAATAATAATGAAAAGATGCTGTTAGACTACTCAGAAAAGCAAGGGAAGGGATTCTTTTTGCTGGTAGTCAGTAAGGTCAGGGATTCGGTGGATGATGTCTCAGGAAAGCAGAGCAAGGCAGAGGCGTGAAAAAACACTCACTTGGACTTTCCCAAATTTACCTTGCTAACAAAGAGGAAGATCACACTGAGAAAAAGCCCAAGAGGGTGAGATTGTGGGATCTCCAGTATCCTGTACTGCAGTGGGAAGTCATACGAAAAGCAGAAGTAATCTTAAAGTTTCATTCATGAGCATGAGCACCTTGGGATAAATAATGAAAATAACAGATGGTGTCCTGGAGTTTTGGAGAAGAAACCTGCATCAAAGCCATGGTAATTGGTCTAGTTGTGGCTGAGTTGTCTCTAAAAAGTAGTGTCATGTCCCACTGTTGTTTTTCTCTGATTTCAGTGTTTTGCAACTTCTTTTCCTTTGTTGAGGAAGGGAAAAAGGAATGGAATGCAGGCTGCACTGTGCATAAATCCTTAAAGATGTGGGAGCGGCTAAAGAGCTCAGCTCCCATCTTCAGAAGCACCAGACATTTAGGAACCAAAGCACCATTTAAAAAAATCAATGAGGCTTTCTCCTTTGTACTGAGCACTGGAAAATGAGATGTTGGTGCCTAAGTCAATTAGATGGATTGTAACATTTTCTTCAGGCTTCCCAAAATACTCAGCAAAGTTTTAAAAGTTAATTTAAATGCTTTAGGCACAGTTTACCACCAGTTTGATGGTTGCTTCTGCTCGTAGTCAATTCATTCAGTAGGGAGCAGTCCCTGTTTTGAACACAAACCACTACAGATGCATTGCTTTTGGAGTGCAGGAGAAGGTGCTGTCACGTAAGCTTGGCATCGAATTAGAAGAAAGCTATAGAAGCCCCAAAGCTCTGTCTTCTCCTTCCGTCCCACTGCTCCCTTGCGTACTAGCATGTCTAAAAGAAGTGTTATTAAGTGCTTCCCAAAGAAAAGGAATGACAGAAAAATGCAAATCATATGGTTTTAAGCTAAAATCCAGGTTGCGATTACTTTGGAACGTTGTCATCTCCACCAGTTTGTAAGTGCTATGTGAACATCAGTAGTATTTAATGCAGAGTTTTTACCTTGCCCTTTTGATGGAAGCATGAATTAATAAGCTTAACTTGGAACGATGAGTAATAAAGTCTTATAAGTAGAAAAACTGTTCTACTCTGACATTTTAATCTTTGTTTTCATCTTAAAAGTCGTGTTTGTTGTCAACGTTCATGAAAGACTGTGCTGAGCCTTGGCGTCTTGGTACAAACCATGCAAGTTTGGGGGATTTTGGGGATTTCTGTAGGAGGAACTGTCAGGATATTTGTCTTGTTCCAGGGTTAAGTACTGTAGGCTTTTTGGATTTCAGGCTAGATTACAACTGACAGAGCTTGATATCAATCCAGAAATAGACTGCTTCCCTGGTGAGGAATAAGAAATTTAAGACCTTGCAGTAATTGAGGGATTTTTGATTGACTCCCGGCTTAGATCGTCATACCGTACACTAGCTAAAAGTAGTGCCATGGCCTCAGAGTCCACATCCTATGCAGTTCTAATAACATTTGAATATTTGGCTGAATTAAAATTAGCTGAGGAAGAAATAGTTCAACTGCTGACAACAGAGCCTAGAGATAAATTTGTGCAAATGGAGTTTTTTCTTTTAGATATTGTCCCACTTGTAGCATCTTCATCACCCGCAGCCTGCCTAACTACATTTATTTTTTAAAAAAATCTTGCTTCTTTACACTGACAAAGGAAAGGGAGATGAGACATGCTGATGTTTGACAGCCCTTCTGTTTGAGGGCAGTTGATATTCCTGCATGACTTTATGATGTTGGCCATCAAAACCCCTTTCCTTACACATCCATCAACGTTGGGTCCTGCTTTGATTTGCTCATGGAAATGTTGACATCCTTGCTTAGCTGAATGGGTAGTAATCCAGAAAACAGAGCCTCTAGCTTTACAGACATGTTTCTCTCATTTTAAATATATAAATATATAAACACACACGTTGCATTCATAGATATCTAGTCTGCATGTAGATACGTACATCTGGATAGAACAGGTATTTGTGTCCATATGCACTATGTCTATATATCAATTAAGATATATCTGAGGCAATGCATGTACCTGTGTGCTTTCTGTTCACATTTACTTTAGGAGTTAATAGATTGAAATATTTCTCTTCTCCACGGGGAAATAATGCTTGGAGAACAGTAAATGTTTCATTGTAACATCATCTCAGATTTTCCGTGCAATATTTCAAGGAAATGTGACGAAGCCATCATTTACACGTTTTATGTACTTAAATTGCAGAAAAGCATTAAATGTCAGCGGTGAAGTTTTTGGCTATTTTAGTATGCCACTGAAATAAGTAAAAAGCCTTAACCTTTTAAAAATTTTAAGTTCAAAGTTCTGGCTTATTTTTCTCTAGATTAGTCTTGGACATGAGCCAACTTCCACTTTGATTAACCTTTTATAAATCCAGATAAGAAAAAGTACAAAGCACTTTGAATAGCCCTCAAGAAAAATAGGAACAAACCAAACCACTGAGATTCCCCTGAGAAGAAGTCTGTTTCCTTCCCAGAATATGGTCAGTGTCTGATATTGCAGTCAGAAACCTAATGCTGGGCAAAGGCTTATTTTACGTTGATTTACAGTTCACATTACATTTTGATGGTCCCTTCCAATCTAAACAATTCTATGATTCGATAATTCTATGACACTTGATAGCAACCAGACCCCAAAAAACCAAAACAAAAAAGCCCAGCCCAACAAACCCATAAAAAAGCAACACACACAAAAATAATTATGAATTAGTGCAGCAGCACTGTGGGCTGAAGTGAAGGTGTAGAAAGAGGTTGGGTCCTAGAGCTGGTTCTTAGGTAGACCTTGGTCACCTGGAGGAAGGGTTTGATGGCGCGTAACCACGCACGGGGCTGGTTTGGGACTGGAGAGACTCCCTGCATCTGTGCTGAAACCTCTGCTCTGTGGCATTGTGAACCTTTGCTTGGTTAAATTTGAGCTCGACTCCTCCAACCCATGAATTTGTTTCCTTTGGTTGATCAAGATACTGTATTTTCTCAGTAAGGCTGAGGTGGCTTTTCGGTTCCTCTCTGATGAGATGGTTTCCCAGGGTTCAGAGTTAATGCCATTTTCTTTTTTTCGTGGTATAAACTGTAGTTTCTTTATGGTTGCCCTAAACTTGCCGTTAACATTCAAGGAGTGACTCGCAAACCCTCAAGGCATTCAGCTGGCTCAGACGTGGGAGAAGTCAGCTGAGCAGCCTGGGTTTGATGGCCTTAACTTATCTGCACAGCAGATACCATACCAGAAAGAGGAAATAAAGGTAGAGAAATATGTACCTCAGAGGGGACTGCTGTGTTTTGGGTATTGGGCAGATCCTGGTGTGCTGCAGGCCGGGTTGGGAAAAACCACACAAAACCTGTCCCAGGCGTGGGCTCCCCCAGCAGTTTGTACTACGCCACAGAAGCAGCAAGTCAATGAGCCGGGCAAGAAGACGCTGTTGAGTCTGGGTGCCCTTCCACCAAACAGACACAGTGTTCCCATCGGCTCTAGCGCTGGGTTTCACTGTGGTTTTCTTACTGGATAATAGCCGAAAAAAAAATATTAAGGATTCAGCAGCTTTTATTTATTTATTCCTTGTCATCTCTTCCAATACTTTTTTTTTTTAAATAGTTCCTTGTTGTTCGAGGTGGCCCATGAGGAAGAAGAAAGGCTTTAATTGGTATTTGTGATGGTCTTGATATTCGTTCTGGCAAGAAGAAAGTTGAAGTTTCCTTTAGTTTAGGAAAAGAAATAGCAGAATGACTTTTTTCTGTTCTAAATTCCAGTAAGTCAAGTTCTCCAGTGACTATATATTCGTGTCAGTGTGTCTTGACTAAAATGGCTCATTTTCAAGGAAGGATACATTTCCTTCTGTACAAGAATTAGGGGTTAAAAATCTGACTGCATTTAGCTGGCGCAGATGGATTTCTACAGTTGACAGTATCGTGACCATTCTGGCCTCAGCTGAATATAATTGAACTTAGGTAAAAATTATGTTCATTTACTGTACTTGTAACTGGCTGGAATATGACAACCACTAAAAATGGCTTTTTAAAAATACTTTTGCTTGACATTCGTAGTGTCTTTGTGCTGTATTACAAGGCAGAGACACCTTGAAAGGTTGAATGGAGACACTAAACTCCTGTGCCAAGGGACAGAAGCAGCAGAACATGCCAAATGCAACAGGACCCAGTTTTCCTCTGGCTTTTCTTTCCACAGCTATTTAAATACTGGTTGAGGATTGCAGAAGGGTGAGACCAGTAACACAAAGAAGAACCAGCATTTGAGCAACTGTTAACCTTATGTTGGATGGGACTGTTGGTGCATCTGGGGCATGACTTTGCCTAGTAATGGAGATCGTGGTGAAATGGTGGTGTTGCCTTTACCATCATCAGGAGAGGCAAAGATTTTGCTTAAGAGGATTGTGTTTTTTTCTGTGCTGTCCTAAAAATTGAATTTTAGGGAGTAGGGTTGGCATCCCAACGTGAACACCCCCAGGAACCCATCCACTGCCGCATGTCACCCACCCACACAGGTTTGTTTTTCCTGAATTTTATTCTGGACAACATTTCAGCTATCCTGGTGGGCATCTCCAGCATGTTGTTTTTCTGAGCTGCTCTGAAATGTTGAGAAAAGAAATACTTAAGTGCATGCAAATTTTGTTATTCTTCCCTTACATTTTGAACTTAGAGAGGTCCCAAGGAAGATATGTATCTTATGCAGTGTGTCTCAACTTTGTTCCATTTCTCCTGTTTGCATAGCCTGCTTAATGACATGTACAGTAGGGAATAAATACCGTAACTAAATATCTAAGGCATGAATGAGGTTGATGGATTTAATACCAAAGCTCTGTCCTACACCCACTGTACAGCCAAAAATGTTTCCAAAAGCAGGTTTGTCAGGGAATAGGTGGTAAAAGCAAATCCCAGTTGATTTATTTTAAGGGCTCCTGGTTTTAATGTTGCATCCATCGTTAAAAGTCTTGTCTGAATTTGTATGAATGGCAGTTTATATCCAAATAAAAATTACAAAAAGGGAAAAATGAGAATAAAATGTCCTTACATTGAAGGAAAAATAGGTGGGTCGCAACTCATCTCCCCATCTTCCATAATGTTTTCCAGTTATGTGAATTAGTAATTTTTTCTAAAAGTTTTTCTAACCAGCTGAAAAATGACTGACAAGGAGCTGACATATTCAAAGGATAAATGCTTTTATTACAGCTTTGTTCTAACAAAGCATCGATTCACAACTGAACAGTACTCTGGAATCATAGAATCATAGAATGGGTAGAGTTGGAAAGGACCATAAAGATCATCTAGTCATAGGACACCTCCCACCAGACCAGGTTGCTCAAAGCCCCATCCAGCCTGGCCTTGAACCCCTCCAGGGATGGGGCAGCCACAGCTTCTCTGGGCAACCTGGGCCAGGCTCTCACCACCCTCGCAGGAAAGAATTTCTTTATAGTATTTAATCTAAATCTCTCCTCTTTCAGTTTAAAACCATTACCCCTCATCCTATCACTCCACTCCCTCATAAAGAGTCCCTCCCCATCTCTCCTGTAGACCTCCTTCAGGTACTGGAAGGCTGCTGTAAGGTCTCCCCAGCGCCTTCTCTTCAGGCTGAACAACCCCAGCTCTCTCAGCCTGTCTTCATAGCAGAGGTGCTCCAGCCCCCTGATCATCCTCGTGGCCCTCCACTGGACTCGTTCCAACAGGTCCATGTCCTTCCTGTGCTGAGGACTCCAGAGCTGGACACAGTGCTCCAGGTGGGGTCTCACCAGAGCAGAGCAGAGGGGCAGAATCACCTCCCTGGATCTGCTGGTCACGCTTCTTTTGATGCAGCCCAGGATGGGGTTGGCTTTCTGGGCTGCCAGCGCACATTGCCGGCTCGTGTTGAGCTTCTCATCCACCAGCACTCCCAAGTCCTTCTCCTCAGGGCTGCTCTCAATCCGTTCCTCTCTCAACCTGTATTTGTGCCTGGGATTGCCATGACCCCGGTGCAGGACCTTGCACTTGGCCTGGTTGAACTTCATGAGGTTTGCATGGGACCACCTCTCAACTCAGTCCATGTCCCTCTGGATGGCATCCCTTCCCTCCAGCGTGTTGACCGTGCCACACAGCTTGGTGTCATCGGCAAATTTGCTGAGGGTGCACTCAATCCCACTGTTCATGTCTCCAACAAAGATGTTGAACAGCACTGGTCCCAGTACTGACCCCTGAGGAACACCACTCGTCACTGGCTTCCAGGACATTGAGCTGTTGACCGTGGGTCTCATAGGTTTTTTTGCTGTTTATTTAATGAGCTTAAGTGAAAAACTTTCATGCAACAATTACTTTAAATAAATGCTTTCCTAAAGAAGTAAGCAATTTGGCTGCTGTCCAGTTTTAAATGGCTAATTTTAAACATTTAGGACAAAAGACAGTATATGAAGAAAAAAATGGCTATCTTCTCCAGGTATAATTCTCAAGAACATTCCTAGCCAATGCTAAACATACACCCTTTTACAGTTTATTTTTGGTTATTAACTATATAAATATTAAGATTTCTCTGATGCATCTTTTCAGGTCAGACCTCACTAATAAACTCTGGAGATGATGCTGAGTTATCTCCTTGAGAGACTTGAGGTTTGGACTGAACCTTCCCTACATTTCCTACGTTTCAGTCTTTTGTCCTTTAACCTTTCTGTACTCAAGTAAAAATGTTTTTTGGGTTTTTTTTTTTGTCCAGCTGTGAGAAACGCAACATTTGAAACACCCAGTTCTCCAAAGTTTTCAGGTATATGCAGTCTCCAGAGAAGGGGCTGTTGGTAGAAATATGGAATTTTAGTTCCAAAAGTTGCATTGCTTTCCTCTTTTTTGGAACTACATTTTCTAATTGTCCATAGCTAAAATGTATTTTCCTCAATATATGTTTTTAAACTCAACATCCATGCAGTGATTATTAAAAAAAAAAAAAAGCCAAACCCGAAGACCTCCGCCTGTATTTCAGCGGATAATTTTAGACATCAGGAAAAGTCTTCAAAAGTCCAGCTACCTTAATCTGCTTAACATGAGCTAATGCTCTGGGTGCTGTTTGTACGCTCAAAAATCCGACATTTTCTCATCAGCAAAATGGCATATCCTTTTTTTTTTTTTTTTAATAAAAGCTCTTTCCCCTATTTGATAAATCTTTTGATAAGCATCTCATATCAACTACAACTTTATGCTTGTATTGTGTGAGTTAGCTTCTTCGTATGCCGTCATTGAGAAGTGAAATGGCATTTCAGATTGGACTCCTGTTGATCTCCACATGGAGTTTCTTTCTGCTGAACTTAATAGCAGTAACTCCGGAGCTCTACACTTCTCCTTCAAACTTCTGCCAAAAAATAATGACGAAAAACAACAAAAAAAATACCCCAAAAACAAGAAGCAGGGAATTTATACTGCAGATCCTTGCCGAGTTGTCTAAATGTGAGTATCTTCACTGTCCATCTAAGCAAAGACAGTTATCCTGGTGTGTCCCGCCACAGCTGGTCTGTAGATGGATAAGATGGATATATCCTTCAGCAAATATCATATGTTTAGAAGGCATTTATTGCTTCGATAGCGGGCGGGAGAAACTATTTCTGGACAGTGATAAATGAGCTTAGAAGAGAAGATGCACGAACTCCAGATAGATCCAGTCCAATACAGAGTGCTCTTTTGGGGCTGAAAGATCCTGGAAAGAAGACTTAATAGATCTTTTCCTATGTATTGTGTGAACATCTTCCATCAGTTGAGGTTTTATAGGGTGTGAAAATTCTTCCTGTCCTGTCTGATGCGAGCTGGCAGATAGTGCAGGTTAAGGTGGTACGGTAAAAAGTGTGAAGATTTTTTTCTCTTTTATTGCCACTTATTTGTAAGAGGTTTCCTGGAAGTTTTAAATACTTGAAAAGGAATGCTTTTTATAGCTTTCCTTAAATCTGAGCTAGGAGCAAGAGGGCAGGCTTTACCTTGATCTGCTTATTACTCATGAGTTCTAAGGGAAGCTTTTCTCAAGTACTTTACATGTCTATTCATTCTCAGGGTTGCATTCAAGTACACACGAACTGAGGAATTTATACAGTTCTGCTTCAAGCAAGCATTTTTTCGAGCTATTTCAAAGAAAGACACAGACCCACATGCTTCCAAGCATCATCAATCATAGAATGGTTTGGGCTGGAAGGGACCTTAAAGATCATCGAGTTCCAACCGCCCTGCCCTGGGCAGGGACACCTCCCACCAGACCAGGTTGCTCAAAGCCCCATCCAGCCTGGCCTTGAACCCCTCCAGGGATGGGGCAGCCACAGCTTCTCTGAGCAATGTGTGCCAGAATGAGTGATGTCTTTGACATCTTTGGCCATGTTAATGTTTAGTGTGCCATTCACCTTGGATTTGTGGCCCAGACACGGTTTTCTAACACAGGGATGCTGCTTGGGAGTCACAGCATCCAGAGGCACCATCGATTTTTGAGGGACTTCTACTGACTCTTTCCCTCCAATGCAATAGGGTGCTCATGGCTGCGTTTCGCTGCTTGCATTGCCTGATTCTCGACCTAGGAGAGCACTGGAGTTTTCAGATAAACTCCACATAACTTTTCTATAAGAGACATTTCTGGAAGGTGGTGATTTGGTATAAGGCCTGTGCTGATGGTCTCCAACAGGCTTAAGCGGTTAGCATGCCAGGAGGGAGAACCCCTTCTCTGCTTCCCTGGGCTCTGACATGAGTACATGATGCTTTGACAGTGCTTTCAAGCTCAATTAAGTACTTAAAAGAATTTTCAGAGAATGCAGTTAATGCTTCTTCAGAGTATATTTCAGCCTCTGAATTTTTGTTGGTGGTTGAAGTTTCCTTTGAAGGGCCAAAGTCTCTATCCCTGATGGCAATGGTGGTAATGGGAGTTTTACTGCTAAGTCTTTCTTGCTTTCTTTAATTTTAAGCAGTGGATGTCATTAATATAAGAATTTATTTAAACAGATATGGTACAGGAATTCAAAATCTCAGGTACACGTAGCAACGATCAGTGTGTAAGAAATAGGATTAAGGAGTGGCAGCATTCGTGATATTGATGAAAGCTTTGGCATCCCTGAATCTATTACATTAGGTCACATTTTTAATGTTAATTATATGCAGCATTTGAAAGTCTTTTTGTTCATAGGCTGAACTATATCATCAGGGTAGAGTTTGCTCTCAGTTTGTGTGCTCAGTCAAAAATAAAGTTTATCCTGTCCCAGGAATGCCTACATAACACTCTATATTCATGAGTTCGTGTTATTACCACCGATTTTCTGCAGTAAAGACACAACTCTATGTAGTTTAGCTATTTTGTAATTAAAAAAATTATCATGAATGATATTCAGAATACCTTAGCACGTTTTAAAAATTCTTCAGCTGAAGAGGATATGCACATTCAGCTGGGTTGGGTGCAGTCACGAGTTAGGCAAAATAACGCACAAGGGAGTAGAGAACTTGATGCAAATACAAAACTTTTGACAGTCTCTGAGCTCCCTATAATTATGCTGTAGAATGAAGGTTCACCCAAATTTGTATATTCATAGCAAACTGCAAATGACTGTGATTGCTGTGTTTCTGTCCAAGAAGGGAGTTAATTACTAGGCTGAAATCCAGGCAAATCTTCTCATTCTCCTTTGCTTTCCTTCTTCCCTTTCAGTCCAGGAGCTGACTTGTTTCATCTCATGCGTTACACAAATGTACTGATCCACTAAACACTCAAAGATGTACCTTTATGTTAGACGTTCTTTACGTTGATATACAAACTAAAACCCACCATGTTGATATGTCCTTGGCATACTGGACAGGTTCTTTCTTTATTGTTCTAACTTATTTTTTTTAATTATTTTTCTACCACCATTAAGGAAAGGTGTTAGTTTTATGTTGAAAGGCAATTATAGAATCATAGAATCATAGACTTACTGAGGTTGGAAGGGACCTTTCAGATCATCTAGTCCAACCATCAACCTAGCTCTGATAAAAACCATCACTAACCCATGTCTCTAAGCACTAGGTCAACCCGGCTTTTAAATCCCTCCAGGGATGGGGCCTCAACCACTTCCCTGGGCAGCCCATTCCAAGGATTAAGAACCCTTTCCGTGTCAACATTTTTCCTACTATCCAATCTGAACCTCCCCTGGTGCAACTTGAGGCCATTTCCTCTTGTCCCATCGCCTGTGACTTGGGAGCAGAGACTGACCCCCCCGGGCTACAGCCTCCTTTCAGGGAGTTGTAGGGAGCGAGAAGGTCTCCCCTCAGCCTCCTTTTCTCCAGGCTGAACACCCCCAGCTCCCTCAGCCGCTCCTCACAAGACTTGTTCTCCAGACCCCTCAGTAGATGGTACCTTGTGCCACTTTACCGTCTCATGGCAGCTGCATAACCCCATGGAGAACCAAAGCTACTCTCTATAGTCAGCAGCAAAGCTTGTCAAAATTGGAATATGGTTATTGAATCGGAAGTACATTTTCATGCACAAACACCAGAAAAATACTTAACAAATGAATAGCACTTCTGCATTTTAAAATTTCGATATGTTCTTTTGTTAATAGCTTGTTTCTTTCTGAACAAGCCCAGCCTATGAAACAGAACAGCGTGTTAAAAATAATTTAGTCATTATCCTTAGGATAACGCAATATCTTTTGCTAAAAATAGAGCCCAGACACATGAGAATTTTGGGTTTTCTGTTGTCTGGATATGCTGTGGCTCCCAAGGGGACCAAAACCCAGGTGCATACTCCATCACTATCTAAAAGGTTGCTGTACCTATCTGATAATTGTGTTTTTATGGCTGGATCATAAAGTTCTGCCCATTTCAGACAGAAATTTTTTCAGTATATGATTTTGGTTCTTTCCACACAGATTCGCAAGGAAAAGGGCATACAAATTTAGTTCAGAAACTGTTAGAGCTCAGGCAAGCACATCACCAGTTTGGAGGTGTCGGCAACGCTGTTTGTTTCAGCTGAAGATGAAATTATGTGAAACTCTCCCAGGAGCTGAGCATAACTGGGGTGGGGATAAATAACCTTCCATGATGAATTACAGCTTGGAGGCTGTCCTAGGAAAAGCCCAGCATTGTGTTAGCAAGTCAAAGCATCCATGACTCAACAACTCTTGGATCCCACATACAGTGGGGTTGTAGCGTGGTGGTGTTTGGTCTGTCTCATAGACACAGAAGGCAATCGTGGGCTTTCCAAGACTAACCTCATTTTTAAAAAATAAATTGAAAAAGAAAACAAAAACAACTCTGAGGGATAGGTGAAGGCTGTTCTTGGTTATTCAGGGTGGATAAAATGGGCTGAGCTAACATAAAGTAGGGCACTATTAAAGTTTTTTTAGCCAAGATGTGTGTTGTCAGAGTAATCAAGGACATCTGTTTTTCTCACACTCTGATTACAGTCTTGCATTCTACAATTGGCAGCTTCTTTTTTTATAGATACACAAGAACTTAGTGCTTCCCTTAACAGATTTTTGGTTTTAATAATTGTATTTTATCTTGCTGACAAGCTGGAATAGTTACTGTATGATGATACCCGAGACCAAAGTTATTTCTGAGTTTAACATACCAGAAAGCCAATAGCAATGTATAATATATATATAATATATAATAATACTGTTGTCAAACATTGTTTCTATCTAGCATTTGGATTTCCAACCACAGAAAGAACAATATGCCCAAACCTTTGTTCTGACCCATTGGCACCACGATGACCCAAAATGGTGAAAGCGTTGCTGAAGTGGATCTCAGAAGGAGATGCCCATCTTCACGTCATGCTTCATTAGCATCGTCCAGGGCACTCATTCTGTTGCCCAAATCTTTTTGTGCCACATCCACAAATGTTAATTATTTCTGCAGAGATGGAATACAAAAATGGCTTTAAACCTAGAAGCTGCTTCCATGAAAGGTTCAGTCATAAGGAATGCTGTCAGCCAACAAAGTGGAATCTAGCCTTGATGGTCCAGATCCTGTTTCTCTGTTAAAGTGAGTCTCCTCTCACCAGGGTCAGGATTTCAGTGAAATTTTTGGATTTGAAAAGTGGTAGGATTGTAATAAAATACAGTGAAAAACTAAATAGCAATTGAATGATATGTAAAGTATAAAATCTATGATCAAGTAATACTGTAGGTTTGATATAAAATAATTAGCAGGTGTTTACTTTTTATCACTGAATGTTTGAGTAATGATTACTCCATTGTAAAATAGACAGCAGGTCCATCAAATATTTGCCCTGCTGCATGTTACTTTGTGTTCTTTCTTCTATTCCTCAGATTTAATAATCTGAATATATTGATGATGTGGATTATTAAAAATGGCATCTCATTAGTGAAATAATATTTGACTTTGCAGTAGCTACTTTTAAAAGTATGTTATTGTCATGTAGTAGGTACTTTTAAAAGTATATCTACAGGATGACAAATCTCAGGCAGCAGGAGAAGGAGCATTTCATTTAACAGCCATACATTGTCCAAGTCTCATTTGCTTCTCTGCTCTTTGGAAGAAGAGGCTATTTTCAGACTAACATTTTGGCTCCGTACTGCAAGCGGTGGCCTTGCTGGTAAATACAAAACAATTCTGTATCTCATCATTTTTAAGCTATTGCCATCAATCATTGGCATGACTGCTGAAGATATTATCAGAAAGAAAAAAAAGCCACAGCACAATCTACTATCAGTAGTTTATTGTATATACTGGGCATTTTTACAATATCCAAAACCCCTGCTGGCAGACCCTTGGAATAAGTACGTGAACAGAAATAGGCTCCAGTGAAAGTCTGGCAAGTCCAAATGGAAGTGCCCCAATCCAAACAGGTTGACGATCTCCTTTTAGGGGATGCTCTAATACTCAGGGTTTTTTCACCATTGGCATATTGGCACATAATCTGTGTGATCACAGCATTCAGCCCATCCGTTGCTAAAAGAGCAGCAAGAAACAACAACTAAAACAATAGTGACAGATTTTGTCTTTGACTCCGATTTGCAACGCCAGAAAATGTGTCCAGTTCTGGGCTCCCCAGTTCCAGAAGGACAGGGAACTGCTGGAGAGGGGACAGCAGAGGGCTACAAAGATGATGAGGGGCCTGGAGCATTTCTCTGATGAGGAGAGGCTGAGGGACTTGGGTCTTTTTAGTCTGGAGAAGAGAAGACTGAGGGGGGATCTGATCAATGCCTATAAATACTTGCAGGGTGGGTGTCAGGAGGACGGGGCCAGTCTTTTCTCAGTGGTGCCCAGGGACAGGACAAGAGGAAATGGGCACAAACTTGAACATAAGAAGTTCCACCTAAACATGGGGAGGAACTTCTTTCCTGTGAGGGTGGCAGAGCCCTGGAAGAGGCTGCCCAGAGAGGTGGTGGAGTCTCCTTCTCTGGAGACATTCAGACCCCACCTGGAGACGTTCCTGTGGGACCTGCTGTGGGTGGACCTGCTTTGGCAGGGGGTTGGAGGAGATGATCTCCAGAGGTCCCTTCCAACCCCATAGCATTCTGTGATTCTGTGAAAATGTCTTTGCAGTTGTGTGGAGCATCTGGGAGCGATCCAGAGAGGTTTCCTGCCTTTGTCACCTCTGCAGAGCCCTCTTCTTTTATTGCCATGTTTAATCCAGGCTATTCATACTCTTTTTTTTTTTAATGAAAATTTGAGTGTTTTGAGATGTGAAGAGTGTAGTGAGCATCTTACAGAAACCTCTGACTGTTAGAAAGGAGAATGAAGGCAGAGAAATGGAAACCTCCATAGAAAATACAGCATTTCTATTTTTCATTATAAGGTGATGGTCTCTGAGCTGAGGCTTATAATTTAGGAATGAGGTCTTGAGTTTGTGATATATTGTGCTGTGAGAAAGTCAGCCTGGTGGTCTCTCAAAAAAAGGCAAGCTGAGCACTAGGAGAGAAATAGAGATTTAAAAAGAAAAGAGAGTACAAAGGTCTTTCTATACCTCTGTAAATCCATGGCTTGCTTATATCTTGAATACTGCGTACGCTTCTGGTTCTCTGTCTCAGAAAATCTCTAGTCGAACTGGAGATGGTTGGAAGAACCGTTAAAAGGGTAATGAAGGCCTTTAACAGCTTCCATACAATAAAATACCAAATATACTTACCACTATGTAATCTAGAAAATACAACAGAGCATTTATGAGTGAGGTCTGTGAGATCACAAGTAACATGAAGACGCAAGGACAGATCAGTTTTCCACTTCTCCTTCCAGTACAGGAAGGTGGCGGATGAAGCTGCTAAGCAGGCTGCAGGTTCAAAGAATCGACAGCATGGGAGGAGATGGACCTTTGGTCTAACCCTGTGTGGCCATGATTGTGCTCACCTGAGCACACCTGTGACACCTGAGTTGTCCTCATCTGCTAGACATTGAAGTGCTGGAGTGTGTCCAGAGGAGAGCCACCAAGCTGGTGAGGGGTCTGGAGAACAAGTCATAGGAGGAGAGGCTGAGGGAACTGGGCATGTTTAGTTTGGAGAAGAGGAGGCTGAGGGGAGACCTCATTGCCCTCTACAGCTCCCTGAAAGGAGGGTGTAGAGAGGTGGGTGTTGGCCTCTTCTCCCAAGGGAATAATGACAGGAGCAGAGGAAATGGTCTGAAGTTGGGGCAGGGGAGGTTTAGATTAGATATTGGGAAGAATGACTTTCCTGAGAGAGTGGTCAGGCACTGGAACAGCCTGCCCAGGGAGGTGGTGGAGTCGCCATCCCTGGAGGTATTTAAGAAACGTGTAGACGTGCCACTTCAGGGCATGCTCTAGTGCCCGGGATTGTTGGGGTCTTTTGTGTGGGTGTGTGTATGGTTGGACTCGGCGATCTCAGAGGTCCTTTCCAACCATGAAGATTCTGTGATTCTGCTCAACTCATCACCCGTACGGCTGGCTCAGTGTGCTGGGTTCGCGTTGGTTGGGGAGCGGGGGGGGCTGCAAACTCTGTATTGGCAGCTTTCCTGGGGATAGAAAGATCATTTTCTTTTCAGGTGTCAGAAAACAACCTTTATCAACTCTTGAAGCCTCCAACATTTTTGAGCCTCGTTCTGCGTGGCTTTGGGCTGGGCTACAGAAAAGCGATTGGACTTTCTGTACCAGTTAACTAGATAAAAATGGGATTTTCTTTGGTTTTAGACCTAGTTGCTGGGTTTGGTGCTTTGCCTGAGCTGTAGCATTGAGGAATGCAGCCCTACGAGAGCCTGAAGGCTATTGGAGTTGGACTCTCACTTGCTCCATGCCTACTGCTGTTTTAAGGGCTGGCCAAACACGAGTCCTTGTATTTCCATCCCCGTATCGATGTCCGTCGGGAGGGATCTGCTGTGGTGCGGGAGCTGGAGTTCAGCTGGCGGCTTATGGGTGTCAGCACAGATGGGAATAGGATAACACCTCACAGCTGGCGTGCCTGTAAGCAGCAGAAAACATGTTTTAAAGCACCTACGTGAATCTTAAGGATTTGCAGAGTAATTGAAAAGTGTAAAGCTAATTGCTTAGGCTGCACTTGCCATCCTGCGTCTGCTCAGCCTTTTCTCTTGCCCTGAATTTACCAGGCTGCAAACGTGATGACCTGAAGGTCGCCTTGCTGACCTAAGATGCGAGAGGCCAGGACCCTGCTTTGGGATAGAGATTGGTAACCTCTGCTATGCTGTGGTTCTCTACCGACTTTAAAAAAATGTAGTTTGAAAGAGCTTAATATGCTCTGATATGTCTAATGAACCAGGCATAGCTGGAAATAAAGTAAAATTACAGAAATGGAGGAAAAGGAGCATGATGAAAGATACTGTAAGCCTTATAGGCTGCCCAGAGAGGTGGTGGAATCTCCTTCTCTGGAGACATTCCAAACCCACCTGGTCACGTTCCTGTGCAACCTGCTCTGGGTGGACCTGCTTTGGCAGGGGGTTGGACTAGATGATCTCCAGAGGTCCCTTCCAACCCCATATCATTCTGTGATTCTGTGAAACATGCTTATTTGAATCAAAACCCTTCATGTGCTGGCATAGCACCAGAAATGGTGAGGCTTTTCTTCCTAAGAGACTGGAGTTCCATGTTAATGATTGTAGCTGTAAAGGGACTATGCTTCCACTTCTTCCTGTTGCATATTCTTTCTGAGTCTTTATAGTGTAAACGCCTGGTATTTTGATAAAAATGCATTTTCTAGACAGATATACTTAAATTCTTTACTTTCTATTGAGGAGTCTAATCTTGGGAGAGGATTAATCACGATTAGGTAAGAGCAACCCTGTAAGAATGGATTTTGAATGTCCAAATGATCTGCAGTCCCAGCAATTTTCTAAAAGTATTCCAATAAAGTCTTGTTAAATAAAGCTGCTCACAGCTGTGGAACACAGAGCTACAAGCGGGTCGCTACTAAACTGATGCAGAAGCAGGTGTGATTGCTGGGGAACGACAGAACTGGTGGCTTTCATGGAGGTTTGAGGCTGTCAGCACTGCAAATGTGATGAACCGTCATGGCACTGCCTGTTAAATGACAGTGGTTGAGTTGCAACACTTTGCTTGAGCTTTAGAAGACTTCCAAAATGTTTACATTAGGAGTTGGGTTGTAGCGAGGGAGTAGTCTCATGCTATGTATCGTTTAGCAGAGGCTGCTGCTAAATGAATTCCAGGTCCCCTGTCATGTTCATGCATGTCATTGCAGTAGGTCTTTGCCTGTCTAAGAGCTCACTGCCACAACTACAACCCAAAGAGGCAATATTAGATGTAGAAAATGTCGGAAGAACGTCATTCAGGAAGATAATTATGCCCTGCTCTGCTCTCTGAAATGATCCATCATCTAAATATTTTCTAAACAGTTTTCAGCAGAGCCAAGCACCCAACCCTGTTTTAAAATCTCCCTGCTGAGCTTGTTCTACCTGGACCTGGAAGGATTCCTGATAGTTAAGAAGGATGTTAAAAGTTGTCTCCTAAGTGTAAAGCATTTGTGAAGCAGCAGGGACATCCGCATGGCCAGCAGTCCAGGCACCTGGGAGATTTAACCCCCCGGTACTTGTTTGGGATTAATCTTGGACTTCTGCACAATCGAGGCTGAAAATGGGCTAAAACCTGTTCAAACGGGCCGGTACGTAGTGTCGCTGATATTGATGCTGGGTGAAATAATGGGAACATTTCTACGAGATCCCGCTGACGCAGGATTAAAGGCTAGACATATTTGCAATGCCAATGAGCATATATTTATGTAAAGCAGAGTTGGCCAGACGTGCCTGATTTCTTCCTCAGGGAAGATTTGCATTTGTTGCAGATCCAGTGTGCTAAGGCTGGTTTAGGGTGTTTGGTGCTGCTCATCACTTTGATTTCCAGCACTCGGCGCAAAGGCAGAGCACGCACTTGGAAACTAAGAGTTTCCTGATGAGAGAGCGTAATCAAGGGGAGGTTATGGGCATAGGTCAGCTGCGCATATTTCTTTCTGACCTGAAAATAAATATCAAACACTCCAGTGATAAAATTTCCAGGTGTCTAGAAGAGCATTGGTATTTAGAGTATCCAAGTAAGGACGAGGATGGAGTAGTCATGTTGCTGTCTCAAATCTGGCATCTGATACACATGATCTTGGAGTCGCTTATAGCCTTCTGCTCTTCTAATTGCAATGCGCTTTATAGGAAAATTGGATTTGCAATAATCTGGTGAGACAAACCACACTTGAATGCACGCTCTAGGATGAATGCTGAACGTCTGAAGCATGAGGCTGACGGTCCCTCCTTTGCAAACCTAGCTTCTGTTAGGGGATTATTGAAAAGCACAAACATTCACATTTTTGAAGGTTACATTAGCTACTTTTCTCAAAGAACTTTGGGTTAAGTCTATCCTGAAAGGGCAACATCTCCATGATAAAAGAAAACCACTTACACCCTTCAGCACTTTTTTACTGGTTGTCCACAAGGTGGGCAATGTCAATTTAATTTGTGGGAATTACCTGCTCTCCATGGCACAGGGTTGCATAGGTTTTGCATTTAGTGCAGGGGAGGACTGCATGAATACGTCTCAAATGAAATTATTTTCCCCCAATGACATTGTTTTTCCATTTTTTTTGGTCTATTTTCTGCAATTGAAGCTACAATGACAAAGACAACAGTAACTCAATCTGGGAGCTGTAGCTGATCCTACAAAGAAAAAATAGTGTTTCCAGAGGATATTTTCTGGTTGTACCTATGAGGGGAGAGGAGAAAGGCATCAGCGTGTGGCAAGTGTCTGTAGAGCTCTGTACTGTGAAATACAAAAGAGCAGCCATTCCTGTACATTTGTCTGCCATTTGTTCTTGTGCTGCTCACAAGACTCAAGTTGCATTGGGGTTTGTGTGGGTTCTTATCTGATCCTTCATCTTGTTTATGTACTAGATTTTTCTCTTAGTTATTTAATCATGTAAAACCTTTTGAAACTCTTGACGCTTTCTAATCTCGTGCTAGCGTGTGAACTATTTGAATTGCTGCCACTTAGCTATTTTCACTGGTTTGCTTGCATTTGAGCTTTCTCGCATTTTTTACTGCAAGTTTTTAGTGGCTGACAGTCATTTCACAAGAATCACGTAGAAAAACCTCTTTGTAGGGATGGTAATTTATCCCTTCTTTTCGAAATAAAAACCGACAGTCCTTCTTTCCAAATGGATGTTTTCAGCACTGCCATTGATGCATACCTCGTCTGACAGGCACGCTCATCAACAAGAGGTCTCTTTGAATTAATGAATGTGATGTTAATAAACACCATGCCACCCAAGTTTGCGGATGCCAGGACCACGATGATACGTGGGGA
The DNA here is from genome assembly GCF_964106895.1 of Numenius arquata. Classification (NCBI taxonomy): domain Eukaryota; kingdom Metazoa; phylum Chordata; class Aves; order Charadriiformes; family Scolopacidae; genus Numenius; species Numenius arquata. The sequence goes on along the minus strand of NC_133585.1, from coordinate 21,850,630 downwards.
CAGGGAAGGACAAGAGCGCGGCAGATGCACAGTGCTGCTGCTGCTGCTAGTGTCCACCAGCTTCTGGCTATGGTCAGCTCGATGATGTCCTGAGCCAGAAGAGGTGTCCGTAGCAGTTCAACATCTCACACTGATGTTCTCTTCTGATTTTTGTTGTATGAACAACATATGCATTTGGCTCCTGTGGCAGTGAAATCCCCATCATTTTCTTTTCGATGTTCAGTTTAATATCTACTGCTTGTCATGTGAGAAGGTGCATTGATACATTACCCATTTTTCACCTTTATAAACAGTTTCTTATTTTACCGACTATGCAAGCCTACCAACTCTCTCCAGCCTTTTCAAGCACATCAGAAGCAGGCTGTATCTCCCTTCCAGCCTCCAGAGTCCTGGAGCAGGTCCCTCAGATAGGAGCGAGATGCCCCTAATCCTCCTCCTCTTCCCTTTCTGTGCTCCTTTGTGCTATGCTTGATCTGCTGGAGGGTCGGAAAGCTCTACAGAGGGACCTGGACAGGATGGATCAATGGGTCAAGGCCAATGGAATGAGGTTCAACAAGGCCAAGTGCCGGGTCCTGCCCTTGGGTCACACCAACCCCCTGCAGCGCTCCAGGCTTGGGGCAGAGTGGCTGGAGCTGCCTGGCAGAAAAGGACCTGGGGGTGTTGGTGGACTGTGGGCTGAACATGAGCCAGCAGTGTGCCCAGGTGGCCAAGAAGGCCACCAGCGTCCTGGCCTGTGTCAGGAACAGCATGGCCAGCAGGAGCAGGGCAGTGATGGTGCCTCTGTACTGGGCACTGGTGAGGCCCCACCTCGAGTGCTGTGTCCAGTTCTGGGCCCCTCACTACAGGAAGGACATTGAGCTGCTGGAGCGTGTCCAGAGGAGAGCCACCAAGCTGGTGAGGGGTCTGGAGAACAAGTCATAGGAGGAGAGGCTGAGGGAACTGGGCATGTTTAGTTTGGAGAAGAGGAGGCTGAGGGGAGACCTCATTGCCCTCTCCAACTCCCTGAAAGGAGGGTGTAGAGAGGTGGGTGTTGGCCTCTTCTCCCAAGGGAATAATGGCAGGAGCAGAGGAAATGGTCTGAAGCTGGGGCAGGGGAGGTTTAGATTAGATATTAGGAAGAATGACTTTCCTGAGAGGGTGGTCAGGCACTGGAACAGCCTGCCCAGGGAGGTGGTGGAGTCGCCATCCCTGGAGGTATTTAAGGAACATGTAGACGTGGCACTTCAGGGCATGCTCTAGTGGCCAAGATTGTAGGGTTTGGTTTTTTTTGCGCGTGTGTGTATGGTTGGACTCGATGATCTCAGAGGTCCTTTTCAACCATGAAGATTCTGTGATTCTGTGATTCTCTATGCTGTACTCTCCTTGCAATGTCGGGATCAGGGCTGCACATAGGATTGAAGATATGGACCTACAGTGAGTTTCTACAGTGTCACAGCAGGATTTTCTTCTTAGTTCTCTGTTTCTTTTCCTAATAACACTGTCTTTTTGCCCACCGCTAAACACTGAGCTGGTAATTTAGAAGCCCGTTGCACGGTGAGTTCTGCACAGCCCTAACACTCCTGTCTGTCTGTTGGTAAGGTCAGCTTTCCCCTTATGCACTATTTTGCATCCCTTGGCACTGAATCCAAGCCCAGTGTGGGTTACGCAGTACCCATCAGCAGCTCCTCTTCAGCTTTTACCTCCAAAAGATTTTAGGTGATCTTCAATCTTTATCCCCTTTCCTTCACTCTCACCTTCCCCTTCTCTCTCAGAGCACGTTGGAGAGCAGAAATCCTGCTGCAGATCCCCGGATTCTTGTTGTGCCCTTTGTATCTTTTAACCTTCCTGCAGCAGGGGACAGTCCCTTTTTCACCTGGCGACAGCCGAGTTTCTCTAAGAGCCTTTATTAAGAGGCCATGTCCAAAACTTACTTGAAATACACATTACAGCGAGGTCAACCCTGTCCACACGCTAAGTTTAAGGAACCAAGGGATTGACCCTGCTCAGACACAGGAAAAATTGTATTGACTCCTCCTATGTATTTGCACTTACACTGTGTTGTATTTTTTACTGAATTGTCTGATAGTAGAATCAGACTGAGCAGGGCGTAATTTTCTTAAAGCCTTTGGGAGTCATTTAAAAAAGCTCTATCACATTTACCACCCTTTTTCCTTTATTGCAGAGGCTGATCTAAGCAATGGACTACATGCTAAAGGGATTAGGTTAACAGTCTGGACAACGTGTGTTCATATATGTTAAAGTCGGCATGAGTTGATCTAGGCAATTCCTTACCCTGTCTATTTGCTGGAAATCTTTTCTGATGCCCCTTTAGTTTCTTTTTGATGTCTCCCGTTCACAGTGAGAGAGCCAGAGAGCTCCCGTAGCTCCTCTCAGCTGACCTGCAGGGCCTGGGCCTGATCCAGCTTTTCTGCTCTGAATCCATCTCCTTTCAATGCTTGCTTTAGACCTCGGCATCATAGTCCTGTAGGTTCTCCAGAAGGCTTCCTATTTCTCCTGTGCTTTACATTCTAGCAGCATTCTGCCAGCTGCTCCTCAAAATCTCTGCTGGGTACCACGCCATGGGTTTGCGTTTCTCTGGCTATGCCCTTCTCTGGTTTTTCCTCATGCAGATGCAATCACCATTTTTAATGGATTTTTTTTTTACTTCTCATACCTTTCTGCACTTTGCTGTTCAACCATTGCAGCTTTTTATTGCTTTATTTAAAGTCATTTTGGGGATAGCCAGTGTATATTTCCTCCAAAACTCTCAAAGATGCAACAAGACAATTTTTATGCCACCACTAATTTTTCTTTTCCCTTTTGGCTGCTCCCTTTCATTTCCTTTTAACAAGTTTCCTCGTTTCTGTGTTATTTTCTCGTTTGAGGCTAGCCAGGCAGTAGCAGCAGTCTTGATTTTTTCACTTCTGTAGCGATGCTAAATATGAGCATCTGGTGACCTTTTATCAGAAAACTTTGAAAGCAGACCTTTTGCACTGGTCAGAGAATTAGAATCGTAGAAACATAGAATGGTTTAGGTTGGAAGAGACCTTAAAGATGATCCAGTTCCAAGCCCCCTGCCCTGGGCAGGGACACCTCCCACCAGACCAGGTTGCTCAAAGCCCCATCCAGCCTGGCCTTGAACCCCTCCAGGGATAGGGCAGCCACAGCTTCTCTGGGCAACCTGGGCCAGGGTCATCACTATTTCTGGAAGGGGACCTGATCTGTTGGTTAGACACAGAGAGAGATGGCTGGAGTAGGAGCACAGATGGACTCTGTCTTCTCAAGGGTTACTTTTTATAGCTTTTGATCAGCGTAATTGCAGAAATTTGGCAAGCTGTGAGGCTTGGATAGAATAATATTTGGGTGTTTTCTTGGTGTAGGAATGACCGAGGTGCATTGGGTATGCATTGCAGTTATCTGGATTGCTTCCTGTCAGTGAAATAACACCCTAAACCACTTTTTCTGAAGGATCATGGAAGAGGAAGTGGGGGGAAAAATTCAAGATGCAAACTAAAAACAACTACTCAAAACTGCCAGACCTCAGTAAACAAACTGTAGCTGCCTTGACCTCTTTTCTGTTAAAGCCTGGTTAAAATAATCCCCATTTGAGTGTGTATTGAAGAACTGTGTTCAATGAGCCTGCAAACTCATCGCTGAAGAACACATAAGTATGCACTCTGCAAAGATTCAAAGTGGTAAAAAATAAACATTAAAGATTAAGTTCTCCCTGGCCAGCATCAGCGAGGCCAGTAAGCACATAAATAATGCTGCAGAAGTCTAGTTACTTGCTCTCCTAATGTATACATGCACCTACGTGTTGCGTTGGACCCCGTCCAGCGCGCTCCGCGTCTCTCAGAATTGAAATCCTAGGGCATAAATACATTACAATTCCCCGAATCAGAAGAAATACGTGCTGTGAAGGTATTTGAAACACAGCTGTTATAGGCAGTTAAATGTGTAATGGTAAGCATCATTTAATGTTAATATTAAAAAAAAAGGATGATAACAGATTTCAGAGTACAGGCAGGAAGAAATTACTGTTTCAATAAGGTTTGCCAATTTGTTGGATCTGGTTGTTGGAGCACTTAAAGGAGGTGTGATGCCCTCTCTCTGTTCAATAATAAGTTCAAGCTCCCATTTGTTATGGGAGAAATAGGTACCTGGAACTGCTCCAGCATACTTGGCGGTATAAGCTGAACTGCTTGAATTGTTGGAAATGGGCTGTAAAATGCTTTCCCTGTGGATTAGGAGAGTGGATTCTTCTTTAGCATCTACCTCTTCCCTCTTCTGTCTCGAAATTCGAGTGGATGCTGCTGCATGCCGAGGCTCACGGGCTTATCTGCATCATGTCTGCCACAGTCTCTCCTAACTTTACCTCTCCTGAATTTAAGTTGTCCTAAGGTTTATCTAAGTCTGGTTTTCCCTGTGATGGCCACCTTCTCCTTTGCCCTTACTCCTTTGCACCCTCTCCTTGCCAGCTGCAAACAACCGAGTCCAGCTTTGTTTCGTGTCTCACACCTCCGTGCTTGTCAGCTCACTCTTTCATGTCTTTTTTTTTTTTTTTGTACTAACAGCTGAGCTCACTGCTGACTCCCACAGAAGCCAGCAGTTATTTTTTTATTAAAAAAAAAAAAAATTAAAAAAACAAACAAACAGATCCTTAACAGCAGCAGTGACATTTAGTTAGCTCCAAAGGAGATGAGGAAACTTTACAGGGAAGGCAGTTTCCAGTGTATTTTAACCTCAATTACTGCTTGCCTTTTGGGATGCAATGTCAAGTGTTATGGGAATTATGAAAAATCTCTGCTGGCTGGGGACTGGAGAAATTTTAAAACAATTAAGAAATGTTATTATAGTAAAAAAAAAAAGACTCTTAAATGTTCAGTTTTTAAACATGATTTCTGATCACTGAAGTGCTTCAGTACAGCTACCTGCTACCACAGTGGGTTTTAAGTTAGCAGCGTTTTTCATCAAAGTCGAAACGATCTGTAATGATGGAGTGATGCTTCTGGATATCAGCAAGGGATTTTGTTTGATGTATGTTCTAATCAACAGCCATTGTAGCTTTACGCCCCTTAGTGACTTCAGTAAATGCATCGGAAACATTTTTTTTTCCCCCAAACTGTCCCTGCAGCATGCATTGAAAACCCACAAGTTTATCTAATGAAATACAGTATTATTTTCTTTATTATGTATTTAACGGCTTGGAAAATAACTTCCTGTGAATCACATTAAATGCACCGTCAGCCAAAGAAAATTAACATCTACCTCCACTCAGTCAAAATGTTCTTGCCACCTAGATTGGGTGGTTAAAGGAGCAAGATTTGGAGACTCACGATAAGTGTGAATTAATTTTCCCGTATGTTGATGTGCTGGTACCCTCGAGTGAGGAATTGGGGTCTTCTTCTCCAGGCAGGATGGTAGGTTTCCTAGGATTCAGGGATGGAAAGGGAGCCACCAGCATGTTCAGATGGCTCTAGTGCCTTTTGATGTCTTGCAGAAATAGAGCTGCAAAACTCCGCATGCCTGCTGCAGAAAGGGGGTTAGACCACCCCCTCATTTTGGGAGGATTAATCTCCCAGAGGAAACAAATTAAGCAAAGAGAGAAACTGCAACTTCTTTATGTATGCTCTGGGGCTGGTTCTTTTTTCCTTGTCTTGTGCGCAGGTGAGTAGAGCAAGGCAGAAAACCCGTGGCAACAAATGTTGCCTTAATTTCTTTATATCCCTCTTTCCCTCTCCAGAAAAAATTCCTTATAGTTACCTTTTTTTTGCTCTTTTATTCTGCCAATAAGCAGCTGTACCTGAGCAGGCTTTATGCCCTCTGTATTGCCAGTGGCTCTGTCTACCTTGAAGTAGAGTGGAGCACTGTGTCCAGTTCTGGGCTCCCCAGTTCCAGAAGGACAGGGAACTGCTGGAGAGGGGACAGCAGAGGGCTACAAAGATGACGAGGGGCCTGGAGCATCTCTCTCATGAGGAGAGGCTGAGGGACTTGGGTCTGTTTAGTCTGGAGAAGAGAAGACTGAGGGGGGATCTGATCAACGCCTATAAATACTTGCAGGGTGGGTGTCAGGAGGATGGGGCCAGTCTTTTTTCAGTGGTGCCCAGGGACAGGACAAGAGGAAATGGGCACAAACTTGAACATAAGAAGCTCCACCTAAACATGAGGAGGAACTTCCTTACTTTGAGGGTGGCAGAGCCCTGGAAGAGGCTGCCCAGAGAGATGGTGGAAACATTCTGGTGTCTCTGGAGACATTCAAACCCACCTGGACAAGTTCCTGTGGGACCTGCTGTGGGTGGACCTGCTTTGGCAGTGGGTTGGACTAGATGATCTCCAGAGGTCCCTTCCAACCCCATAGCATTCTGTGATTCTGATTCTGTGAAGTCTGGTTCAGAGCAGTGGTCTTGTATTGAAGGGAGTCCTCTGCTTGTCCCTACTCACCAGGTGTCACTTTGCTATGCAAAGTGGTTTTGGCACGTGCGAACTAGTTTTGTTTAGGTGGAGAGTAACCTCCCAGAGCTCGCACCCATGTGTGATTTAAGTGCTGGTGGATCCAGATCTGTTCTTGCAAGCCTACAAGGTCTTCCCATGTTGACTTACAAAGCAGACACCCCAAAAAGGCTCTCAAGTGATGAGGAGGACCTGCTCCACCCCGCAGTGGCTCTTGTGCTACCTGAAGGTTCCCTCCTGTTTGCTTTCTGCTGCTCCTTCCTGTGCCTTTCTGCTCATGTGGCATCCTTTCCCTTCCTTCACTCGTCTTCTCCACCTCCCCATCCCTTCCTGAAAACCTTCTTTCTTTTTACTATTATCCCTTTTTCCTACTATTATCTCCTACTGTACCACCATCTCCTCTTCAGCCCTTGGGTGGGAGGGTGGAGGGTTTGGCCTCTGAGGGCGGCATGGGGGGATGGAGGTGACCTGGCTGTGGACCACGGGGTCCAGAAGGACCATCATATAGTTTTCACCTGTCTCACCATCGTGTTTTCAACTGTCTGACACGAGTGTTTGAACCACATGCCTTGTTGCAGAGCAGGAGTGTTTCTCCCCAAAAAGGGAGGAGGGGACAGGATAGATGCTGTCCTGTCGCTTGGGGAAGGTGGAGGAGAAGATTTCTCTCTGGTCCCATGTTAAATGCCTCGTGAAGAGGCCAGCGATTGCTGTCTGTGCTTAGCTAAATATCAAGGCAGTAATGTTTTTGGAAGTTCTCAGGGTGCTTTAAGGCAATGTCGTGTCTTCTGCCTCCTGCTTTCTCGTCAGATGAATAACAAGAACTTGTTTTCAGAAGTCGTAATGCTCAGCCCTTCTCTTTCATAAGTGATATTTTTAAATTGCCCTTTTCCATTTCCCTGCCAACGCTCTTTGGTATCCGATGTTATTGCTACTGTTTGACTTTTGCTTTATTAAGACTGTGGTTGCCCAATGGTTTCCAAATACAGAAGCAAGAAAAGTCCTTTCCCAGAGATCAGGTCATTTCAGGAAGACGTAGACACAAAGACTGGAAAAAACAAAGCCAACGGGCTAAATCACAACTGGACGTCAACTCTTACACAACATTAAGGCTACGTAGGAGCAGAAATATCGTTAAATTATATATGATATGTGGCAAAGGATGGGGGGGGAATGGTGGCATCTTTTGACAGTCCGGGAGCTGTTTACCCATTGCGTGGATAAGCAAAAACCCTTCCCCTTTCCCTGGAGCATCCATCAGTTGTACAGGCTATTTTTAATAATTTAATCTGTGGGCTTTTTTGCTATGATCAGCACACTGCGGAGAGGGATAAAGGGTTTACTGGAGAGGAAGCTGTCTGCTGATTGCTTGCACAGTTATCTTCATCCAGCTGGACTCAAAGCTACTATCTCTTTTTATTTGAGCCAGCAAACAACTAGCACATGGTGCTCGTTTTTGATCCCCTTCAACCCATTTGGATTTCAAGCTGCGCACCAAAGGGTGCTTTTGCTTTGCAGCCCATTTCTAATTCCTCCGCCAGTGGATTGCGCTCCCAGCACCGCTTTGCTTGGGAGGAGAGATGCTGGAGATGCCTCCCCACCTTCCTTGTGGTCTCGGAGGGAGCTGGTCGTGCTGAGGAGGCATAGGGTAATCTTGGTGGGAATAAACAAATTTAAAAGGGCATTAGATGAAGGAGGATGAGCAGCAGGACCCGATCGCCGTTATCTGCACACTCACTGGGCAGTCGGGATAGAGGGAGGAAATAATCCCCTGGAAAGACATTTTAAATCTGATTAACAGGCATCAGAAGCTATCATCTTGTTTTAACAGGGGATGCTTTGGGTAATAAAAGTGTGGATACTCAGGACTGGACTGTAATTCTTCCCAAAACTGTTTTTTCCTGAAGGAAGGGTGAGCCTGCGGTCCCTGCTTTGGCTAGAATTATGTGTTGATCAAGGAGGCAATGATTTGTTGAATAATTAGAGCCCAAAATATTAACTCTGGTACTGATAAAAGTTAACATAGACTCCTGACTGCGAGTGCTTGCTAAACCTTGTTAAAGTAAACGTGCTGTCAAAACAGACAAATGGTGAAGCAAATCGGAGGAGGGAATTTTCTGACTCTGGCTAGAAACAGCAGTGCGTTTCAGCAGCCATACCCACCCTGCAGCAGAAATGTCCACTGTTTCGGTTTACATTTTTAAGTGACTGCTTTTATATTTTACTTTGGCTGTCTATTCCACGCTGCAGAGCTAAAGCTGGTCAAGAGCTAAGCAGAAGTGTCCCTTTCTCTTTGCTTGGCCAGCTCGTTCTCATAGGCATTGCCCCAGCAAATGCCAGTGTTTGCTGTTGAATTGATGGAGGTATTAAAAGCTCACCAATATTTTAGGCTATGCAATGATGTGTGAGCCAGAAAAAAAAAGCTTCAGCATCCCAGGGGTTTCTCCCTACTGTCAGTATAGTTGCTCACAGCTTTTACCAATGGTGCTTTGCCACCAGCACGAGCAAGGATGACTGTCCCAGGTGCCCAGTGTTATCCAGGTATCACCAGCAGCAGGTCCCTAATGTGAAGACAAGGACCAGGGCAAGCCTGTATGAACGTTCCCCTGTAATTACATTATAATTAAAATTTCAGGAAAAAACTATAGAGGCAGAGTGAGGGATTTGCACATCTCTCAGGGCACTGTGAGAGCAGAAAGGTCCTCACCCAGCCCTCGTTGAGTGTTTTACTGGTCTGTGGGCATGGAGGTTACCGATACCTGGTTTGCATTAGCTTGTAGGGTTGCACTGTTTCTCTTCCCCCAGCCAAACGCTCCAGTCGTGTGCTCTTCCTGTGGCTCAGCTCTTAACAGCTTGAAGGTGTCAGAGTTAATGAGGAGGAGAAAGAAGTTGCAGCAACTGGAAGTACAGAAAAGAAGACATAAAGAAAGGGAAGATGAGTATTTGAGTCATGGCTTAAACCTCAGATGGCGTGTTAGAACAGTATTATCTTGCCGCATAATCAATATTATCTTGCCACGTAATTTGGTTACTTCTGTACAGCACAACCAATGCTTCTCAGTACCCTTTTTTATCTGTAAGTATTATTTATATTCCACCACAAGCGTCTGCCTTTGGGTCTTCCCTCCTTTGCCATGCAGGTATCTCAGATACATCTTGCTGCCTCAAATACCTGCGTGTCCTGTGGAAGGCTTCTCACCTGGACTTTCAATTTGTTCAATAGATAGTCCTCCGAAACACAGCTTTTCCTGAGGGCAGAGACACACAACCCTGGGGAGCGGATGTAGCACGCAGGGGCTTTAATCCAGCCTGTGCTCTGCACCCTACTCCATGCTATTTAAGCACAACTAAACCATTAGGACAGCAGATCTTTAATACCAGGTGAATAACACCACAATACCACGGGGTTTACACGTGGCTTGGATTCTCTTAAAGCAATATTGGGGGGGGGAAGGGGTTTTTTCAGTATCATAACAAAAATAGTAATTTTTCCAGGCAGATCTGCAACTTGCCCCATGGAGGTGAAGCGGGTTGTAGGAGGGGGTATCTCCAAACTGGGGAACCTCCTGAGTCATGGGGAAGAGTATGCAGACCAGTACAGGTTGGGGGCTGACCTGCTGGAGAGGAGCTCTGAGGAGAAAGACATAGGAGTCCTGATGGACAATAGGACAACCACGAAACAACAAAGTGCCCTTGTGGCCAAGAAGGCCAATGGAATCCTGGGGGGCATCAGGAAGAGTGTGACCAGCAGGTGGAGGGAGGTCATCCTCCCCCTCTGCTCTGCCCTGGGGAGGCCCCATCTGGAGCACTGGGTCCAGTTCTGGGCTCCCCAGTTCAAGACGGACAGGGAACTGCTGGAGAGGGGACAGCAGAGGGCTACAAAGATGATGTAGATGATGATGAGATGGCCTGGAGCATCTCTCTTAGGAGGAAAGGCTGAGGGACTTGGGTCTTTTGAGTCTGGAGAAGAGAAGACTGAGGGGGGATCTGATCAACGCCTATAAATACTTGCAGGGTGGGTGTCAGGAGGATGGGGCCAGTCTTTTTTCAGTGGTGCCCAGGGACAGGACAAGAGGAAATGGGCATAAACTTGAACATCAGAAGTTCCACCTGAACATGAGGAGGACCTTCTTTCCTGTGAGGGTGGCAGAGCCCTGGAAGAGGCTGCCCAGAGAGGTGGTGGAGTCTCCTTCTCTGGAGACATTCAGAACCCGCCTGGACACGTTCCTGTGGGACCTGCTGTGGGTGGACCTGTTTTGGCAGGGGGTTGGACTAGATGATCTCCAGAGGTCCCTTCCAACCCCATGTGATTCTGTGATTCTGTGACCATGGAACCGCAAGAAAGGAGGGGTCTAAGCCTGTTGTTGGTGCTGTCATGGAATCCGAAAGACAGCTTTTAAAAAGCAAAGGCAAAGTAACTAGATAGAGGTGATAGCTGAGGGGACAAGTTTCTATGAAATGTGCTTTTTGTAAATAGTTACTGTTCTAGTGAGCCACTGAGATGCTGCTTAACTCTTCTGGATTTCTCAAAATACTATTATTCAAGCTCATATCTGAAAGTTTAGCATTATTTGCAGATGGCAGCAATGGAATAATTTTGTACTATATTAAATTTCAGAATTATATGCAGTATTCTGCTGAAAATATGTAGCTGAATATGGTGCAAGGTAACAAAATCTTCACTTCTGCTGCTGTACTTGATCAAGTTTGTGGTGAAAAGTTTATGACTAGCAGTTGAAAACTGAGGTGAATTTTAATTTAAATGGGGAAAACAGGTTTTTTTCTGCTAACAGCATCACAGAGTAATTAAAGGTCTGGTATAAAATAACATTTCAGGCTTGCTGTGAGAAGAGAGAGAAGGTCACGGAGACAGTGGCAATAAGAATTTAAATAGTCTGGTTCAAAACATGTCATGGCTTTGTCGTGAAAATGATATTTTCCTTCCAGCCTCTGAAAGGTAGATAACTTGTCCCTCCGACTCTTTTCCTTGGGGTCTTTTTCCCAACAAAACAAATATCCCAGCTGGAGAAGGGCAGCACCAGCCCTGGAGCCTTGTGCCTGTCGGGCAAGTGGTATGCTCTGCCTTTCTCTAGTTAGGAATGTGCAAATATCTCAGTGTTGTGATTATTCGTATTTTATATTGCCTTACTAGGGCCAGTGCTGCATAGTGGATTATAAGGCTCAGCTGTCATCAATTTTACGCTGTTCTCAGAAGAATTTATTCCCTCGCTTTGCTTAGTATTACACAGTCTGAAAATTCATCCTTCATTTACACGCGTGTCCTTTTGCTTGGCAGAATAAGATTTCTGCTAATTCTGCTGCTATAACTACTTTATATCTACTAGTAGCATCACTAGTAGATATAAAAGAAATTCTTTACATTACTTTGCTTTCATGCAGACAAACATGGTTTTGCTTTTCCTTTGTATTTCTGTTTTTTGTGCCATCATTTCCCAGTACATTTTAAGTTGGCATAGGAAAAGCCTCAGTGAGCAGCTATGAGCGTCAGTAGCAAACTAAATTCAAGACACGGACTTGAGCTGACTCAAACGTAAAAGTATATGACGAAACCCCTTCCGTAAAAGCTACAAAGCAGCTCTAAAAACCAGTAGTGTCATCCTCTTTTTGGAAAGGATGTGGTGTTGGGGGATATGGTGTAGGGGAGAACTTTGTAGAGTAGGGTTGATGGTTGGACTTGATGATCCCAAGGGTCTTTTTCAACCTGAATGATTCTATGATTCTCTTCTGTGAAACTCTGCAGCCAAGTGTAGGGAGGCGCTGCTCACGGATCCGGCATCCCGGAGCGGCTGCGCTAGAAGGGAAGATCCGGGAAACATGAATGGGACCCTGGGGATCCCATAAGCTCCTGCAGCAAACTCTGCCCACTGGGTCTGTAACAAGGTTTTATGCATTCCAGGGCTGAGAAAGTTAGCACAGGGATGTTTTGGTACTTGTTATATAAAGGAAAAATCCCTACTCATCTATTCCATATGTGCTGCTTTAATTAGGCTTTTCAATCAATAAAAAACGTCTTGCCAGAAAGATGTCCCTGGTCAATTAGTTACACCTAGTGAAGGCATATATGGCACTTTTCTCCTTCTTATTGTTGTTATTCATGAATTAAAGCATCCCGCAGTGCAGAATTATAAGTGAGAGCATCTGGCTGTGTAAATGGATTTCCACATGGCTTCATGCTGATCTCTCTGGTTGAATAAGCTTTAGGGCTGTAGGAGCTACTTTTGTAGCTAAGTAGTTAGGTAGCACCTAGGGCTGGGGGGGGCGGGAAGCAGGAAAATAATGATTTGATACTTTTTAGAAAGTATAATTGATTTTGCTAAATGCAAACAGCTCTTAAAAAAAAAAAAAAAGGTTTTCTTTACAAAACCATTCTTGATAACTCAGGGTGGAAAACAGAATTCTTGGACCTGTATGGTGGTGTCCTTTAGGAAAAAAAAATCAGTCGGTGAAGCTGAAACTCCTGCTCATTTTAGGTCTCTTAGTATCAAGGTCTGTCGCAGAGCTCAGTGATAGACCCTGGAATAAGGGTGGAGAAAAGGATCTCCTCACTTTGTGGCTTGCTAGGAAGTTAAACATTTAAACCACCTTTTCCCCCTTTTTCTATGACCGCTGGAGGTCTGGTGATGACTCTGCGGAAGGAAGAGGATAACTTCCACCTGGAAGTTCCACCTTTAGGTGTTAGCACTATTTTGGGTGCTCACGGAGCAATGAAAGAGCCAATGCTTATTTTTGAGATGGAGATGGGTGTGAGAATCAGTGAATTCAGAGGAGCTGAAGTCTTAGAAAAGCTAAGCAGCGGCAGAGAGGCTTCCCTCTCTTCTTTTCCAGTGATATCAATATATCACGTTATAGCTTTCACAAATGTTGTGAGGCATAGTAATTGCTTATTATGTGCTTCAACTTTCTTTTTAGAACAGGCATTATATGTGCGCTTCTTTTTATTATTTTAACAAGCAGACATTATCTGACAGCCCTGTATCCTTAAAGCGGTATTTTCTTTTGAATGGAGTATAAAATATCTTTTTGTATTTCCCAATCATTCCTAAACTACTCAGCCCCATTCCAATTTTCAAACATATATCTCTTTAGGATACCAACTTTAGGCTTTAATCATTCATTTAAACCTTTACCCTCTATTAGTAATCAAACTAGTTCTGAACTTGTGCAGATCATCCTGAAAATCAGCCCAAGCTCTGCCCTGTAGGTTTATGCTTTTGCGCCCACTCGTTGTGTTTGGTTTTTTACCGACTGCACAAGCAACTGTACTTCCCAACAGCATTTTTCAGGGTGAACACCGAAATGTGTGTATTTTTCGAATGCGAAGTATGAAAGAGGTTCTTTCAGCAGAAGGACCATGAAAGGGATGCTTGTCCAGCCTTGACAGCTTCAAGAAACGGAACAACTTGCGGGACGTATTTACAGATTCTTCCATGAGGCTCCTGGCAGTGTTCCTGGGCAGACCCCAGGAGCCACAGGTGTCGCTGCCTGGGATTTTCCTCTGCTTTTAGGACCTTTTGTCTTTTTGCCCTAATATCATAAAGTCACATCCAGTTCTTCTGGCCCGTTTTTGTCTGCTAGCAGCAGAGCTCCCTTCCCAAAATACAGACCCCTGGTGCTGCCCCACCTGCATCACAGGAGACTGGTTTCCAAATTGGGGAGTCCCTCTGAGATGCCTCATCTCTTTATTATGATTTTTAACGTTGCTTCTTCTCCCAGGCTGGCTTCTTTATTTATCAATGCCCTTCCAAATTAGAGCAGTGTTAAGATACCTCTTTTAATTGGATATATTCAGTTTCCAAGTTCTTGGGGGTCCTTTAGGCAATGAGCTAGAACTCATTTGTAGATCTCTTTAAAATGTGAATATATTACTGTGCTCATTACTCTTAGACACAAAGTTTCTTGGTAATGCTTTTATGATCTTGGCATGCCAATGGGGTGATGCGTCCCAGGCTGAACCTCACACCCCGATGAAAGGTTTGGGTTATTTTCTCCTTTTCCTTTCACAAATAATTGAAGACATTTTACTTCAACCTTTCCTGTGTTCGTTACATTGAATTAGTTGTTTGAGCAACTAAATTTTAGGCTTCTGACCTGCATTAGACCCTTGTTGGTTTTCCATTAATCTCACCTAACGCATATCACTCTCCATCAAACTCAAAATAGTACTTGAGAGTGTTTTTTGTGGCTCTCAAATTGTTCTGAATAGATTCTTCCTAAACTACTTTAAGGAACTATGTCAGCTTTCGTCTTTTGTATGCATGTTCAATACTATAATGAATACAATTTCCTAAGCAGTTTGTGAGCTCTTTCTCATACAAGGTAAGTTTAATTAAAAACCTAGAAAAACTTCTGTATCGTAGGAGTGTAAGAAGAGTAGAAGTACATTCATACAGAAGGGCGAGAGTTGACATAGTAAAGGTTATGTAAAATAGCAGTTAGCTTAAAAAGAGCATATTAGGACATCTAATTATCATGTTCTGAAGTAGAGATGATGTGGATGTTTTGAAATTCCAAGGAAGAAAACCTGATACAATTAAAGACTTTGCTAATGCTCAATTAGTCCTTGTCACGGCTTCTCATTAAGGCCAAGAAGTTATGAGTCTTCAGAAGAGGACTGAGATATTTTTGGGAGAAATGGGAAGATTGGGAATTATGTTAGATAAAACCAAATGACAATGTATGCCCTCAACCAAATGCTATGGGCTTTTAATTAATAAAAACATCCAGGCTGGGGTTATTCCTGAATAATTCATTAGGACACTTGTAGTTTTCTTTGAAATGTTGGGTGAAGGTTGTTGTTAGGGCAGAAGGTTGGATTACTCAGTTCACTCTTCTGTCAAGAAAAGTCCTGGTATTGTACTTAGTATCTAATACAGATTATTGTACTTAGCACTGGCTGATAGATCTGAAGTGTAAGGGTATTTTAGGTTGCAAGCTGTATGATGGAGGAATAAGGATGAAATCCTCTCCATTGAAGTCAACCAATGTTTGGCTTGAAGCTTTACAAGGGCCTGGGGCTCGCACGAGTCAGCTAAACTCCAGTTGCCATTTCTTTATTCATATTGGTTCCTCTCCTGCTGTGATACAGGATTTTCATAGGGGGAATTGCCCATAGCAAACGAATCAAAGAGGCAAGACCTCCCTGGGGTAGACATGTGTGAAGCTTGGCGCAGGACAAGCTCTTCCTCTGAATCACACGTACGAAGGGCAGACGCTGCCAGCCCATACCACAAATGGGAAAGGTCTTCCCTTGGTGTCCTTCCAACACCAAGTGCATCCCTTCCTTCAAAGAATAATAACAGCGTAACGTGAGCAATGGGGTGAATTGATCCTTTTTTAATTTTTATTTTAAATGGACCGTTTTACTGACTCCACAGAGCCCAGTCACTTCAGTGGGAGAAGGAGCCAGCCCACATTCTCCAGTGTAACATACCAAAACCACAGCAAAACCAATAGTGAATTCTGTTAATTATAATTAAATATCAATGGTGTTATTCTGTTTACTGATTTCTTAGTAAAGATGAACAGAAAGTGTGGTCGTGATTTCCACTGAGTCATTTCCACAGCCCACCTGCAGTGTTTCATTTTGTTTGCCCCAGTTTTTCCTCGGATGCCTTCATCGTGAATTTTACTACCCTTAAAATTTGGTTCACTGACTTTTTAATACTAGAGGTGATTTAATTCTGGTGAAAAAGAGCAGGTTTTGTTAATAAACATTTCCATCAGTTTCTTTTCTTAGTCATATCTGATCTTATCCAGGCGCGTTTCATTCCTATGGAAAGTGTATACGGTTCCTCGAGATGACTGGGGTCTTCATAGTTTATTGTAGCGAAAGCCAAGCGATCTGGAGAACTTTTCATGGAGTCGTGTCCTTCCTGCCTTGTTTCCTTTTCACATAACCTGAAGGTATTATTAGTCCCCACCGAGACCAGTGCTTAAACAGCAGCCAAAACCAGTTCTTTAAAAAATAATACAATTCTGAGACTTGCCCATTAATCTGTTTTGGAATGTTTTATCCATTTACTATGAAAAAAAAATGCCCATTTTTGTAACTCTGCTGCAATCTTGATTCCAGACTGTGATACAAGACCAGCTTGTGCTTTTGAGTACTATGAAAGTGCAAACAGTGTGTAGGGTTTTTAAATTTTTTTTTAAAAAAAGGCTTCTTGCTCATGGCAAGAGGAGATTATTTTACCTGTATCGACACCACGTGTAGGTGAGCATCCAGCCTCACCTGTCAGGAGGCTTGGGAGATGGGTTAGAGGTGGCATGCACGGACTCAGCATCTTCCTGCGAGGTGTCTCAGGATTGCTAGCTCTCTTTAATGACAGATAATCCCAGATACACATGCAAGAGCATCTCTTGCTGTAGACACTCAGGTGCAGTCGTGCCAAAGTGTTGAGGATTTTCTTACCTCCCCTCCTCGGCGTGTGAGGGGGCGAAGGCTGGGGTAGGTTGAGCACGGTGATAAGTGTGCCCTTCACTCTAGTATCCATGGCAAAGCAGAGGCTCTTTATGATCGCAAAATCATGCAAATCCAAATAAGAAATTAATTTTATTTATGGCCTGAAAAGAGCTCGAGTATTGAAGCAGTTGTTGGCTCTGAACAGCAGTTACCTTCACTCCTCCACGGGAGCAGTAAGCAATACAGCCCGGGAGCTGCTGCGCAACGAGGGCTTCTAACATAATACCGACATTTTTGACATCAAAATTCAAGTTGGCCAAGCTCAGAGAGGGAGATGGGGAAAAAATACGAAAGGTGAAAGTCAAGTCAAAATCTGGCTGTACCTGCTCCAGGTGATAGTAACATGCTGATCATTTCAGGGGCTCACAGAAGCGTGTATCTGTCCTCTGCGGTAAGGACCGTTATCAATGGACCGTGATCAACAGTTATCAACCTCCGGTACGGGGGTAGATGAAAATGATACCACCTCATCCTGCACTTACACCGCAGCACAGAATTGCCACCATACGGTCAAAAAACCCCGTTTGTAGCCCAGCACCATGAGAAGGACCACACCGGGGTGTCCTGCTGCCACCCTGCCACCGCACCCACAAAATTCCCTGCAGGGTATGGAGTGCTGCCGTAATGCCAGAAGTAAGAATAACACCGCCCCGAGCTCTGGGCATCCAAGAGCATTCTGCTCTAATCCTAACCCTAGAGCATCCTAATTCTAGGATTAGTATGAGGCCTGCTGGAAATTTTTTCCCTTTTTTTTTCTTCTTAATTCTGCTTAATTCCTGTCGCACTCTCTGTGTGTGAGGAAAAACCACAGCTCTGGCCCAAAAATTAAAAATAAATAAATTAATTAATATTTTCTGCTGTTTCTGTGGGTATGTTTTCGTTTATTATTGTTAAACATTGTTCTTAACAAACTGTCTCTGTTTAGGAGCACATGGATATATGCTGTCCTGCGAGAAAAAGCGTATTTAAATGTTTTTCTGTCTCTGCTTGAATGTTGCATCTGTCCTTGGCCAAGGATAAAATTACTCCTTTGCACAGTATGAGGTGCGAAAACTCCCTGGGGAGTTACGGGAAAGAACCTATTGAGAAAACGGATAGTTTTGGGATGAAGTCCTCATTGTACCAGTGCCATCGTTGTTAGAAACATCTGAGAATAGAGAAATTCATTCTTGCTCCAGCTGTTAAATCCATCCCCTCTGTGTCGCTCCGTGTCCGATCCTAAAGCAGAATCTGCTGGGCTTCACGTTTCACGGGGTTTCTGGAGGGCTAAAACCATTCAGGCTGCTCTTTCTGCTTAGTTAAATGTGCTTTTCATCATCATCATATACGATACACATGATGAAGCACAAGTAACTGGAAATGACTGTGTTCTCCCCGACGGTAATTTGCACAATAATCCCTGCAAAATTAAACCCAAGCGGGAGGATGGTTCAATTGGAGTGGAAATTTTACATCTCATTGCTGCAAGAAAAGCCCCAAGGACACGAAGGTGCTGCTCTTTCCTTGCCTGAGGCTTTCCTGGGCAGATAAACAAGCAGATATTTGAATAAAGTAGCATAAAAGCCAAAGCGAGGGGATGAATTCTGGCTACAGTGCAAGGCAATAGAAAGTTTCAGGTCCGATAATGCCATCAGCAAGTGCCTGAGCTGAGGACGATTCACTCCGTGATCCTTGGAAAACTTGGAAAGGCTTCACTAAGCGTGCAAAAACTTGGGAAGGTGCTAAAGGATTGCGGGGCCGTATGAGTATGGCATTTCATTTTCAAATAATACACCTATCTAGGTGCTGTTCTGGCGGTCGATTTTAAGTATTTAAAGCATCTTTGAATGTTTTTCTGATAAAGCTTTGCTGTGCTGGCTGTGGTTAAAAGGACGTTTTGTGATTGATCTGGCTTTGCAGAAAAGCAACCCGCCCTTAAAATCTGTGTTAGCAGCTGCACCCGAAGGACTTCCCCAGCTGTGTTAACATATAATAATATATAACACATATAGCAGAAATAATACCTATGTTGCTCTTTCGTAAATACTTTTTTCACTTAAACTTCACGGTTTCCCCCGTTTTCACTGCCTTTGCATGTGGCACAGAGAAAAGCTGTAGCTCGGAGCTGAGCCTGAAGTTCAGCATTTTCAGCTGCTGGGTCCACAAAGAAGAAAAGAATCCAAAAAGCTAAAACTTCATCCTTCAGCAGGCTGGGGACATGACGACAAGTATAAAAAATTAAGAGAATTAAGCCTCGGAGAGGATCAATAATGCATAATCCCTATTATTTAGTGCAATAAATGGAGAAAATCCAAATTCTTTCTCTAATCTTTATGGAAATATGTATTTTGCCCCTACTGACACCAAAGTAATACTGCGTGAGTGATAGCAGCGTATACAGTAAAGATGAGATAAATAAAAATTGCAGTTTAAACCACAGGTTTGAGCTGTGTTGTGAAAGATGTGCACATATTCTCCTTTACATCCAGAGAAAATACCTTTATCTCGCCTTGCTTAATGTTCAGAGAGCTCCCAGCACGTGAGCGAACCAGCGGACGTGGATAAACCAGCCAGGACACAGCCCAAGCTTTGGGCTGGTTTGGGCACTCCTATATCCCTGGGGATGTCTTTTCATCTGTTTAAAATGGAATATATTTTCCTAGGTTGCCCAGGTAAATGAATAAGAAGATTTCTTTTTGGAAAAACTTATTTTTGGAAAAAAAGTTTGAAATTGTTTATGGAATTTTTTTATTTGCTTAAATCGGTGATTTTGGTGTAGAGAGGGGTCTGATTCATATGCTGAAATGATTGATTTAAGTAATTTCAATCAACTTGTTATCAGAAATTAAGTGTCGCCCTAGTGAACAGTTCAAATTTAAACTTTTATGGTAATGCCTCCACCCCACCCAGTTTTGACCCACGAAATCCTGATTCTTTTGCTGCAGCTCTCACTGCTCTTCCCTGTTTATCCAGGAGCATTTTGCTTTGGTTTCAGCCCTTGCACCGACTAACCTTCATCTTGAGTTTTGGATTAAATGAATCCACTTCTTAAAGGAAATCTTGCCAGAAAACAGGAAGTTGTGCCTTTGCTGAGGTTAATTTAACCACTCTGTCCTTTAACCATGTTTTCCTCCTTATCTAGCACCTTTGTTAGGAGCTCACACAAAGTCCTTATTTTGATGGGATTACTCATCTCTAGCACACAACTAAAATATTCTGCAATGACTGTGGAATGCCCAGCATCGTCTGAGACCCTCACCTGGAAAGCTATACCATATAATCAATCATTTAAAGGTCCCAGTCCTGGGCATCCCTATTGTTATCCATGCCTCAGAGTGACGGAGGAGTATATATGACAATACATATTTTATAATATACCTTAGTTTGTGAGTACGCATGTCGTTGCCTTAGAGTTTTGCTACTTTTTTTGCATGCCAGCCAAAATCTTGGTGGCTTCTAGGATGATCGCTGATTGCATTATGTGCTGTTACAAAGATAAAACAAAATCCCAGCTGTAACATTTTAATATGAAAAAGCGTAAAAAAGGCAGTAAACTTTAATTGTGGTATGACTCCAGTTGGGCTGCTTTGATTGCAGTGTAATATTTTATATTATTGAGAAGTCTTAGGAAACTCCCATTACAGATATATGTACTCGCATGTTTTCGTAATGTTATTTATTATATTCCTTTATGATTGTGGTTCTTGCAGTCAGAGAATAAGTTATTCTCCTGAAATTGTGCTTCACGGAAAATTTTGCCCCCAGTACTCAACACACGCTCTTTGCAGATGGGTGGAGAAGAAAATCTTTGCATCACCTCTGTCTGCATCTGTTATGACTCAGTTATTCACGGTGGGATTGACTTTGTGGTATACATCCCATATACATATTTTTCATCCTGGGGCACTCATAAATATATCTCTTTGAAGTTGTTAATATCATCAAATCTAACAGAATTCATACTGTTCCTTCAGTAACCCTCTGATACATTTACACCGGATTTTAAGCATAACAGGAGATGATGCTCACACCTGATTATAAGGATCTTATTGACATTTAAAGCCCTACTGTGATTAGCCATTATTAAAACATCTGTTTATCATTAGGCAGGATAAATGTGAATATGAAGTATGAGCAGCGATTATAATTAGCAGGGCAGAAGTGCATTGTCTGCACTTAACTTTTCCTGAGCTGCATGATCCTTGTTACTACAGTTAGCTAGTACACAGCTGTATGTATAATTGTGGGATATATTTTTGAAATAGATAAATATATATATTATATAATGTATATAGAATTAGAAATAATTACATATGTGTGTAATATGTAATATTTTTAATATATATTCATATGTATAAATACAGTTGTGTGTGTATATAACCTGGGTTACTAGGGGTACCTTCAGGGGAATGTGGCTTGTTCTAGGCTCCGGTCCTGTGCTCCCATGAAGATTGCCAGCTGCGGAGATTTGTTTTAACAGAACAATTTCTAGCAGCAATAAATCGATCTTCATTTTGCTCGAGAGGTACTAAATTACATTTGCCATTTACTTAAGTGCATTAAGAGACCGAGCAAGAGCCTACCTAGTGTGGGCCATGCAGCGGCAATTCTTTCTGGTCTTTGGGGACTGATATCAAATACGATGTAATGCTTCATAAAACATCTGGGGATCAGAGGAGGATGAGTAAATGTTTGCTGCTTATCTGGCTCTGTGGTACCCGTGTGGACCTCGGAGGTAGGTGGTGTCTTTGCAGCTCTATCTGAACCCATTGAGGGAAAGAAAAATCCATGGAGTATCTTCATCGTTCACTACATACGTGAAAAGTAAGAGTTAGGTGATTGCCGTCTGTTGCTGATTTAAGGCATGATGACATACAGCCTATCAATCCATCTGACGGGCCAAGGATGGGGACTGTGCCATTCGGAGACCGTGCTCTTGAATGCTGTGATGGACTCGAACAGGAATTTGGTCTTAGATGCCAATCAAATGTATCCATTAGGGACCAGCTGGCCAGGACTGGTACTGGGATGAAACCTTTAGTTTTTCAGAGCTACTTGTTTGCATAAGATGATGACTCCATTAAAATACAGTGGGAAGCAGCAGCAGATAGAATTATTTACAGGAAGGATGCTGTGTCTTTCAGAATTACATGGCACAATAGGAGAAAAAGGTGAATTTAAGTATTTGCTGGCTTCTGAATTTACTCAGCTTAACAGTGATGCCTTTGATGCATTCATGGTATGTGTTCACGATAGGGCACTGGGATGCTGTTGGATATTTTAGTCCAGACAAAAAAACCCCAACCCAAACTGTATTTAATTCATTATTTTCCCATTCGCCACATGTTTTTTTTTTGAATATTCAGTTATCAGTGGTTTTGATAAATGACTTTTGATTTATGACTAAGCAAGTAGCCTTTTTACCTTGTGTGACAGTCACACCTCATACAATACAGACCATCCCGAAACAGCCAGGTTGGCTCAAATCACCTACACTTATTCACCTAGATAGAAAGCACCTTTACAGGATAGTGTTTTCCTGCTCTTAGTGAATTTACTGGGATTTTTCTGATGTTTTATTAACTTGATACCAGCCATCATCAGCCAGTACAGCAGGAGACCGTCCTTTTCATTGAGTTTCCCCACACACCCTGTTGAATAATATTCTTTCTTTCCTCTAGGGTAGAGCTCATCTAAAAATCAATTAAAACCCCTATTTTGCAAAAGACAGTAAAAAAACAGAAAAATAGATATCCCATTCATATTAATTGTCTCTTCCACTCTGATCAAAGTGAAAGACTAATTTTTTTTTACAGAAATCTCTCATACTAAAGCTATAGGTCATTCTTTCCTATCAGTTTGATTATAAAACTAAAAACGCTTCTCAAAATGGAGTTTCTGTCTTGAAAATTAGAATAGGCTTTGGAACTCGATGATCTTTAAGGTCCCTTCCAACTCTAACCATTCTGTGATTCTATGATTCTGTGCATTCCCTTAGATCTGCAATGCGATTTGAGAAGAAAACTTTGAATTTGCACTTTGAAGGCTTTACATCCTGCAAATGCAGTTAGGGATAAAAATTCATTAGCCAGGGTGTTTGCGAAGTAAAGGACCAGCAAATAAAAGCAAAGTCCTTTCTTGGGGTTTTATTCATGAGAAGATTTGTAAATATTTTGCTAAAAGTCATTTTGCTCATTTCTGTTTCCTGTAGTGAGAAGGGATGTGGGGATGAAATTTATTGCAGTGACTCTGTGAAAAAAAAAAATAATTAATATGAGTACAGAGGTCTTTAGAGTAATTTTGTTTAATTAAAATGTTTCTCTAAGGAGAAACTCTATTAGAAACCATATGTATGCAGACATTTGTAGTTAACACAAATGTCTAAACCACATCTAAGATGAAAATCTGGACCCTTTGGGGTTCTGCCCGTCTAATTCACATGTTCCTGTTTTCTTCGAGCATCTGTACCTTATGCAATGGGGATCTGTTATGTTTGGTTTTACAACGGGAATTTGCTTCTGAAGTATCTGGTGTAGTGTGTGGTGCCCAACATCGACGTCTTGAAATCTATCAGAGACCGGAAAACTAAAGTTGGACAAAAATTATTCAAAACGTCCAGAATTGGTACGTGTTCAATCATTAGGATGTAACAGGACTCAGTTCTGGAAAACCTCTCAAGGTCAAGGAGAAATTTGTCATGTACTTTGGGGGTAGGATGACACCTAAATGAACTTTGTTGCCTCTGAAATAGGATAATGCGCTAAAAATTCCCCCGGCTCACCCGTGTCCTGGGCAATGACGTGTCCTGGGTTACAATGAGCTGCCCCCCCTGTTTCTTCCTTCCTTTCAGCCTGCATTGATTTCTTCTCATCTCACAGCTGCTTTTAAGCGATCTTTCCAAAAGCCCACGTATACAGCTAAAATTTCAGATACTTAGAATTGTTTCAGTGCATGCTTAGCCCATTGTCCAGCAGATGAGTTTTATGTTTCTGTTTGGAAGTGTGTACCCATTTCCATGCTTTCTCATGAATGAATTCATTTTCCTCAGAATTCACAACAGGTTTTTCAAATTTTGACATTTTGCTAATTACATTTTCCCCTTGTCTTGTTTTTTCCAGCTCTCGTAAATGTGAAACTTTGGGCTATTGATCGGCAATGTTTTCAAACGATAATGATGAGGACAGGCCTCATCAAGCATACTGAGTATATGGAATTTTTAAAAAGGTATGACACTTGTTTACTTTATCAAAAAAATACAGTGAAACTGCCGTACTCATCTTTTGACTTTTTTTTGTGAGTGCAGTATTTGTTTTGTTTCATTCTCATCTCTCTTTTTTTCTTCCCTTTGCTGTTTAACCATCTGTAAGCCATATCCTCCAGCCCCAGGAGGAATCTTGCCGCAGTTTCATTCCCATTGTGAGTTATTCACTGGCAAAGAGTCACGCGGCCGAGGTGTAAGAGAAAAAGCTTTAATATGAGTAACTCAAAGTGTCCCTTATTAAAGAAAATACCCATTAAAACAAACAAAAAAAAAACACCCCTAGAAAAAAAATCTGAAAGAAACAAGTCCATTCAAAGTGTGTTCTTATGCTTCTAGAGGTAAAATGCATTTTTCTAGAGAAGCAAAAGCTGTAGGCTCTGGTAAATACAGCTTAGAGAAGTAATGAGAGAGACATAAAGCCAAGTCTTTCACTCCTTCAATTTGACTCTCAAGCTTTCTTTTGGTTCGTGCTGCTATCTCAAACTGGAACAAATGTTTCTTACTGGAGCAATGCCTAATATCCCAATAATTCAACATGCCACAGCGGTGAGGAATGGGCTATGTCAGCAAAATAATCCCAAATAGAAGCATAATGTCACCAAATCCTAGAGAAAAAGATCACTAAGTCAATGTGATCCCATCGTTACTAAGATGTTACTACACCAGGCTTGTCCCAGATCAAAATGCTCCCTGCTGCATCATTTCCCCCCAGGACAGACCCCCCTCACCGTGCAGAAGCGGTGCAAGGGGTAAAATTATGCCGGAGAGACCATTTCTCTTGATGGCAGATGGGGATGGGATCAAAATCCTTCAGATTTGGCCTCCTGTTCACCTCTCTCCAGGGCGGAGCTGGACTTGATTGCTTGCTTTAATCTTTTGGATGGGGCTAATTTTCAGCACAGGGAAATGTTTTAGCAATTATTGCTTCATTTCCAAAGGTTGCTTCTTTTTTCCAAAGAGAGGTTTTTGGGGAAATGCGCTGTTGTAAGGTCTGGAACTAGTGCAAACTAGTGACCTGAGTGATGATACACCCCCGTAAAAAGGGTGTTTTGGATGAAAAGTCAATCCCACACAGCCATGTCAGGTGAGAGGTACCAGGTCTCCCCGATGTAGGCACACTAATTTTTACCCTGCCATGTCACATGCTTGATCTGCTTGTGTTTCTGACCTGCTTTTTAATATGTTTTCAAACATAAGACATTTAAAATTGGAAAAACGTGCACAGTACATGCAGTTGGGCATTCAGTAACATAAAGCCAAGGAGCAGCCTGTATTCATTCAACTTTAAATTAGTTTTTCTCCAGTTAATAACAGAGGAAAAAGAGACTTAGAAAATCAGGAACAATAACAACAACAACAATAATAATAGCTATTATTTAGTATATAATATATATATATAAAATAATATATAAATATGTATGTGTACTATGTCTGCGATGATATTGTTGGGGAGTCACAAAATTGGGTTATCCCACAGGGTGACCACAGTCCTGTGATCTGCAGGCAAGGTTTTAGGGATGGGGCAGGGCAAATGGAACCAGGAAAGTGATCCGTGGGACGAATACCCAGAACATGAGTGTGGCTGTACCACAGCTCGGCCAGGAACATGGGTGAGGAATTACTGACAGCTCAGGCACCCTTAGTCACTTAGATGTGGGAGTAGAGACCTGTCCAACTCACTGCACTGGTTCTTGACTGGGTTGACATCCCACCTACTGGCCTCTCCTTGTGGCCAGGAGTTTCAGCTCCAGTTATTTTCGGTCATGAAAAAAAAAGAAAAGATAATAATTAAATAATGAAACTAAAATAATTGGTCAAGTAGCACAACCTCTGATGAGGACAAGGTGTTTCCCTGGAGAGGACCAGGAGCTCAATGGAGATGTTCTGCTGCTCAGAGATGACATGAAAGTGTAGTCATCAAAGTCTAGCTTTTTCCAGGTGTCTCAGTTTATAGGTATTAACATGCAAACTCAGGAAAGAAAACAAAACCTGTTGCCATATTGAAAGGGTTTAAAAAGTCACAAATTCAAACGTTAACAAGCATTGGCCTTTCTTGTGTGTGAATAAACCAAAAAATGAATAGAAGATCAGTTCTGGGGGTTAGAGTTTCTGGCGCTCTTTCAAGGCTGAAACTATGCACGCATTAAGCTCTTAAGCTTTGAGCTTTAATAGAGATTTTCTAGAAGATTGTCAAGAATAATTTGGATGCAGGTTCCACAGAGCCT
Organism: Numenius arquata; assembly: GCF_964106895.1. Lineage (NCBI taxonomy): Eukaryota > Metazoa > Chordata > Aves > Charadriiformes > Scolopacidae > Numenius > Numenius arquata. The sequence goes on along the minus strand of NC_133585.1, from coordinate 21,824,256 downwards.
GCCCAGCTTTAATTTTAAAGCAAATAGTGTGAGGAAGAAACCGAGAAGCGTTTTCTCACACTGTGTCTGAGCTTCCTGGACACAGCCCATTGCAGCGTGTCAACCTGCGTATTAATGCTCATTAGAAAGGCCTAAGGCAAGAAAATATTTTTTTCTTTAAATCTTACAGTTTGAACTTAGGAAAAGATCTCTTCCTAAGAAACAATTGTAGCGTGGGGCAGGTAGCTGTAGGAAGGTCATTACAAAATGGTATGTACCCATTGTGTCTTCCATTTGGGCTCTGTGCATCAACAGCTATCTTAAGATCAAATTAAATTCCATGTATTACATTAAATGTTCGTTTTTAAGGATGCTTTCCTTCTAAATCTTTTAAAGGAAAAAATAGGTTAAATCTTGAAAACAAATAGGTCTTGAAAAAAAATAGGTTAAATCCTTGAAAACAAGGAATATGTCAATTGACCACCTTCTTTGTTCTTTTTTTCCCCCTTATATTAATAAGTGAATGAAAATGTTCTTGTTAAGAAACCAAATGAAATAGAAAAAAAGGTTTAAATGTTACCTGTTCACAGAAAAGTCAGTGGGGTTGGACAGCATTATTTTCTGCTGACATTGGTATGAAAAAGGTACCCTTTCTAATCTTGTCATTAGTCACAATAACGTAACAATCATTGTCTTCCATAACTTATTTTCACCTATGAATAAAATATAATAGGAGTTAAGTTTTGAGGGGTGAAATAAGACTATTCATATGTTCTCACTTATCTTGCTGAAAATACGTGCAGTCTGAGCCCTGGTATCACTGGTGCTCCTTGTAGTCGTTGTGGGAAATACCACCCCACAACCAGTATTGTGTTTTTGACATATTTTTCCACAGAAGGAGCATACTGATAACACAGGTCAGGTACTCCTTCCTTAGTTTCACCCTTTTATGTCCAGAGTGTGTATCGTCCAGTTCTTTCTTCTGAATACCATAAGAAAACCATAAAAAGTATATTTCCTGGTTAAGAAATCCAGGTCTACCTTCCTAATGGGTCCTGGGCCAGAAGGCTGTCTCCTGGTTTGCTCCAAGGAATAGTAGTACATAGATTTCATGGGCATATAAAACTTGAGGTAACTCTTCTGACTTGTGAAAATCAACTGCAATATACTGCAGAAAGGAGCATGTGAACATCCTCTTTTTCACAGTATTTATGAGGAATTGGTCTGTGTATCCCTTTCTGCAACTGGTAAAGTCAATGGATGATCCTTGAAGTGATCAAAAGATGGCCTAATTCCCCAGCAGCACCTGCTTCAAGTAAGGAGTGGAAAATCCAGACTATTTTTTGATTCCTGTGTCTATGCTGAATGACAAATTCCCTTTGAAACACAAATTTTTGGTAGCTTATTATGTGGCTAAAACAATGCTAGGTCAAGCTAGTTCGCAATGCAGCTATCAGTAAAAACTTAAAATATAACATTGTTCTGTAGATTTAGTAACACCTGATGGCATAGGGTTTTTTGGTGAACATTTTGTCTTTAGGTTTTACCCAATGTAGTGCTTTCTGTTGTTGAATATATTTGCTTATACAAGCAAGAAAAAGCATCATTCTGCAGTGGAGGTTACAGCTGTGCCAAAATCACCTGTACATCTCACTGCAGTGTTCATTGTTATAACATTATAGTTATTTTCTTCTCAAGCCTGTACTAAAAATACTTCTCTTCAAGCAAGATCAGAATATTTCACCTAAGGAAAGAGTTATTTATAAAATAAACTTGTCCAGGAAATAAAAGATGGGGAAAAGCCTTATGCTGTGGCAAGTATAATAATTTCCTGCTAAATCATAAAAGTTTTAAGGAGGGGTCAAAATATCCACTCTTTAAAAAAACCAGAATGCCTTGGAAGAATAAATATTGTATTTTTTTACAAAAAAAAAACTTCCTAAATGTTCTGTAAAAAGAGGCCTCATGTTCTGATTCACTGTGTAAACTCTGATTCATCCAAGACCCTGGAACAGATCAGGAGAAAAAATGATGAATACTCTGTGTCGCCTCAGAGGCAGGATCTACTTTGAGAAGTGGAAACTTAAAGGAAGTTCACGCATATAAACACAATCTTGAATCTTATAAATAAAAATTCAATAGTACTAATAGAAAGAAAATTTAAAAGTATCTTGTTAGCCTGAGCTTTTAACTTAATTTCAAAAAGTTTAATATAGCTGAAAAAATGCCCGCTCTTCAGCCTTTACGTTTTGTCATAGCGCTCTGGCTTGATCCTGAGTCTCGATGACAATTTTATCCAGCTCCAAATTGGCTTAAGTGGGAAGTTTTGATCTGGACAGACATGGCAGAACTGAGCTGGGTACGTCTAAGAAATGGGAGTCGATGCACTCGTGGCTTATATGCATGGGGAATTAGGCTGGTAAATTTTTTTTGTGTGTAGCCACATATTTAATTGTGGCGACAGGTACTGAGTTTGGTCAGTGTGAGTAGCAGGATGGTTTTAGAGTGAAGGTTTTGCATTTCTTACCACTTGTTTGTCAGTGAGAAGAAAACAAATGCAAAAACGTGTGAAGCTTTATTAAATGACTGTGTCTTTGAAAGATTGAAAGATTACCTGTGTTTTCATGTTTCCCAAAGTGCCTCTTAGGGTGAAATTATACTGGGTAGAAGTGGGACATAAATTAGGAGAGTGAGGCAAAGGTGGGAGCTACTTTGGAAAAAGGGAGTTGGAGACCGAAGTTGGTGAAATATGTACATTAAAATTGTTTCATCTGACTAAATCGGAAAAATGAACTTTGGCTTAAAGAAGACAACTTCTGTAGGGCACTGGAATGTAGACAAAGTGAACAGAGGGGATAGCAGAGAAAGAGGAAAAGGGGAATTATTTCCATAAGGCAAATAAATGCATGTCTTCTTAATGCAAAGCTAAATATAAGAATAAAGGAAGTGGTTCAAACCAGGAACCCATCTAGACCGGCGTCCTTTTCATCCCAAGATGTTGCTCAAGGCCAAAATGGAAAGGACCATCCCTACTAGGATGGGTGTCCAGTCCAAAACGTTGAAGGCCAAGAGCTTTGTCTTGAAGGGTGTTCACAACAAGAAGATCTGGCCACCACCCACCTTTAGGAGGTCCAAATTTTCAAAGACAGTCCAAGGAGTGATTCTAGGGGGAGCGAGCTGGACTGTTATGTCGTGATCAGGTTCCGTCTGACCTCAGAGGCAACCAAGAATTCTGTCAAGTTACCCCGCTTTTACTTTCACTGTTGCTGTCCAGGCTGACACACAACAGATCAAACGTGCGATCCATGAACTGGTGACAAGAAAGCTTATGACCATATTATGACCTGCTGGATGAAGCCAGGAAGGCTGGAAACATCCAAACAGCATCTCCCAGGAGATGTAGATGAGATGACAAAACTTGAAAATCAGCTCACCTCCCCCCACCGTGCCCCATACTGACCCTAATAAGAAGCTCAGGAAGGAGTAAAACCAGGGAGAGGTAATAGATACATAATTAGGCTGTTTTGCAGCTGAGCTGGCTTTCTGACTCCTGTCTGTGGAAAGCTCTGAATCCTTTCTTTCTTCCGAAGCATTCGCACCTGACATTTTTCAGCCCTCTCTTTCCTGTTAGCGTAACTCAAGCGAGGCGGATCGTATGCCACCCACCATTTTACTCCAATTTTCAGAGCTGTCAAGTCGTATCTTCCGTTCTGTCTCTAGATGCACTGTTCCTTGTGTCACCCTACACTGTGTGAACCCCACAGGTCTGCTAAGAGAGGGAAGACTGAATACCTGATCTGCATTAGAGCCCATCTATTATATGGCAATTTTAGCTGGAAAGTACAAGTGGCCAGACTCTTTCCATGTCACAAGAAGGGTCCAGCTTTGAAGAGAAGGCCTGGAAACCATGGGGGATCTTTCAGAGTAGACCTCCACCTATTTCATTCTTGGCTGACGTCTACAGCCACCTTGAGTCCACAGTGAGGGTTAAAATTATCCTTTTTTTATAATTGAGAGCAAAAAGATAGGCAAGAGTGATATCAAGCAGGCAGAAAATCAACTCAACTTTGAGCTTGATTGGTGCAGGAGGGGTTAGTGGTGTTACAGGACTCCTCGCTGATCCTCAAAATGAAGAATGAATTCATACTTGTATGCAACAAATAAAAAAAAAAAATATATACTGTCCCTTTCAATTGTTTTGTTTGTTGTTTTTAAAAAAAATGATGTTGAAGTACAGCTTAGCCCTTGACTCTCTGAAGGTCATGTTAAATGCACTGCGCTACGTGGAGCTACAGGGAGTTATACCTGGAGCTTTAGTGGGGAAGGTTGAGATGACTTGGGAGACTTCGCAAGACTGAAACTTTAGTCTTTTGTATTTTGTTTAGATAAACCATGTGTTATAGCCAACACTGGGGAAAACAGACATTTAGAAAGCCACGCATGCCACGTAGCTTTGCATTTCTCAGCTTGGATTTCTCACCCTTACCGACAAATTGGAGTGCAGAGGGCGCCACATCCCGGGCTGTAATTCATGCAAAGTACTACGGATCCCTGCGTGTGTCAACAGGGTGCAGTTAATGGGCTGCCAAGGATAGCCGAGCCCCCGGGGTAAGAGCAAGAGGGAGCAATAGTGGGTTGGAGCCGGGCGGTCGGTGTCAAAGTGGACACAGCGGGGAAGAGCGTTAATAAGTTACCGCAGCAGGAGAGGATGGCAGCAGCCTCCAGGATGCAAACCAGAGAGTAAATAAGATGTGAGGAAGCAAGCTAGGGGTGGCCTAAAGGTAAAAAGGAGGAAAAGGCTGTTGTATTTCTTTGGTCAGGGGTGGGAAAGATTCAGGGATGGTTTTACGTGAGAAGCTGCTTGTAAGGGTGCAGACGGTGAAGATACCCAGTGTGCCCACAGGAGCTCTCATGAGGTCCTTGCACTTCCCGGGCTCATGCATAAAGCATGAAGACAGGCTGTAAATACAGAGTTTTTGGTATTTCAGAAGCCCTGCGTGTTAAAAAAAGACATGTTTCAGCTTTGGAAATCACACAAAATCTTGTCTGTTTCGTTTTTACTGCATTGCTTTAAATTCACTTTGTGCTGGGGACACCTGAGGATATCTTGAAGGAAGTTTCTGTTTGCAGGCGGCTGAGCGTGAGGAGGTGGTTTCACCACACCACGGTGCATAGGCAGGCACTGAAGCAGAACTGAAATGATGCGCCACGGTATCAAACTGTCAATTTTCTTTTGCCCTTTAACAAGAAAAATAGTCTTTCTCATCTTTCAGCAGAGGGGAGGCCAAGTTAAGACTTATTTTAAAATACTTCTTGTAATGAATTATTTTAATAGCCACGATCTAGCCTCCATAATCCCTTGTGAATGCTATTAATGCACATGAAAGGCCTGGGGCAGATATAGTTTAAGAAGTTTAATATTGACCAACTATGTTTTAACCTAAGGAAAATCTTTATTGGAGGCAATGCACAACAAGGAGAAGGGAGAAGGGAAAAGAAAGTGAGAGTCTCGTGTTCCTGTTGATTCAGAGCATGAGGAAGAGGGAGGAATAATTACTATTTTTCTTTACATGGGAGCATTTCAATCAAGGCAGCTGCAATAACCTGCATTAAGGGGACTGAAGACAGCAGCCCCTGCATCACCCTGAAGATAGCATTAGTCTTGGTGTGTGGTGTATTCGAAATGTGGGTAAATACAAATAGGAATAAGTCTATATATCATATTAATGTCATTGCATCTTAGATTCATAGAATGGTTTGGGTAGGGAGGGACCTTTGAAGATCACCTAGTCCAAGCCCCCTGCCATGGGCAGGGACACCTCCCACTAGATCGACCAACCTGACCTTGAATGTTTCCAGGTTTAGGGCATCTACCATTTCTCTGGGCAACCTGTGCCAGTGTCTCACCAGCCTCATGATAGAACACTTCTTTATGTCCGATCTAGACCTGCTGTCTTTGCACTAACTCTTCCTTTGCACACCAAAGCGAGTCTTGATGGGCCGTGCTGTGATTTCCCTTTTGCTACTTACTGCTGCCGATCTGCCACTTGGCAGTAAATTATTCCCCCAAGACAGGTGACAGACAGTGACTTTGCTCCCAACGTCCATCCGTGCAAAATGCAAAAATCTGTAAAAATGATGAGTTGATACATTTAGTGGGAGACAGCCGATTGCAGGGACCCGGGGGTGCAGAAATGGAAACTGGGGGCTGTTGGACACAGGCCACAGCTGGTAGCGGTAATAAAACATCTGCAGATGATGAGTATTTTGAAGCCTTTGACTTTCTTTGCCCATTTTGTTTTCATTCAACTTGGAGTTTTCTCTTTTCTTGGTGAGGTACAGTCTTAATTTGCTGGTAGGGTTGCTGTGCTATATGAGATAATGTCTTTACATTTCAAAGGAGAGCCAAAGCCACATATGTCATTTTTCCCCCCAGAGTGACTCTTACCAGTAAGGAAAAGCACCTTCAAAGATGCGTTATTGATCTCAGTAGGCACAAGATCTTACTTTGGTTTAAGTCACTGCCTTCTCCTTTTAGGTTATTCTGTTGTAGTGGTTCCAAGTCCACATCGTCCAGGTAAAATCTGTTCTGCAGGTCCACAGATAGCCATTTGGGCTCTTCAAGTTTACTTGCCTAGAAAGAGAAGAGAATGAAAATTCCTTCATCGTTAAATGTTGGAAGGTAATAGCAGTGAAGCTTTGTAACCTTGCATAGAAAGAAGGAAGGAAGGAATCATGCATAAAGACTCGCTGTTGCAGTGGTAAAATGGAGCAACAAAAAAAGAATTCAGCTGAATCAGCAATTCTTCCATCTAAGTTAGAAGAGAGAATTTTTTTTTTTTTTTAAAAGAGCAGAAAAAGCGAAGCAGTTGAAAACTAAAGAAATGTCATAATTCAGATCAGTCAAAATTCCCTTATTTTTTTTATGGCAAGCCTCACAAAGCAGATGCTCTCAGGCAGACCAAAGGAGCGCCGCATTCATTTGTTTAAGAAAAAAAATAATTTGAATCTCTATCCAACAGCAGCTCCAAATGGTTTTATTGCAGTTTTCCTGGAGGTAAATGCAAGGATTGGGCTGTGCTGCTCTTTTGTAAAACTTGCTGAAGACAACCAGCCAAGCAGCTGTGGGAAGGAAACTGGCAAGGGGGTCAGTGTCTGTGGGGAAGGCAGAGACGTCAAAAAAGGGAAGTCAAGCCAGAATAAGGCCGCAACTATCAATGCATTAATCCCTTCGGTACAATCAGCTGAGAGAAGAGCTTTTCTTGGTGATGTTTTGTACATGTTCTTTTATTTTTAATTTCCAAATGCCTTATTTTTCTGGCGTAAATACTGGGGGTTTTATTTGTCATCAGTTATTATTTTTTGCCATGATGAGAATCCCGTTTTACTTTTTAACACCTGTAGAGCGTCACCTCAGGTACAGATCAATCAACAGGTTGTAATTACTCGTAAACCAAGTGTTAGTCTTGCTTTATACTGATGCAAATGGGACCAGAATCATAGAATCATAGAATGGTTAGAGTTGGAAGGGACCTTAAAGATCATCGAGTTCCAACCCCCCTGCCCTGGGCAGGGACACCTCCACTAGACCAGGTTGCTCAAAGCCCCATCCAGCCTGGCCTTGAACCCCTCCAGGGATGGGGCAGCCACAGCTGCTCTGGGCAAAATTTCCAGTGTCTCACCACCCTCACAGGAAAGAATCTAATCAAAATCTCCTGTTTCAATTTAAAACCATTACCCCTCGTCCTATCGCTCCACTCCCTGAGAAAGAGTCCCTCCCCATCTCTCCTGTAGCCCCTTCAGGTACTGGAAGGCTGTTATAAGGTGTCGCCGGAGCCTTCTCTTCTCCAGGCTGAACAACCCCAGCTCTCTCAGCCTGTCTTCATAGCAGAGGTGCTCCAGCCCTCTGACCATCCTCGTGGCCCTCCACTGGACCCATTCCAACAGGTCCATGTCCTTCCTGTGCTGAGGACTCCAGAGCTGGACACAGTGCTCCAGGTGGGGTCTCACCAGAGCAGAGCAGAGGGGCAGAATCACCTCCCTTGACCTGCTGGTCATACTTCTTTTGATGCAGCCCAGGATGCTTTTGGCTTTCTGGGCTGCCAGCGCACATTGCCGGCTCGTGTTGAGCTTCTTGTCCACCAACACCCCCAACTCCTTCTCAGGGCTCTCCAGCCATTCTCCTCCCAACCTGTATTTGTGCCTGGGATTGCCATGACCCAGGTGCAGGACCTTGCACTTGGCCTGGTTGAACTTCATGAGGTTTGCACAGGCCCACCTCTCAACTCAGTCCACATCCCTCTGGATGGCATCCCTTCCCTCCAGCGTGTTGACCGTGCCACACAGCTTGGTGTCGTCGGCAAATTTGCTGAGGGTGCACTCAATCCCACTGTCCATGTCTCCAACAAAGATGTTGAACAGCACTGGTCCTAGTACTGACCCCTGAGGAATGTCAGCTGTCACTGGCTTCCACTTGGACATTGAGCCATTGACTGCAACCCTTTGAGTGCGGCCATTCAGCCAGTTCCTGACCCACCGAGTGGTCCATCCATCAAATCTGTGTCTCTCCAATTTTGAGACCAGGATGTCACGTGAGACAGTGTCGAATGCTTTGTGTAAGTCCAGGTAGATGGCGTCTGTTGCTCTGCCCTTGTCTACCAATGCTGTGGCAATATTGCAAAAGGCCACCAGATCTGTCAGGCATAACTTGCCCTTGGTGAAGCCATGTTGGCTGTCACCAAGCACCTCCTTATTTTCCACGTGCCTTAGCAGGGATTCCAGGAGGATCTGCTCCATGATCTTGCCAGGCACAGAGGTGAGACTGGCTGGCCTGTAGTTCCCTGGGGCTTCCTTTATTCCCTTTTTGAAGATGGGGGTTATGTTTCCCCTTTTCCAGTCAGTGGGAACTTCACCAGATTGCCACGATTTCTCAAATATGATGGAAAGCAGCATAGCAACTTCATCTGCCAGCTCCCTCAGGACCCGTGGATGTATCTCATCAGGTCCCATGGACTTATGCACCTTCAGGTTCCGTAGATGGTCTCGAACCTGATCTTCTCCTACAGTGGGCAGTTCTTCATTCTCATAGCCCCTGTTTTTACCTTCTGTGACTTGGGCGGTGTGGTTAGAGCCCTTGCCAGTGAAGACCGAGGCGAAAAAGTCATTCAGTAATTCAGCCTTCTCCATATCCTGGGTGACCATGTCTCCTGTTTCGCTCTGGAGAGGGCCCACATCTTCCCTAGTCTTGCCTTTATCCCTGACATGTCTGTAGAAGTTTTTCTTGTTATCCTTGATGTCCCTGGCCAGATTTAATTCTGTCTGGGCTTTAGCTTCCCTAATCTGGTTCCTGGCCACTTGGAGAATTTGTCTATATTCCACCGTGTCTACCTGTCCCTGCTTCCACCCTCTGTAGGCTTCCTTTTTGTTTTTAAGCTTGACCAGGAGCTCCTTGTTTATCCATGCAGGCCTCCTGGCATCTGGTCCTCTGTTGTCACAGTGGTGATTCAGAGCCATCAGGGATGGTTGTATCTGACATCCTGCCTGTTTGGAGAAAGAAAACTCTTGTCGGTAATTTTGCATCAGGTCAAAACCAGTCCTGGCTGACTGCCTAACTATTAGTTACTGTCATGATTCAGAGGACAGCGGCTTCCTGAGCTCCAGTGCAAACCAGGCCGAGAGATGACCTAGATGTTTGTGTTTTCTGCAGCACCGAGGAAATCAAGCTCTTCACAGCTCAGTGCAGAACATTAGGCATAACTGGTAATTAAGGTTTTAGGGTTTGTTTGAAGTCATTCATTCTTACAAATTAACATTTTGTATTGTAATGTTATGTGGATGTTTGCGGCGGAATATACCAAGAAGATTGTTTTCCATTGCTTGCCTAAACATAGTGAAGAGTAGATTGATTAAGATTTGGAGATTATACTACAAATTTTTAAAGTAGATGAAGTTATTAGATATTAAGGTTATTTCATTATGATGACATTGTAGTGTGACTTAAAATTTAAGACTCCGGAAAGGTACCGTGATCTCTGAGTCAGTATCTGCAGCACTTGGCTACATGCTGGATAGCCTTGGATGGCTTTGTTGAGATTTCTCTTACAAGAGAAGAGCTGAGGAGGCAGCCCAGAATAACGAGGCAAGACTTGTTAGGTTGTTATTTTGCAGATGCTGTATGGTAATAATCCCTGGGCTATAAATCTGTCAACTATTTAAAATGCCCAGGTGAGTCATTCATGTCCTCGCTTTGGCAGAATCGAGCTGAACAGTGATGCTTGGTACAAAAGCATTGGAGATGTGTGAATTGCGATGGACTGCAAAAGATGAGACATTTTGGAGGTTTTTCAGAGCATGGTTTATGCTTCACATTTATGTTTTGTTTCAAGACGAGCAATGGTGAGCAGCAGTTGGAGCTCGTAGTGGATGGATTAAGTAGAGCGGAGCTGTAGAGAGATGGCAATAGGTAGTCTCTGATCTTGTAAAATAGGAGATACCCCTGGTAGTTGACTAGTGTGGTGGCATGCAGGTGAAGCATCATAGGGTGGCAGTTCAGCCCAACCTGAACCTAAACCAGCTGGGGGCTCACAGAGATACTCAACTGTCCGAAGAAGCCAGTTGGGGACAGTCCCAGTTCAGGATCCCATACCAAAAGAGTGGAAGAGATAGAAGACAAAACAACATGGACATGAAATGTGGTATTTAGGAGATACTTAAGTCAACAGGCATCTTCTGAAGCATACTGGCATTAATGACTCTGTTTTCAGGATATCTAAGGAAGGGTGGTGGTGATGAAGTAGGAGCTATAGAAAAGTGTAGACGTGGTAAAACAAGCAAAAGCATACAAGAAAACAATACAGAACTAATAGTGTTAAGAGCCATGCAAGAGGAAAAAACTAATTCTTATCGTAATATTGGTCTCACTCTGGTTTGTAAGGTGTGGAGATATTAATGCTGTCTAAACAAAGAAAATTTAATTGGAAATGGCGGAAATATGCAGTAATCCAACTGATCAGTATGTTGATGAAGTTCAACAGCTGTTAGAATTAGTTATTTTAAAATCAACAAGTCTAGGTAGCTTGCATCAAGGAATTATTTTAAGAGTTGTTGAGGGTGAGTTTAACACTGATTTTAGTGGCTCTTGCAATAGCTCAGAGGTTCCAGAAGTGGAAGACAGAGTTTACGTGCAGGCTGCTGTTGATTAAATGGGCTGATATTGATCTTGGACAAAATATATAGCAACTGATATGGGATTCAGATCATAAAAGAAGATGGTAGGATTGTGAGAAACTGGGCTTGTGAGAAGTAAGCCTTGGGAAAATTTTTTTCTGGTCTTTTATTGTGGAAACAAATCTGGATGGTAAGTGTGGAAGCATTGACATTCTGCAATCAGCCACCTGTGAGGAGGTTTCTCACACCCAGCAAGAAGCAGCTGAAAGCTAGCTTAGAAAATGGTTGGAGGGTCTGCATCAGTGGCTGGAAATGAAAGTAATGCAATGCTAGGCCAAAAAGATTGAAGAAGTCCTTGGACTGGCCATCAAAGCCAGGCCAGTTGCACGAGCTCGCATATAGTGTGCTCTCTGCAGCTGCAAGATCTTGCCCAACTCAGGTGTCTGTAATTCAGGGGGGACACAGACGGGTACATTGCAGAGTTGAGAGAAGAGCTATGGGAGTGAGTATGGGGTTGGAAAAGATGCCTGATACTGAGGGACACAAGGAGCTCAGTCCATCTAACCAAACCTAGAGAAGACAACGGAGTGACATGGTCACAGCTGGTAGGAGTCTTTGCAGGGAAAAGTCTTTAATAAAAGGCTCTTCAAAAAGGCAGGAATGTGGCCAGAAGTTGAGCTAGGATAGCAATAAGCCTGGTGCTATGACAAAGGTAATTCTTAACTATTGAAACAATATGGAAAAGATTATGATGGATTGTATCTTTCATTTCAAAATCAAGTTTTAATATTTTCTAAAAATTGCTTTCTGCTTTAAGCAATTAGTTCAAAAAATCCTAAGTCCTGTGTTGCATCAGGAATCAGAGTACATGGTTTATTATCTGACTTCTGTAACTTACTAATCCATTATTTGTAATTGAACCGATACCCACTGAGAATGATTCATGCAAGTATTGATACTAGTTTTAAAGTTTAGGAGGAATCATAGAAGACTTAGTCCTGCGGCCTTTATCCAGGCGAATACAATAGTCTTTACTCCTTTGTTTATAAAACAATACTGATACTGTTTACTGGCAATGTGGAAAATAGAAAGGGGTGTGATGCTCATCCATTTATCTGTCTTTTATGGCCACAGATGTTGCCTGTTTGTCGTGGTGCCTGTGTGCCCACGCCTAACATTGCTCATGGTTTGGCCAGGGTGGCTGAATTGGGCCAAATGTCCGCAGCTCCCATCCCAAGAGGTTCAAGCCCTTCAGCTCCTTTTTAAGTGATCAGCGTCAGACGATCAATCCGTTAATCAATGGATTGGAAATCAAAGCAACAGCACAAACACAGCAGATTTAGGAGGGGATTGCTCAAAGTCTCAGCAAGGTAGATTCACCTTGCCGGGTGAAAAGCAAAGCCAGCATGATAGATTTGAAGATCCAGGTCTGTTTTCTAACCTTCTTTTTCAAGGATAAATTTCCCATGATCCATTTAGCTCTCTTCCCTCATGGGCCCCAAAGGCGGTTTTGGAGCCCTTGGTTAGTGTGCAGCCACTTGATAGTCACAGACGTTTTGGAACTCGTCCTTGTGTCTGACATTTCTCATAAAAAAATCATTTATCCACCTATCTAACATGTTATTGCACCAGACAGTCCCTATTCTTGTGTCTGTTTTCATGCTCAAATTACAAATAGATACCTCCCAAAGCATCTGACAGTCTCCTGTCCTCAAAGGGATCATTCGGCAAAGCTCAGGAGAAAGATTTCAGCAGTGCCAGGTGCTTGCTTTAAACTATTTTGCTTTTTGGCCAGGCAAAGCGAGAGTGGCCTTCTCGGTGGCAGCCACTCCAGAGCTTTTTATGTACCGGTAGAAATGCAGTTGGAGGCTTCCAAACTTCACTTCCTTTTGCTCAGCTAATACTCAGATATTAAGGTGTATCAGCTCCTGTGCGAAAGGAGGATTATTGTCTTTGTTATTGTGGTTATTTTTCAAATGAGTGAGGAACCCGAGCATTTCTTGACACCTTACAGACTGTGGTTCAGCTTCTCCATCTTTCCCCCCCACCCCGCCCTTTTAAGAAGAAATGCCTGAATTTCACTACAATGTATTTGATTGCCTATGGAAGCCCTCAGCTTGTTAGAAGAGCTGGGAGCAAACAACATTTTTACCTGCCTTAAATTATTTAACAGATTTTCAATTACCGTTGATTAAGCACCTTCATCTACAAACAAAGCTGAGTATGTTGATGACACTGATAAATATTTTGCTCTCGTTTTCCCAAATGAGACAGCTTTAGAAATACTTGCGTGGGATTGAACAGTCTTATCAGCTTGCACCCAAAACCAACAGAGATTGAAAACTGGGCTGTAAGTAATACCCTTATTCCATGAAGATGTTCTTCATTAGCTATTCTGTATGCAACATAGCTTCCAGAAATCGGTGTCAATTATTGCTTTTTCTCATTTGGTCCAAAGTGATCATTGGTGGATCAGTCATGTTAAGTGAATCCTAGTGGTTTTCATCATTGTTGTTTTATTAACCTTGAAAGTCCATGGCAGCAAAATGCTCTTCCCAGTGCTCGTATGCAAGTGTTGGGTCTGGCCAGGGTCAATCATGCCCTTTGGGTTATGTTCACTGGTATTTTTTCTCTGTGCAAAACTGTTCATCGTCTTAAGTTGGTAATTGGAAAACCAGCTGAGGTCTCTGGTGAAAACAAAATTTTTAAGAGAATTACTAAAAGGCTCCAAGGAAACTATGCTTATCTGCGTGCAAATTGAAATGCGTAAAATATGTGCAATGTTGGGGAGAGAAAGTTGAGAAAAAGTGCCTTTTTTTCCACAGCTGGTAGAAAAGTTTGAGTACAGACTAATTACTAGAAGGATATCTGAGGCTTCATGTTTGAAAACTGTTTATTTAAACTGCCTTTTGATTCTAATGAAAAATCAGAGTTTGCCTGCAAATACACAATGCCAAGCAAAGCATTTTGGAAAAGCATTTATTTGATGAAAAATGCAGCTTTAAGGCTGAATAATTTGTTGATGGAATATTACAGAAATAATGAAAGAAATTTCTGCTCTCTTGGTGATGGATTCCTTACACTATGAAATGACTACAAGAATGAGGGGGGAGCAGCAGATGTCATTTGTTTGGGGTTTAGAAAGGCTTTGACACTGTTGCCTGCAGTGTTGTCGTTTGGAAGCCGGCGACGAATGGGCTGGACTCACGGGTGGTTAGATGGGTTGGAAGTTGGCAGGACTGTCGGGCTTGGAGAGAGGTAATTAACAGCTTTGATGTTTAGCTGGTTCTAGTGAAAAGCACAGTATGTTAGGGGCTGGTACTGGGGCAGATAATCCACACCTTCACTGACAGTCTGGATGGTAGGACAGAGTCATCTTCAGCAAAGTTTTTCCTGTCTATGATTTTACCCCTGCATAGCCCTGTGCATGCAGGGGTAAATTAGGGGAAAGGGACTGTTGGTGCCAAGCCAAAGAGTGGGCCTGCATTTGAGAGGGACTTTGAGAAATTTGTCTCTTGGGTCAAAATCAACCTCGAGAAACTCAATATGGAGTACGGGGTAGAGGTTGTTTTTTTTCCTGGGGTGGAATAACCCCACGCATTGGCAGAGGCCGGGGACTCAATGGCTGGACCAGAGTTCTTTAAAAAAGAACAAAAGGACCTGGGCCATACAGTGGGGGCCAAGTTGAGTAGGATCCAATAGTATATCATCATCATGAATAGTCGATTAGGAAGAGCACAGCTGGCAGGTCAAGGTAAGCATTTAGTCCCTCTACTCAGTGCTGGAGAGGCCACACCTGGAGCGATGTTGTTTTGGCCCCACATGAGCCTGGTGAGATTGGTGAAGAGCAAGCTAAGAGAATATTTAAGAGTGGTCTTCCATTACACACTAGAAGGCTGTGCTGCCATCCAGTGAGACCTGGACAGGCTGGAGAGTTGGACAGAGAGGAACCTGATGAAATTCAACAAGGGCAAGTGTAGAGTGCTGCACCTGGGGAGGAATAACCCCCTGCACCAGGACAGGTTGGGGGCTGACCTGCTGGAGAGCAGCTCTGAGGAGAAAGACCTGGGAGTCCTGGTGGACAACAGGATGCCCATGAGCCAACAATGTGCCCTTGTGGCCAAGAAGGCCAATGGCATCCTGGGGTGCATCAGGAAGAGTGTGACCAGCAGGTGGAGGGAGGTCATCCTGCCCCTCTGCTCTGCCCTGGGGAGGCCCCATCTGGAGCACTGGGTCCAGTTCTGGGCTCCCCAGTTCCAGAAGGACAGGGAACTGCTGGAGAGGGCTACGAAAATAATTATGGGACTAGAGCATCTTTCTTACAAGGGAAGGCTGAGGGACTTGGGTGTGTTTAGTCTGGAGAAGAGAAGACTGAGGGGGGATCTGATCAACGCCTATAAACACTTAAAGGGTGGGTGTCAGGAGGATGGGGCCAGTCTTTTTTCAGTGGTGCCCAGGGACAGGACAAGAGGAAATGGGCACAAACTTGAACATAAGAAGTTCCACCTAAACATGGGGAGGACCTTCTTTCCTGTGAGGGTGGCAGAGCCCTGGAAGAGGCTGCCCAGAGAGATGGTGGAGTTTCCTTCTCTGGAGACATTCCCAACCCCCCTGGACAGGTTCCTGTGGGACCTGCTGTGGGTGGACCTGCTTTGGCAGTGGGTTGGACTAGATGATCTCCAGAGGTTCCTTCCAACCCCATATCATTCTGTGATTCACTGATACTGCAGGGGCAGTTGCAAGGGTATGGAGTCAAACTCTTCTTTGTTCTGGCAAGTGGTAAAACCAGGGACAGCAGCCATCAGTTGAGGTTATGGAGGTTCAGGCTGGACATGAGAGCAAATAGCTGTCCTGGAAACATGGTGCAGGTCGGGACAGGTCACCAGAGAGGTGGAAGGGATCTCTGTCCTTGAGAGTAGGACATGTCAAAGTATATGTTTGTTTGAGGATACTGTTGTGGAAAGATTTCAGGAGGGATGCCAGTTTGGGATTTGTTGGCACCTTTTTGTTTTGGCACTGCAGTTGGACAACTGGCACTAGGCAGAGTGGAATTAAATGCGGTCCGGCAGCAGGGGGACAGCCATGAACTAGCTTAGAGCAGAAGCTGGTTCAAGATGAGGGGAAAAGCCTGCCCTACTGCCATGCCCAGCCACAGAGAAGAGTGGCAGGAGATTGACATGGTTATGCTGATCACTCAGCCAGTGTTGAGTAGACCTTTTGAATAAAAAACCTGCCACTTCTTAACCGGAATTGTGCCCATCGCCTTTGTTTTGCTTTCTAGTAGACGGCTGGTGCATAGTGGTTTTGCATCCCTTTGCTGTCTTCCTTTTTCAATCTCATTTCTTTTTCTTGTGATAATGAGCACTTCTAAATACCTTTGGCTTCAAAGTAGTGGCACATTTTTCCTATGGCTTCATATTTCAAAGTCTAAAAATGTGAACTGCACTTTAAAAATTGACCGTTAAATAAATATAGTCGGGACTTTTGCGGTCAGTAGCCTTGATGGGGGAAAAAAAATCAAATGGAGGGGTTGTATATGCCTTAGTAGTTAAAAACTTTTTTGTTTCAAGTTTAGATATTTATCAGGGCAAAATGCCACAGCAAGAAGTAATACTTCACATGATGACCACTACATATAGGAAAAATAGGTCAGTCGGGATCAGCTTCATTTCCATGGCAACTGCTTAATTGCTAGTGGAAAAGGCTAACTGGAAAAGTGCTGTTTCTTTACATTAGTTTCATTGCTGGGTTTTAAACGGGCTTATTTTTACAGTGACGTCATGGGCATCAAAATCACAATGAACAGCAGTTACCTTCCTAATAGCTTCTGTGTAGGTCAACATCATATTTCAGGCTTTTTTATATATTTCACGGAATCACGGAATTGTTGGAGTTGGAAGGGACTTCTAGAGATCATCCAGTCCAACTCCCCTGCCAGAGCAGGGTTGCCCAGAGCACATCACTCAGGACGGCATCCAGGCGGGGCTTGAAGATCTCCAGAGAAGGGGACTCCACACCCTCCCTGGGCAGCCTGTTCCAGGGCTCTGCCACCCTCACCAGAAAGAAGTTCTTCCTCATATTTGAATGGAACTTCCCATGTTCCAGCTTGTGCCCGTTGCCCCTCGTCCTGTCACTGGGAACCACTGAAAAGAGTCCAGCTCCATCATCCTTCAGCCCACCCTTTAGGTACTTGTGAGCATTCATAAGGTCTCCCCTCAGCCTTCTCTTCTCCAGGCTGAAGAGCCCCAGCTCTCTCAGCCTTTCCTCATCAGGGAGATGCTCCAATCCCTCCATCATCTTAGCTGCCCCACGCTGGACTCTCTGCAGTAGTTCCCTGTCTCTCTGGAACTGGGGAGCCCAGAACTGGACGCAGTATTCCAGTTGTTTTCTGCACACTCAAGGTTGCAGTTTGCGAACGCATGAGATTTCAGGTGAAGGGTGCATGGGGATTTCCTTCTCCCGGCCGTGGTGACACCACCGCGGCTTGGTGGGAATCTTGAGCCGTGGCTGTTTGTAACCATCCTGACTTAAGGACTATGAGGTTTGTTGGGTGGTTTTTTTCCTATTCAGAAATCCAGGGAAATATTTTCACACTCAAGGAGGTCACAGTGGCACCAGGGCTTACGTATACTTGAGTTTTTTCCATTTGTTTATCATGTCTAGAACTGAATAGACGTGATAAAATTCCTAAAATGGTGGCAGTGTGTGCAAGAAAGCTTTTTGAGGCTTCAAAGTCTGAAATACAGCTACTGTGGGAGGAAATTTTGCTTTATTGACAGAACTGGCAGAGTGGTTTTGATGAAGCTACCGGGAAGACCTTTGTGTGCAACTGTGCATGAGGGAACCACAGAGTAATTTTATTATCAGGCTTGTTCCATTACTTTAACAAATTCAAGTTGCCACTAATAGATTCTGCTACAGCGATGAGTCCTGCACATCAAGACGTACCCAGGAAAGTTGAGATCTGGGAAGGAAATGAAAACATGAGTAAAATTTCAGACCTTAGAGGACGAATAGTGTATATTTGATGTTTGAGTACTGCGTCTCAGCTGGCTGTGTCCCTTGTAGCTGTCTCATGGCCCCCGAATTCATGCCCATACTTGCACTGTTCCCAAACCCTCAAGGTCTGGGTGGTGATAGAAGACTTCTGATGACACTGAGATTTGGTTTGAAACATTCAGGCAGGACTTAAAATGTCAGTAGGTAGTTAGCAGTGCATTCACTTGAAGGCCACTTTTTTTATGAAGGTTTCGCTGAAGTTTCAATTTGCTGTGAAGCTGTTTACTATTTCCTAAGCGGTTTTGTAGTGCAAAGACAAAGCATTTTTGCACAAGGCTTTAGACTTGATGAAAAGAGCCTCCCTCATCGCTGCCTTCTCCTGGCACCGGTTTTAATAGTGCTTTGTAACGTGGCGTTGGCTAAAAACATGCTTTGGGCTCCATTATAAAGGATGCTTTAGAAACACAGATCTAAACCAGATTGCCTGGTCTGAATCAGAGCATTGGAAGTTAAATTGTTGTGGCAAGGGAAGAGAAGAAAACTCGGGATAACCGGAGTTATGCCATGTAGAGTAAGGTGGTGCTTAGGTGGTGCCAGTTCTTTTAAGAAATCAATGGTTGTGGGGTAGGAGGAATATCAGCAACGCCTTTGTCTGCCAGCCACAACCTTCCTCTAATGGGATCAGTAAAAAAGGCCATGGAAAAAGTTGAAGAAAGGTGTTATTTCTTCACATTATCTAATTGGCATTTATTTTTTGTAAATCGGAAAGATCCAATAGAGATTCACAAGTGGAGGCATTTTGATAACTGTTACTTAAAGACAGTTAGACAGGTTATGAAGAATTGGTTTTTCTCTCTGCTGGAAAAGGCTGGCTGGTACTTTTGAAGAGGATCACAGTGAGGAAAAAAAAAACCTCCACCCATATGTTTTTGTAAGCAAACTTGCATATTAAAGGCTTTAACCTTCATTTCATCTTTCCTTATGGATGGCTGACAATTATCACATTGCCCAGCTAACCCAGCTGTGGATGGGAAACAGACTGATGGAAAAATGGAAATTGATGTGCCGCTTGTCCCTGAATTTTTTTTTTTTCTGGGCCATTTAGTAAACTTTTGAGAAAATGTATTTCAACAAGAACAAAGATTTCTTTAAGAGTCTGATTAGCTGTCACTTCAGTTAACTCTTAATAAACGCAAAACCCTTCAGAGGTACACGTTTGAATAAAGATCACATAATCATGTTGTGCTGATTGGAAATCCTTTGGGGATGAATACGTGTCGAAGTCTATGTTTATTCAAGCGAAAATGAAATAGCATGCGCTGGCTCTTAGGAGCTTTGAAACAAAATGAATTATTACTTCCTCTGCAAATTGAATCCATGCATATGGGCGCATAAAACACATGGATTGGTCTAGATCCTTCTGAAGGGGCGATTTTAATCATTGTTAGTAATCTGGATGAAGCAGTTGCTGACTGCAAATAAACAGTGTTGCCGAATACAAAACATCTGTATTGAGATGAAGAATATGGAGAGGGTCTTTGAATTTGTCTTGACACCAACACATAACTCCGGAGCACATCTTTTATTGTGAACTGTATTGGCGTTTAAAGGCCAAATTAAGTAAAGAACTGGGCATGCTTCCAAACGCATAGCTCATTAAACCCCAGCCCTCCGTTGGGCTGTCTGCTGGGAAGTGTGCAAGGAGGCCACCCTTTGATACTCTTTGGCAAGGAATCGCACGTCTAATTTTGGCCTTGACATTACAAAAAGATGCTGTAGCTTCTGCTAGAGACATGAAAGCACGCTGCGTCAGAGATGAAGCCTTGGTGTAGAAAAAGCTGCAAGTTTGCTATTTGGGTGCAATTAGAGGTGTGAGTGAAATATTGTGATAATTTCACGTTATATTCATGGGATAATAACAGTGATTCATAAGGAAAAGAGATCCTTTTCTGTATTTAGATTGTATCTCTGCAAAATATTCAGGATGAATGATGCTTAAATGTGTTACACTAATGCAATCCATTTGTGTTTACCCATTTTCATATCCCAGATATTGCGATACTATGCTTATTTTTCTTGCATGCCTACAGCCTGGGGAGCTCATCAATAGCTAAATTGGCAGGCAAAAGAGGAAAACAGGCTTCAACAAATATTTGAAATAAATCTTAAGAAGGTGGCTTAGGGAGCTGTTACTCTTTGCTCAGTGGCAGGTTCTGCTCCTCCTCTAGATATCCAAACAAACCCATGACTATTGTCAGACCTAGGAGCAAAGGGAGTTAGGTCAGATATTTCCTGAATTAATTTTTTCTATCATTAACTTTCACTGCTTTTGCTTATCTAGTACCTCTTCATTTGTTATCACTGGGGCTATCCCTGTGCTGCAATAGCAGTGGATTTCCGAGTTTCACCCAACAGGCTGAGTGAGAGCGGTGTGAGATTACCATCGTGGTCTGGACACGGGTTGTGGAGCATGATGGATGATGGTGGCTCATAAAGCTTGTCCCGCTATCTGGCCAGCTTCTGGGGGTATTTTCTGTATCTCTTTGTGATTTACATCATTCCAAATGTTGCATCTGTCCTCTGCGTGCTTCGCTCTCTGTCCTGTAACTTGGAACAAGATGGGAAATACAATGAAGGTGGTGGTTTTTATTCTTCTTTTTAAATAACCCCTGGAATGAAATTGGACGTTGCTTTTCAAAGGCAAGAAAAAAATCTCTGCAATGTCTTTTGGCACGAATCAATAGCTTTTACAAGGGAGAAACTAAGTCCAAGGGGAATACTTTGAAGGTGGTACTCATGCCTTTGCTATTGTTTCAGCCCAAGTCCATGCTATTTTGAGTGTTTGAGGTATTTTTAGCTTGTGGTGGTCAAACGCAGCTTGTTTGGATGGACAGTGCAGCATACAGGCGTGTGAATTCGGCTGTCTTGGATGGAGGCTACAGCCACTGATGGACGAAGACAGTCGAAGGAGTATGGGGGAGTTGAGAAGTCAAGCAGATCAGACAGCAATGGACTCTGAAGCGCCAGAAGTATTCGTAGTTTCCAGAGAAGCACCGTGTCGGTGCTGGTTTCAGTGCTGTGGTCCATTGTGACAGGGGTGGTGTATTGTGATGATGTCGGAATGGGAAGGTTATTTGCACATTCAAATCTGAAGATGCTTTTGCAACAGGAAAAAGCTGAGCAGGGTAAGTTCTTGGTTTTATTGTGGTGTGCCTGAAGGTTAGAAAACGCCCTGCGTATGCCATTCTCCAAGCACATCTTCATTCATCTCTCTGAGTACATGTTTTTCACCTGGTAATTGTTGTGTTTTGTATTAGCAAAGTACAAAGAAAGATTAAGTACAAAGCCTTTAATGTGATTAGAAATAGCTGTTTAGATGTGTATCTCGTTTATTATTTGTAATTGTCTTGAGACTTGGCAATCTGCCTTCTACATAGAAATAGCAGTTTCCCTTCAGAATGGTTTAACAAACTGAAGTATGAAGATATAGAAAGTATTGATCTAAAGATAGGCAAGTATAATTAGCAGAAAATAAATGGTTACAGAAAGTAGCCATTGGCATTTACAACAGTAGATCCCGTTCAGAAGCTCTTGTTTAGTGTGATATCCTGCCGAGTAAAATTAACTTGTTTGATCGCTAAATTCCCAAAGATTATAGCTTTGGTAAATTGGTTACTTTGTCTTCCTCGCTCCTAATTCATGGTGTCTCTCTTCCTGGCACACTATGTGTGAAAATACTCCCTAAGTGATGTGAGCCCTTTCTCTGATTAGTTACTCATATTACTTAGTTGTGCAAAGCTGGGAGTGCCTGGAGTGGGGGATTTTGGTTAATGAGCTGACCAGAAAAAAGGAAAGGCTTTTTTTTATCAGCAGAGAATCACAGAATCATAGAATTGTCTGGGTTGGAAGGGACCTTTCAGATCATCTAGTCCAACCATCAACCGAACTCTGATAAAAACCATCACTAACCCATGTCTCTAAGCACTAGGTCAACCCGGCTTTTAAACACCTCCAGGGATGGTGCCTCAACCCCTTCCCTGGGCAGCCCATTCCAAGGCTTAAGAACCCTTTCCCTGTCAACATTTTTCCCAATATCCAATCTGAACCTCCCCTGGTGCAACTTGAGGCAATTTCCTCTTGTCCCATCGCCTGGGACTTGGGAGAAGAGACTGACCCCCCCTGGCTACACCCTCCTTTCAGGGAGTTGGAGAGAGCGAGAAGGTCTCCCCTCAGCCTCCTTTTCTCCAGGCTGAACACCCCCAGCTCCCTCAGCCTCTCCTCACAAGACTTCTTCTCCAGACCCCTCACCAGCTCTGTTGCCCTTCTCTGGACCCGCTCCAGCCCCTCAATGTCTTTTTTGTGGGAAGGGGCCCAAAACTGGACACAGCCCTCGAGGTGGGGCCTCACCAGTGCCCAGTACAGGGGGACCATCACCTCCCGAGTCCTACTCCCCACGCTGTTCCTGACACAGGCCAGGATGCTGGTGGCCTTCTTGGCCACCTGGGCACACTGCTGGCTCATGTTCAGCCCACAGTCCACGCACACCCCCAGGTCCTTTTCTGCCAGGCAGCTCCAGCCACTCTGCCCCAAGCCTGGAGCGCTGCAGGGGGTTGGTGTGACCCAAGGGCAGGACCCGGCACTTGGCCTTGTTTGAACCTCAATGAACCTTTAATGAAACACGTTTTCCTCTTCATTATATTGCAAGTGTTAAACTCATGTTGATTTGAAGAAAGCAAAGAATCTGGCTCCTATTTGGGAGCTTTCAAATGAAGTGAAATTGAGAGTGAGTGTTGGAGCTTTCACGAAACTGGAGAGAAACAGAGGTCTGCTCTTTCTTCAATCTCTTTTGAGCCAAAAAATACGGACTTGTATCTGATAGTTCAGGATTAAGTTCTTTTCTCATTCTTGGGTTGACCTAAACCTGCTTTTCAGGATAAAGCCCTAACCATGATGTTGTTCATATATTTTTTTCTCTGCCAATGAAGAGACCCCAGGTGAAGAAACTCTCCAAAAGAAGTGCAGATGTTCACCAATGCTTGACATTGATCTGAGGAGACTCTCACTTCCATGAGGGTTTTTTTTGGCTGGCCAAGTAAGGCATTTTTCCATTTTTCCTGTCTGTTCCTCCAGACAGAGCAGTTTCCCCTGGAAAGGCTGAGAGCAGCCTTCTGGTGCACACAGTGTTTCCGTGGTGCGAGTTTTTTCGAGATCGTATGGCACACTGTGATAGATTGTAAGAGTAGTTTTGAATGGCCAAAACTGCATTACTTCATTCTAATAAATATTGCTTTTGGAGAAGCAAGTGTTCTTGGCTTTCCTAAGCAATTGTCCATGAGTTTTAATAAAAAATGATGGTTTGGCTTTGGTTTTGAAATTATGGCATTTTTTGCGTGTACTTCGAGGATCTGGGTAGAAGGTTCTTGCTTAGAGGGTTTCCCCCCCCCCTTTAGGAGATACCAGCTGCATCTTGATGCTGATACTTAAAAGATAAATCGTAGAATCATAGAATGGTTAGAGTTGGAAGGAACTGTAAAGACCATCCAGTCCCACCCCCCTGCCCTGGGCAGGGACACCTTCCACCAGACCAGGTTGCTCCAAGCCCCATCCAGCCTGGCCTTGAACCCCTCCAGGGATGGGGCAGCCACAGCTTCTCTGGGCAACCTGGGCCAGGGTCTCACCACCCTAATAGTGAAAAATTCAGATTTTGGTCAGAAAATAATTACTTAGAGTAAGTAGATGAAGGTACAGAGCAGTATCAGGCCAGGGATACAAACCACCTCCAGCAAATCCACCTGCTGCTAGAGCGTGAACTGAGATATTCTGCTAAGTTAAATAATTTCAAACTATTGTATTTAAATAACTCTACAGTTAGGAATAGCAAGCTATCAGCACCACAACAACAAGGAGCATAAAAAATTCTTAATACTGAATTCCTGGAGGTGTTTGCAATTGAATTGGGGTAAGCGGAGGAGGAAAACTCATCAGCCTGTGCACGCTCAGTGGTGCTGCTGATGCGGGTTCTCAGCAAGGCTCCCAAACACAACAGGGTGGAACGACTGGGGCTTGGCCCCAGGGCTGCAGTAACCAAAATCACTCGGTTCTGACGTGGGAAAAGGAGGTCGTATGTAATATTTCATGCTTATGAAAATTAATCCAAATGAGCAAAAGATGGATTTTAATTTCTACTTGTAGACCCAATTTTCAGAAGTCTCCTTCTGAAAGAAGGAGAAACTCCTCTCCTTCTGAGAGGAGTTAATGATTCACAATATGCTTAATTACCTGTTAATTTTACTTTGTGCTGAGCAGGCAAAAAATAAGAGTTGAGCAGACTGCCCTGAGGGTTTTATTGCTTCTTTGGCTAAGAGAGATAAAAATTAATAGGGAAAACAAAAGCCTTGTGATACAGCAGTGAGTTGGTTGAGACTGGCTCAAGACAAGAAAAAAAGTTACTTTTTCTGAATGTTATTTCCATGCCCTGTCCACGGAGGTTTGAATCTTTTGGTGACTTGAATATACATGCAGATGTGGAAAAAAAAATCTAAATAGAGTGATAGGAACCTAGAAAGTGCGTATGGGCAGCATTTTAGAAGAGAAAAGACAAATGACAACAGCTCCATTGGCCCAGTTTCCCGGAGACAGCTGTCCACAGCAAACTCAGGGATGAGTTTCTGAACTTTAAATAAGTGTTGAAGTTCTGTTCTGAGTGGAAATAGATTCAAAATGCTAATGGTCTTCCTTTTGGCGCTATATGTTCATCAGAAAAGTAGTCACATAGATAATTTAACTAGATCCAGGATAGGATCACCTGGCATTAAATGGTATCTTGGGCGGGGGGGGGGGTATTTCAGGGAATTAATTTTAATTTCACACAGGGTCCACATTTTTGTTTATAATGGTACAAATCACATTTTTGAAGCAAGCTAAAGTGTACTTAGTCAAGTTACTAATGGGAGCAGGTTTTTTTTGGCAACTTTAGAAAAGTTCAATAAATATTGCCATTTGAGCATAGACCTATTAAATATTTTTATGTCCAGTCAGAGACCAGTCTCGTTTTCCTGTATCTAGTACATTTGCACATTGTAATGATCATTTTATGCATTTGTCCTCTACTTGCATGGGATGAATTTTTAATGTGCAGGCAGAAGGTGACATTTTTATTGCTTTTATGAGCATCAGAAATGCATTTTAAATTCAATTATATACTGTCTCTGGAAATATCACACAAGTGACTTGCCAATAAATACAGCTCGTAGATTCCCAAAAACTAAAGAGGACAGTAATCACCAGAGCAACTTAAGCTGTGAGAATTGAGTAGCATATTACTTGTGACATCAAAAAATACAAGGTAATGCATATTAGGAAGAATAATTTAAACTTCATATAGACACCGATAAATCAGCCTAATTATTTCTGGAAGAAGATGAAAAGAGTTTCTACAGCTCGATGAAAACAAACTCACTGTGTGCCCCAGCAGTTCACAATGCAATTAGAAATACGTATTTTAAAGTGTAGAGAAAACAGAAAGGGCGTTACATACCATGAAAATGATCTCCCAGAACATGCTTGCAGGAATTATGCTGTGGAATTGAACTATAGGTGAAGACAAATCAGCCTTAGACTAAAGTGTCCTCTGAGGTATAGTAAAAATCCTCTAACTTCCTAGTAATTCAGAAAATTACAGCTGACCTGCAGTGAATTAGTATTCCGTTAAGCTGCTAACAAGGGGGCTAAGGAAGACCAGCTACCCAAAGTATACTACCAATCAGTGAGATACTGATTTTAACAAGAAAATCCAAACTGCTCGATATAGAAGGCTTTGATGGTAACTTTCAGAGCAAATTGAAATCTGCGTGTGCATGAACACACACATCTATATGCACAGGTTTTCCAATGCTTTGCGCTATGGTGGAAAGATAAAAGGTGTTATTTCAAAAATCAATTTGGCTTGATATTCAAAACAACTGAATAAAGTGTAAGGCCTTACGTGCAGTAGGTCTATAGAGAAAAAAAATCGGCATTTTCTTTCGGACCATAGAATTACAGAGTAGTTGATGTTTGAAGGGCCCCCATGATCATCTGGTCCAAATTCCCCTTCAGAACAGGAGGGGAGGTTGAGCTAATCAGACCAACATAGAGAGGTCTGGAGGGAGGAGATGTTCTGTCCAGCACAGCCTCTGCTCCACTGCACTTGTAGGGAAGGGAGAATGCTGAGCATCTCCTGGAGCCTCTGTTGGAGGAAACCAGGGTTGCAATCCATGACTGGGTTTACAGGTCCAGGCTAATGGGTTTACCCTTCCAAATGGCACCAGAAGTCCAGGAAATTTTGTTCCTCTGTGTTGTCAGATGACAAATTAAACTGATGTTTAAATTTCCACCCTTCATAAGCAAACTGTTCCCAGTGCTATCTTCCCGGGGTCCTGAATGTCTAAGGGACAACTGAAAAGTGATGGTCTCCCTAAGCCACTGGGGTCCATTACAACCTCCATAGACACGTGCCACCGGGTTGTTATTAGAGAAAGGAAAAAACAGGTCTTTATAAGAAAGTATCCATCCAACTTGCCCAAATGAGGATGGCTCTGTCTCAGATAATGCTGTTCCAGTACTTGCCTTATTGCTAGAAACTGGGAAATGAGATAAAAATCTCAGTTTATCTGATTTCTAATTCCACTGGACCTTGCCTTCCTTCACCTGTAAGATGGTCTTCCTCATCTGATCTTTCCCCATGTAGGTGAAAATTACTCTGAATCCATATAAAATGATAAATTCATTATTTCAACAAAGGTTAACAGGGCTTTACTGGAGAAGGCTATGAGGGCGACCTGGCTACCTTGTTTTAAGTCAATGCTTGTGTGCTTGCTCTGATGCTGCATCTGTGATCTGCATGTCTGTTCCAAGTATGAATTATCGAATACTTGGACTATTAAAGGACATTTTGTTAGACATTAATCACCTGAGAGGAGTAAATTGCCTCATCTGCAATCTTGAGGACTGTCCATGAATAAAATAGAAATGACAGAGATGGATTTATGGGAAATACTTTCAACAGCCGTTGCTCATTTGTTTTAACTGTATTTTCATATGTGTCAGTGAGTTAGATTTTAATCTAAAGTGTTTCCTTCTAAACATATATAATGGAATTTTTAATCAAGATGCCATGTGGCCTGGAATAAATCAACGTACGATAAATAACCGTGTTTACCTTTGTAAGCTAGAGATATAATCTTATCATGACAACCTTCTTCCTATGAAAAAAAAAAAGCTGACTGACATAAATTATATTTTAAAAATAATTTTTGATGGGAGGCTAGATTCACTGTTTGATGAGGACAGGCTCTCCTTATAGCCAGGCTCACTGGGTGCTGCCGTGGGCAAAAAGGGGCAGTGCAGCACATCCCGGGTTACAGGGCTCAGGGCAAAGATTCAGCACCAAAAATTACACCAACTCCATGCCTTTTAGATCCATCTCCCCTGTCCTTCACCCTTCACTGATATACCTGTGGGCTAATTTCAGGCTCAGGTTTCTATTCTGCTTGCTTCATGTCTGCAACAGAAGTCCTGAAATTGTCCCCTGCCTTCCCCTTGTATTATTTCTCTTTCTGAATATCACACAGAATCACAGAATTGCATGGGGTTGGAAGGGACCTCTGGAGATCATCTAGTCCAACCAGGTCCACCCACAGCAGGTCCCACAGGAACCTGTCCAGGGGGGTTCTGAAGGTCTCCAGAGAAGGAGACTCCACCACCCCCCTGGGCAGCCTCTTCCAGGGCTCTGCCACCCTCACAGGAAAGAAGGTCCTCCTCATGTTTAGGTGGAACTTCTTATGTTCAAGTTTGCACCCATTTCCTCTTGTCGTGTCCCTGGGCACCACTGAAAAAAGACTGGCCCCATCTACCTGACACCCACCCTTTAAGTATTTATAAGCATTGATCAGATCCCTCCTCAGTCTTCTCTTCTCCAGACTAAAAAGACCCAATTGGAGGGTTATGTGGGCTGGTCACCATGCTCCCAACAGGCACTTTTGGGCCCCTTCCCACAAAAAAGACATTGAGGGGCTGGAGCGGGTCCAGAGAAGGGCAATGGAGCTGGTGAGGGGTCTGGAGAAGAAGTCTTGTGAGGAGAGGCTGAGGGAGCTGGGGGTGTTCAGCCTGGAGAAAAGGAGGCTGAGGGGAGACCTTCTCGCTCTCTCCAACTCCCTGAAAGGAGGGTGTAGCCAGGGGGGGTCGGTCTCTTCTCCCAAGTCCCAGGTGATGGGACAAGAGGAAATGGCCTCAAGTTGCACCAGGGGAGGTTCAGATTGGATATTGGGAAAAATGTTGACAGGGAAAGGGTTCTTAAGCCTTGGAATGGGCTGCCCAGGGAAGGGGTTGAGGCCCCATCCCTGGAGGTATTTAAAAGCCGGGTTGACCTAGTGCTTAGAGACATGGGTTAGTGATGGTTTTTATCAGAGTTCGGTTGATGGTTGGACTAGATGATCTGAAAGGTCCCTTCCAACCTAGACTGTTCTGTGATTCTATCATTCTGTGAGCCTGGGTGTCAGGCTAAACCTGGTCTTAACAGAGATGTCTTCTCATCAAGAATCTGGGAGCTGATTTTAGAGTTGTAGCCCCTAAATGGGCTGTTCTTTGAGCAAATGCAGAGGAAGCATTAAGCAAAGATTGTTTGACAGAAACTGAACAGTTTTATTGAATAATTGAAATTGTCTTCCCAGCACATTTTCTTTTGTTTTGTTTTGGGTATTTGTTACCCGTTATATTGCTTGCCTGTCTGTAATATTCCCAAGATTATGTTTTCCTAAACAATTGAATTTTCAAACCTTATTTCAAATCTGTCAAGCTTATTTGATTATCGCTCCAATACAATCCAAGCCACTTGAATATCCTCAACGTTTAATTCATTTTCAGCTGCATTCTATTTTCCGCACATAAAAAAATGCCGCGGAGACTTACAGTGCATAGTAAATTTTGGATTCCCAAGATGGAAGGGTTTTACAGAGGGGAGAAGAAAATCAACAGCATTGTAAACTCAAAGGTTAAATTGTTTTTCTCTTTTCCAGGATTATCCTGGGGAAAGAGAGGTGTACCAGTTACGGCTTTAGAGGCATTTTAAAGGTATTTGGTGCGCTGAGCCTCCTAAAACATGTAGTATTACAAGTGTCAAGTGGATCCAAACTCAACCCAGGCAAGGGTCCCTGGAACATCTGTAAAAAGGCATTCAGAGAAAACAGAGCTCTTCTGTGAAAAGACAAAGAGCAACAGCAGCAGCATTCCCAAGAGTATGAATAAAAGCCATTAGAAATAAGGAATTAAGACGAGCCGCCATCTGTTAGCCCTCAGAGCTTTGCGGAGGATAAATGTCCTGAGTTACACCCCCAAATCAATAACGCGCGTGCCGTCTTTTCTGCTGCGGCTGGCGAATGAGCACGCCGCCGAGAGAATGACTTTGCTTAAAATAGGAAGGAGTTTGCTGGCTGTGTATTTTTGCCACAGGCAAATCTGGAAGTCAATGTTCCTCTTCTGTCTCCAACTGAGTAGTAATTATTCAACGCTGCCCCACGGCTGTGCAGGTTAGAAATTAGGAGAAAGGGTTTTTTTACCCATCTATGTATTGGGTTAGAATCACTGAATGGGGCTCGTTTGGATGTCCTGGATGTCTTGCAGTACTTTCTGGTGTCACCTGGGTTTTGTACCAACACTACGTGTCTGTAGGAAGGTCTCAAATGCCTCTGTCAAGCACTCTGAGATGAATTTACATGGGGCCACTCTCATAATTTCATGCAACCATGGTTGTCCTAGGTTTCCACCATGAAGAGGAACAAAGCGTTCTGGACTCTGGTGTCCTTTTCATAGCTTATTTCTCTTTGGAGGAGGTAACTAAGTCAATACCTGGAAGACTATTCTTGGTGAAGGTGCTTTTGTTTGGACTTGTCCTTCAGTAAATCATCTCAGATACGTTGACCCAGACTGAGGAGCTCAAGATTTCCCCCAAAGCCAGTTCTGCTGCTTTTTACTGTGTCTGGTAATTGATGGCACTGCCAACCATGGGGTCACATCACTGCCAGCTTACTGCATAGCAATGTGTTGGGCAGGATTTCATATCTGTTTTATCCTATATTACTCATGTGTTATAGTGCAAAAAGTTTTCCAACTCTTCTTGTTAGTAATTAATAGATATTTTAATTTGCGATTCATGTAGGTTCAGTCAACATCTGTGTCGGGGAGAAATTTTTCTTTGAAAGTTCAGTACTAGGGACCCAGCTCTTACGTCCCCTTAGTTTGGTGGGCGCTGAAAGAAGTTGCCCAGGAGAACATGAAATGCTTGTGATTCAGATTACCTTGAAAACATTTACAGCTTATTTTTCTTCTGTGTATGTGTAATTATGAAGATGGAAAACTATGGTAATCTTTTTAATCCACTTAATGGTGACTGTGAGAAGGAGGGAGGCAGGAAGCAGCGAACATTGCAAAACAAGGTCCATGCTTTGGAAATAGTATTGTCAGTGTCTTCATGAAAAAGATGTTATTATGACAATTTGCTGTCAAGTGCAGCAGACATCTGTCAGAGACAAAATGCCTGGCTTCAATTAGTTTTGAAGATGTTATAAATACCCAGTTTGGAGGAATGGGACAAAACGACCCGTGCATGCAAATGCGGCTTGTCACTTCTTTAAAGTCAAATGTGTCTTCAAAACATTGATCTGTGTTTTTAGACACAGCGTGAGAGTCAGTCACAAACGTCTTTCATTTTCTAGGCAAGATATTAGCATCTTGTGTGAGACAATGGTTTTCGTTCAACTTTATTCTGGTGCTTCAGTGATGCGTTTGTAGTGTCAGTCGCGATGCAGCAGCAGAAATCGGGCTCGGAGCACCCACTCCGGGACTGTCCACAGACGCTGAAAGGTGAAGTTTCATTTCGCACGAAATCTCCTAGAGAATGGGGAAAAAGTGCTGAAGAGAAACTCCTTGACAGTAAACTACTTTGAAGAGGTAATAATTACATTGCAGGCCAAGGACAATTCAATTTTGGCTGTATTGCGAATGCAGGATCATAGAATCAAAGGACGCAGGCTACAGGGGTGAGGCTTCTTGCGACAGCTATTATTTCTAATAACCTATATAATAATGTTGGAAACGACGGGTGAGTTGGAAGGTACAGAAGCTTTCCTTTAGGACTATAAGTATAATTTGATTTGTGAATGTGAAGAAATACCAACAGCTACAGCAGAAAAGAATCCCATAAGATACTCAAACAGCGATAGCAGGTTTAGGTTTCCCCCGTAGGCTGGCACAAGAGCAGCACTGCTGGGCAGTGTGAGTCCTCCTGCTCATCCTTGAGTAACCAAAACTACGCTGGCTTAAAGTTTAGTGATGTTTCCAAAGTAGTTGCTGCTGTTGAGCATTTGTAGCTCTTTGGGAGCAAATGTTCTTTTGAAGATGAATAATCCTGAGTGAACGCATGTAAAATGGGTGAAGGGTTTTACATATCTGCTAATTTCTCTCCCCTCTCATCATGACAGCAACAATTTAATTTCTTCTAAAATTCCCCAATGACTGCAAAGTGAGATGCAGTAGGAGGGCTATCTCTGACCACGAACCCCTGTCAGGAAAAGACAGGGATTGACAAAAGCAAGGGAAAAAAATACTCCAGAGTACCTGAGCAGCCTATTGAATAGAAACAGAGCCTGGATCAAAATAGGGTGTGCAACAGCATCCTTTTCTGATCATTTCCCTGCAGGCAAATCAGAGTTTTGATGTCAGCAGCCCACCTCAGCCATTAGCATTGTTATTATCCTTTCGTCACGAGAGGAAAAAAATGCAGCCCTTAGCACTTGCTATGCTTTAGTAGTCTCTTGCTCATAAGGAAAAAGATCAGTTCATTTGCTTTGTGCATCTCTCCCATTTTCATATGTATAGTAGCTCTTAGTATATAACCAGATGTCTGGGAGCAAAAAAAAATTAGTACAAAATCCTTTCAGGAGTTTATTTACCAGATCTGTGTTGTGAGTGGCAGAGCTTTGAAACTGTAGCTATAACATTTTCACCCTCTCGGAGATTAACAATTGCAAATGATTTTAATGCTTTTGTAGCTTTAGCACAGCAGACAAGTCATCTGCAGCACCTGCAGAGCAAATCTAGTCTCTCTTCCCAAGAGCTGCATTGTACGAGCTGCTTTTCAGGCCAGACATGAGCATAATTAATGTGAGCGTGAGTGACTATTGCTCTCTATCTCCCTTTCTCCTTTTTCTCTAATATTCTTTAAGCTAAGCAAAACATGCAGGAAATGGCTTCAGGACAACTAGCCTTGTCTTACCAATTACATTTGTAATAGGGTAAGGATTGAGTTTCTGGAGAACTAAATACACCTTTTTGGACCTTATTTTCTGCCACTTCTATTGCAGTGGGTACTGCATATGAAAAAACCCAACAATTTATCCTCCAAATAATACCTGTTAATCTGACGGAAAAGAGGAATTGTATTTTGATGCCTCAAGTTGTGCCAGGGGAGGTTCAGATTGGATATTAGGAAAAAATTTTACACTGAGAGGGTTATGGAGCCTTGGAATGGGCTGCCCAGGGAAGGGGTTGAGGCCCCATCCCTGGAGGGATTTAAAAGATGGGTTGACCTAGTGCTTAGAGACATGGGTTAGTGATGTGGGGTTTTTCTTATATGGTTTTCTTTTGGTTTTTTGTCAGAGTTAGGTTGATGGTTGGACTAGATGATCTTAAAGGTCCCTTCCAACCTGGACAATTCTGTGATTCTATGAAAATGAATATACAACTCTCTCACTCCACACTCTTGCCTCTTGCACAGAGGCATCCAGCAGCTGTGTTGGCCTCAGCGGCTACTTGCAGTTGTTGTTGCCATTCCAAAGAGACTCCCTGTCCTACCACCTCCTCCAAAATCTTTGCATTTTCTCCCCGGCAGGCTGAAACACAGTCCAGTCACTGGATGATCTCAGCACTCCGGCGTTGCCGGGCACTTCCGACACTGGATAATCCCCAAAGCATCTCCTAGCACCCTGGGAGATGGCTCGGCTGTTGATCTGAAACTTGGTG
Organism: Numenius arquata; assembly: GCF_964106895.1. Lineage (NCBI taxonomy): Eukaryota > Metazoa > Chordata > Aves > Charadriiformes > Scolopacidae > Numenius > Numenius arquata. Next base: position 21,791,058 of record NC_133585.1, on the reverse strand, counting down.
TGCAACTTGTCTACCAGGATGGAAACATATTTTTAAAGCACTGGTATGAAATCCCACATATGGGACAATGCAAAACAGAGAGGAAGGTCTTGCTTTGCACTTCTGCTCTCTGCCTTCCTTGCTTGGGTTAGGGTTTATTCCATAATCAGCATTTTTTTTTTTTGCTCTATATGGCTGTATTAATATAACATGACAGGGACAGGAGCTGTCCCCTAAGATATATATGTGGCGGAGGAGCAATAGAGATTTTTTATTTTTTTCCTTCTGAAACTATCTTCTACAAGATCCCACTTTAACTGATACCAACCAGATCTCAGGACAGATGTAACACAGGAAAGGTGGGACAATGTAGGATTGTCTGGTGCAGCTGGTCCCAGTTTAAGGCAAAGAGAAGACAGCATGAAAGATTGCACAGTAAAGTTTTGGAAACTTTCATGAATAAGGCTGCAAATACATTTTTAAGGCCATGATCGTGGTGGAGCCAGCAGTCCCTACCTGACACAACTCGATGGCCAGTGGGTGCCTGTATGTAGCATTTCCAGCTTGAGTTGTTCATAACATTGGGTTTTCTGAGTATCCTCAATCAAGCCTCAACTTCTGCTAGGAAAGGTTTAGCCTCATTTTTTTTTGGAGCAGAGAGATAGTGCTGTAGAAGCATCCCAAATGTGGTAAAGCAAGGACGTTAGCATTTTTCAATCTTCCTTTCAGTTGGGTGCAAAAAAAGAAAGAGTTTCAGGGAATGCAAACAGACTTCATTTCCTTTTACTGATCTGTTTTGATTTTTAAACTATGCTTACCCATCTGGCCCATGGCAGAGAACAGGGACAACAACTGCATTTGTTAAGATGCCAACCAGTAATAAAAGATACAGGGTTTGTTTCGGAGTTAACCCATGAGGACTGTCTGCCGCCAACTGCAGAGCTGGATGAACACTATCAATGAACACCCTTCAAAAGTTTGGGGAATGCATCTTGAAATGCGTTTAGAAAGTGAATAGCTGCTTTTGTGTTGGGCTGGAGAAGGAAGAACGCCAAGGACCTTGCAAAGTTTTCATAAATGTCAGAAGATAAATGTCCTGTTGGAGTGCTGGCATCTCTGCCACCGAGTATTTTTTAGGGTATAATCAACCCCTTGGGTTACAGCCAGGATTATTTGGAAGCCCTTGTTGGTTTAGTAGAAGAGTAATCCCATGGGTAGAATCTAAAGTGTGAATCAAAGCGTTGCTAACAGGGGATGTTGCTTCTACCTAAGAGTTGAGAGCGGCTCAGTGACTGCAGATCACCAGGGATGGAAAACGGACCTTTAGTGCCTCCTTCCACCACCTTCAGGTTGGGCACGTCTTTGCTTTTGTATCAGGACGGAGATTCAACATGGACATTTTGGTGCAGCATTTTCCCCTTTTTTGGCAGCCTCTCTTCAGCTTGTTGAGCTCTCTGTGAAAATGCGTCACTTTTGGAGCCAATCAGAATAGCTGCTCTGCCGTTCCTGCAGACAGCAAGCAAGTCTCCATGGTGCCCTCACTGGGTATAGGGACTGTCATCCCCTACAAAAATATTCTGTAGCTGAATAGCCTGGAATGTAGCCAGCAAAAAGTCACCTCTCCTTGCCCCTCCACCAGTGCAGCTACTTCTCCTTTTCGTGCTCAAAGGAGAGTCTAACAAGGCCTGGGGCAGGGAGGCTGGAGAAGCCTGGAGGCTGCTCCCCATCCTGTTACCTGCAATGGCAGTCATACATCTTTTGTGATAAAGCATTGTGATGTTAGGACAAGTGGAAATGGGCTCAAGTTGCACCAGGGGAGGTTCAGATTGGATATTAGGAACAATTTTGACACTGAAAGGGTTCTGAAGCCTTGGAATGGGCTGCCCAGGGAAGGGGTTGAGGCACCATCCCTGGAGGTATTTAAAAGCCGGGTTGACCTAGTGCTTAGAGACATGGGTTAGTGATGGTTTTTATCAGAGTTCGGTTGATGGTTGGACTAGATGATCTGAAAGGTCCCTTCCAACCTAGACAATTCTATGATTCTATGATTGAAAAAAAGTTAGGTTTATTGGCATTTGCTATTAAAACTCAATTTCCTAAAGTTAGGAGTGTGGTTTGCCTTGTTATGTGATTTTGCAAAGGTTTTTGCAAAGGTGGCATATCAAATAGGTGTAAATAGTTTTGCAGAAACACTTTTAACACCCATATCACCATAAATAACTTCCAGGAGCAAGGGGGGCTGCAGGTGAGTAAAATGCCATTAGTTAAATCTCTATTCTGTATCCAGCTTTATTCCATAACCTCATCACATACAGATAGGGTTTTTTTGACTAATCAGTGTTGGATACCTTAGGTGGCGTAGTGCTGATTACCCTTCAGCTGTTTGCTTCATGGGGTAAATTGTAGCAGAGCTGGAACCTCTTCTGCAATTAAGTGCTTTACCAGTTTCTCTCGAAATATACTTAAAGGATTAGAAAGCCTTCGTCACCCTGTCTCTGGCCCAGGAGTGATCAAGATGGGGCTTTGATTCCCATCTTAGCATGGGTGTGTTGGAGTGCAGATCTTTCCCTTTCAGGACAACTTCTCAATAGTATATTCAGTGCAGGTGGAGAAATTGCTCCTTGTTACATGGAATAAGAAGCAGCTGGAGGAAGCCCACAGGAAGATGGGGTAACCAGACTTGTAGGAAACAGCTTGCTAGGAAAGGCTGAGCAAGCTGCTAGTGCCTAGTCTACAGTGGACATAGCTCCTGGCTAAAGTGGGAGGTGGTCATGGAGAAAAGTGGAATGAGGTCCTTCACGTGTAGTGCAGGTAGGAAGAAGAGTCACGAGTTTTAAACTTTGTTGAGAGACTTCAGCATTAGATAACAGAAGATATCTCTTTTTTGTAGCTGTAGCAGTTGTTGTTCTCTAGAGTAGATTATGTGGATGTTTTAAAGTCTTCGTTATTGATGGGTTTTAAGAAGCTGTTGGAGAAGAACTTGTCAGAGAAAGTCTGGGTTTACTTGATCCTGCTTTGTTAGGCACAGAGTGAGTCATTTCTTGATGAGATAGAGCTGTATTTGCTGTGATTTCTTCCATCATAAATAATGAATACATCCGAGCTCAAGTGCTGAATGTTCTCTTTCGTATACTCTGTATATTTTCACAAAACTGTAGAAAATGGAATGTAATTTTTCTTACCTCTTGCTGTGCTGCAACGTTTACAAAGATTTCCTTTGAGTCTTCTGCTCCTGTTTGTCTCCCTGGCATGTGTTTTCCCTCTTGAAGCCATTTGCAGCTTAGTTGTTTTCCTCTGAACTCTCCCTTTAGAACCAAGGCTCCATTTTCCTTTGAGTGCAAGTACCCCATGGAAATAACCTCTAAAACATTCTTTTTTTTTTTTTTTTGTATGCAAATCTTTAAATAATACAGGCAGACTTTTGGAGGAAAGCAAAAATCTATTTTATGAATCTGTTTAGTGTTGTTGTGGAGAGAATGGGGGTCTATTTTTATTGACCTGGAGAATATCCAAGCATTCAATACTGCCTTATACACTTGAGCATGTTTTCAAATCTTGTTCTTTTATCAGTCTTATCATCAGCTCTGTTGGCCTGAATTTGTGACATCTTCTAGCAGGTCAATAAATGCTCTCTCTGTACTGTTTTATAATGGCATTTGTTCAGTACAGGGTTGGGTTTTTTTGGTACTAAAGTGATGGTCAGTCCTGTAAGATCTCTTCTTATGGGACTCAAATGTAATTTGGCTGGATTGCCACTGCTAGCTGTTTAGAAGGGTACTGGCCCATCATAAATCTGTGATGTTAATTGTGTAGTTCTATGATGTGATGTAGTTAGTTTGTTTTGTCAATAAGTTGATTTTTTTCCCATTATCTGCTCTATTGCGGTGTTAAAGTTGTAGGCATTTGTCTTAGAAATTTTCCTTGTTTATTTAATATCCTAAGTTTTCAATAGTAAGATTTATAATTTGTTCAGAGCTTGTACGCTACTTCCCTGTTTCTCACACATTTGGTCTATGATAGATGTCTTTTGCTACCCTGCCTTGGATTGCATAGACATAATTATCTGTAAAAAAAAACCAAACAAAAAAAAACAATAAAAATGCTGCGAGGCATTCTCCCCCAATTTGGGAGTGTAATGGTGCAACCACAGTAAAATTTTTCCAGATGTCTGGGAGTATTATCTTCTTCTATCAGTTTATTCCTTATTTGGGAATGCTAGAGTTGGTATAATGAACTTTCATTTTATACTTGGGCCCAGACATCATATAATTCCTTTTCATTTGTTTCTGTTTGTACTTCTTATACCGTGGACCCGTGTGTTTCCAGTGAAAAAGAGTTCTTATCAAGGAAAAAACAAAATATATTATTGAGAACATGAATAATCAGATTTTTCTGCACTTAGTTGGCCAGTTCTGTCTTGTTATCATTTAATACATTCAGCTGAAGTTATTTAGGCTTTTTTAAACAAATAATGAAGGCTTCCAAACTTTCTAATTCCACTGCAGCGTAGCATATGTTTAAGCTAATAAAGCAAATTCGACTTTAATTGTGCTCACAAATTAAGTTCACCAGGCACTTCATGCTTGGCCCCAGACAAAATACTGGGTTTTGCTCTCAAGTCTTCAGACAAGGTCTTCAGCAAGGTCTTCAGACCTCCCTTTGCTTTTGTGGGTGGGTCAGCTCTGGGTGCAGAAGCGGCCACCAAATCGTGCATCCAGAAAATGTTTAGGGCTCATGGTTACCCCAAAGGCACGTGCCTGGACTTGCTCTCCAGATTCCAGGATTGCAAAAACCTTATGTGTTTAGTTTGGATTTTTTAGCTCTCCGTAAAGTGGAGAATAACTCTTATGCAGTTGTGTGATCCAAAGTAAAAAGCAAAACCCTGAGTGAAAGGAAAAGCGTGATTTATTTGGGGCTATATTTACCTCTCTGCAGGGATCTCCTCCCAACAGCCCTCTTCCTCCTTGCTTTGCACCTGATAATGTTCCTGAAATCAGAGCAATGCATTGGGGATCTCGGTTTAATATTAGGAGCATTACAGCTGTGTTTCCGCCATGAAATGGATCATGATAAAGCAACTTGTGAGTAAACTGTTCCTGTAAATAGCCTTGGTAGAGCTCTATCAGCTCAGTGCTAGGCTTGCTCTAATATTGCATGTAGATGCATTGCTAATTAGTCTACTGGTGACAGGTGGTTTTAATTAAAGCAGGTGCAGCACTTCTTTCTTGCCTCTGGAACATACATTGTGTCTGTGTTTCATTTAGCATCACTTGGGAATATTGATGCACATCAATTTTTTTTTATGGAAAGTAGAGACAGAGAGACCAAGGTGTTGCAGAATCACAGGCTGGTTGGCAGGGACCTCTAGAGGTCATCTGGTGCAACCTCCCTGCTCAAGCACGGCCACCTAGAGCTGGTTGCCCAGGACCATATCCAAGGAGGGAGACTCCACATCATTGCTGGGCAGCCTGTAAGGTAGTGGAGATACAGCTTCAAGGTCAGGGTACTTGCAGGAGACTTGGAGACCCAAGTCCTTCATCCTTCCCCAGGCTGAATTAAATCTCAGTCCTGGCCACCCTGAGCTGGTGGGCTCTTTATTGCTGCACTGCTATCTTACCTTAACCGGCAGGTCCAGCTTGGCCTGGGAGACTTTTGCTGAGGCAGATCCTACCAAACAAGAGGAGGAGTTGGCAAAAGAGAATAAACAAGCTTGGGTGTAAAACTCGTGAGGAAGTCTTTAATAATTCTACAGTCCTTCAGTGCTGTTTTGTTGCTGACCCCATACCCTTTGCAGCTTTCTGCTCTGCATTTTTTATGCCTCTGTGTGGCCTCAGTCAGTCTTTTATCTGTTGCTCGTTAGAGCTGATCTCTTCTACCCTTCTTATTTATTTCGGGGGGTTTGGAAGCAGACCAGGAAAAAATCTTCACAGTCATACATATGACCGAGCAGGTTTGCAGCACAGATTAATTGCAGTAAATCTTTAATTGATTCTTAGTTGATACCAGCTTTATGAGTGGTTCTCAAGATGTTTACCACAAGTGGTCTCCCATCATCACAAAATACATCTTGGCTGCTAGAAGATCAGATTTCCGTTATAGGTGCCGCGTGGTGGTGATCGCTTGTTCAGCCCCAGAAGAGGAGAGTGAAATATCTCTGGAAGATAGATGAGAGAAATGCAGCTGGATTTATGACCTGTATAGAGGGATCAATTAATCGAGGTTTCTCTTATATTGCAGTGTTCCCACATTCCAGAGCCTTCCTGAGGAGATACTTAGTAAGCTTGCAGATGTCCTTGAAGAGGTAAGTGCTTTTAATTTTGGGAGCTAATGAGTCCAGAGTCTGCGAGCCTTCTGGTGGCAATATCCAGAACAAAAAGAACAGCGAAAGAACAGCTTCACAATTTTGCTCCCAGTTACGGTTGACTGTTCTAGCACATCGAGATGACAAGAGGAGCTGTGTGAAAAATTTATCTAGTTTTGAACAGGACTTACATACTTTTAATTGGATTTCTATCCAATCAGGGATTGAAACCATCATTTCCTGAGGTGTGCAGAAGGGAAACCTTCTTCTCCAGTGCCTGGTTCAGCAGCGGAGAAGGGAAAATGTGAAAAGATCATCTTCTTTCAAATTTTTTTTGGGACGCTTATGTTAGAGGGGAATATCATGCCTTTAAGGAAGTGTCATGGAAAAGCTGCTCCCATAAGAGTTAGAGCAGAGAGGGGTGATGTAATATATGTTGAGATATTTGATGGTCTGGATGGAGTTGTGCTTCACCTACCTGGCTATAACTAGTATCTCATTAGTGTCAGGCTTTTAATGAGTCTTTATTTTAAAACAAACAAAAAACCAACAAAAAAAAAACCCCACAAACAAAAGAAAACTTCAACAACAAAAAACCCAACCAACCAAAAAACCTTCAACCCCCACCCATCACGTACACACAAAGTACACCCCACGCTCTGAAACAAACCAAAACCCCCAACCTTGCCCTGTAAATGAATGTGTAAAACGAATGTAAAATATTTGAGTTGCATTGCAGGCAGTTTATTCACATAGCGCTCTGTTCTGGGCCTGCAGAATTGCATGTGGTTAAATATTACAGAAACTGTTAATAAAACATTTCAAAACGTAGGCCTGTATGATTTTAACTGCAGGAATTCTCTATGTACAACAGTATTTTATTTCATTCCTCATTGGTTTTTCTTGTACATGCCTTGCCATCATGAGCCAGCATAATAACTAGATTCATAGAAGAATGTTCCTGTGTACCACCTCTGCCATTGATATTAAAAACACAGTGCTGCTGACATAAGTTGATTATTTTTTTTCCCATAGCATTGATAGGACATTATTATTTCTTTGCCTTTTTATTTAGTATACAGATAAATTCTGTAATCTGAACAAATCAGCTGTTTGTCATACAGAATAATTGCATATTCATAGATAAGCTTTATTTCCTTTACTGCCGGAGAAGTGTTTTTATTTAGAGAAAAGAGGCGTATTAACTTGATATGCTAGGAATTAAATTTCCCTATCTCAAAACTGCATGCCTAGCCAGAAACAGATAGTTTATTTGCTTGGATCCTGTGACCAGCATTAAGCTCCTTATCAAGAGGTAAGGAAAAGAATAAAATCAATAAAACTTTTCCAGGGATACTTAAGGTTTCATAGCAGGGGAGGAAAAAAAAAATCATAACAAATGTCAATGAAAAAATGAGACACAGAAGCACCATCTGTGGGGATAACTCTGTACCTGTGGGATGGATGCTATGGGAAGAGAGGCTGGTCAGCCCAGTCTGTACTGGGATGTGTCTCCCAGCTTCCTACTTGGAAGGACCCTTGTTATTCCACCAGCTTAATCTTTGATTTAAATAAATGTGTTTTACATAAACTAAAAAAATATCTCTACTATGATACTATGCATTTTGTATTTAATAGTATCTAACCTATTGAAACTAAGCAGCATTAATTTTTTTATGTTCTCTGTTACTGTAACAAGGATTGGATAAAAGTGACTGATCTGGCACAGTTTGAGGCAGGGGAAAAAAAAAATCTCTGTCTTAATGTCAAGATTTCATACAGTTTTTCTTTTGATACAGTGCTGTGAATAATGCAACACTTCTGTCCTACATTCTTTAAATAATTTCTAAAAACTGTTAACTGAAATCCAGAAGCAAGAAAAAAAGGCAGGTTTAATTGCCTGTTATTCAAATCAGACTTGGAAGTGGCGTTATAAAGACAGTGGAGAGGAAAAAAAAAGATCAGCGTTTGATAACTTAATTTCATTTCTATAATTGATGGAAATACTACAAGTTCCGTGAATAACTCAAGAATTAACAAAACCTGGGGGTATTTCCTTTTCTCTTGACTTGTGGAAGATCACTCCCATCAACGACACGTAAAAGTAGAAACAAATCTACTGAGTTCAATTTTAGCACATTCAGACCCAAGCTACAGATACGCTGTGTTTTTGCCAAGAAATCTCCCAGGAATTAGCTTTCTAGGGCCATAATTTACCCCATTTCCAGGACCTTATTCTGGGGATGGAGGTTTTTCCAGTTGTAGATCATTCCAGTTGGCACTAATCTCGGAGCAGCTTTAGGTTACATCTATAGGCCCAGTCCCAGGATTTGGGAATCGCTACTAGACCCTGGCACAGCTTTTCCCAGCACCCAAACCTGACCGTTCTGTCTCCTTCCATTACTTTTTTAAAAATTTATCAATATTTCTCAACGTTATTACATATTACCAAGTGTCAATCTAACGTATAGCTGACTTAATTAATATCTCTCCAGCCGTTGGGCGACTACTGCAGTGATGTTTTCACACGGTGGGAAGCCCAGCATCCCCTCCATCGGAGGTTAATTTAGTTTGGCTGTAATGCCATCTCTGCGTTGTTTATCCTTGTGTCAAACATAATGTGTGAGACACGTAATATGCTTCTGCAGCTCAAGGATTATTTTTTTATTTCACTTGGTTTTTAGCAGCTTGGTGTCTTAAGGAGATAAGGTTTGTCTGTCTGTAGAACAGTCCTCTCAAATTATCCGCTTGCCCAAAACCTGTTGTGTGCAAAGTTCCTGTGAGATTCATCCAAAGTATGGGGTAGGATGAGAAGAAAAATTTCAATTAGTGGATGCTGAGTCAAAATAAATGCATGGGTTTGTAGTCAGCCTGCACTTCACAGTAACTAAACTGTTGATGGGGGTAGCTGTTTGGAGAGGTGGGGAAGCAAGGGTGAATGTTGCTCGTGGTATGCAAGGGATGAAGGACCCCGATGCATCAGTTATTCTGTGCAGGTTACAATTGTTAGCTTTAATTTTTTCATAGGATGGTGCACATCATCCCACGTCTGCTGTGTGCCTGGGATGCGAGAGGCAACACATAGCCCTGGAGCCTGGGAGTGTAATAGTCACATTTTTAACACTGTCCCCCAGGTTTTCCTGATTTTTTTCTTCCTTGCTTGCTTTTTCATTTTTTTTTTCAGTTGAAAAAGCCCTTGTTGACCTCCCTTTGACTCTTCAAGCATCATGCCCTGGGCTGCTCTTTCCAAAAAAAACAAAACAAAACAAAAAAAAAACAAAAAAACCAAACCCCCCCCCCCCCAAAAAAAAACAAACAACAACAAAAAACACACACACAAAAAAACCCCACAAAAAAACCAACAAAAAAACCCAACCAAACCTGTTGCCCAATGCCTCTGGTGTGTGTGTTCCCAGCTCTGCTGCGTAACGGCATTGAACCAATGGCAAAATGGTTTCACTGTACCGTATTTCGGTAAAGAAAATCAACATGTTTATGTTTAAATATTGGAGGATTAATGTATTTGGAAGAGATAGCAGCTGCCAGGGTGCTGCTTAAACATAGCTTTGTGCCTTACCCCCCTCTGAGCGCTGCGTATCTTGGGTTTAATGCCTGGATTGGTATTTATTGTATAAATATCTTTGCTCTGGATGAACGCAAATCTCCTTTGGAAAACAGTAAAAGTGTTTTCTTGCACATTCATTAAACATCTGAGTGATTTTAGTTTCCTGGGATGAAATAAGGGAATTTGTTTGGAAATTGAAAGACTCGCTGTAGAAGACTAATAGCCACGATTAGAAGTCCTTTTATTTTTACAAACTTGAAGAACTTCAGGAAAATGCAAAAGCCTTGACCTTTCTTTCCCCACATTTGAAGGCTTTGAAACTATTTATGGTTGTCTTTTCTAATTACAGACTTTCTGTTTTTCTTAGAGTTAAAAAAGTTGTCTCTTTTTTTTTTTTTTTTTTCACCAGGCACCCTTAACATATATCAGCTACACAAAAATAAATGGATATCTGGTACTAAACAGTTCTTTTCCAAAAACATGTAGCCTTAGCATTATGGTGCTTCATTATAATGTGGGTAGTTTATAATAGAAGGGAATGAAGTATTGGTTTGTTTATTTTTTTTTTTTTTTCAAGAAAACTAAAATGCATTTAAACAGCTGTAGAATGACTTACAGCAACTGAGGTGCTGGCCACATATACGACACTTCTGCCAACACTTAGGATCCTGTCCCCTCTCCGGGCCCCCAGACTAAAAGGTAACACAGAGGCAGAGCTGCCCTGATGGGAAATTTGGGAGGAGAGGGAAGAACATCTTCACCAGAATCATAGAATCGTCTAAGTTGGAAGGGACCTTTCAGATCATCTAGTCCAACCATCAACCAAACTCTGATAAAATCCATCACTAACCCATGTCTCTAAGCTCTATGTCAACCCGGCTTTTAAATCCCTCCAGGGATGGGGCCTCAACCCCTTCCCTGGGCAGCCCATTCCAAGGCTTAAGAACCCTTTCCCTGTCAACATTTTTCCTACTATCCAATCTGAACCTCCCCTGGTGCAACTTGAGGCCATTTCCTCTTGTCCCATCGCCTGGGACTTGGGAGAAGAGACCGACCCCCCCTGGCTACACCCTCCTTTCAGGGAGTTGGAGAGAGCGAGAAGGTCTCCCCTCAGCCTCCTTTTCTCCAGGCTGAACACCCCCAGCTCCCTCAGCCTCTCCTCACAAGACTTCTTCTCCAGACCCCTCACCAGCTCCGTTGCCCTTCTCTGGACCCGCTCCAGCCCCTCAATGTCTTTTTTGTGGGAAGGGGCCCAAAACTGGACACAGCCCTCGAGGTGGGGCCTCACCAGTGCCCAGTACAGGGGGACCATCACCTCCCGAGTCCTCCTCCCCACGCTGTTCCTGAGACAGGCCAGGATGCTGGTGGCCTTCTTGGCCACCTGGGCACACTGCTGGCTCATGTTCAGCCCACAGTCGACCAAGGTTGGGTCTCAGTTTTCACCTCTCTTTCTCCTTGCGATGGAGGAACTAGTGTCTATGAGGATTCCAAGGTACCGTAAGGAGCCCTCTGGGTCACAGCACTATTAATATTACACGGACAAGATGTGTCTGGTGTCTTGCCCAGTGGTTCTCTGGAATGTGCTAACGTTGCCAGTATTTTCAGTCTTTGTGGATTAACGCCATTCGTTAAATTAAATTAAACCCTTAAGGGAGGAGGATGGCGAGTCTGTAAGAAGTGGATCAAATTGCCAGGAGCTACACCACAGTTGAGAGAATAAAAGGGGAAATTTATGGTCACAGAGGAGAAAAATCGAATAAAAACCCCCCCAAATCATCCGGCCTCTAGTATAATTTCTCAAGATGTGACTCCTTGGGGTAGATGCATAGGTGCTCTGTCTCCCTATAGCATAGCAGAGTGCCTATAGGTCACACGTTTGCCCACAATTAAGCACCTTCTCTTCTTCTTGGCAATTAGGAGGGGGAAAAAAATCAGATGAGCAGCATGTCACTGATGGAGCAAAGGGGGCGTTTTTCCCCGCTGTGCTCCCAGTTGAAGCTTGACGCCTTTTTTGGTGAGGCTGTGTGTATGACAGCTCGTAGGAGCTGCTGGAGATGTGTGTGGGGTGACAGTGGGTGGACCTCCTATCAGTGGCCTTCAGCTCTGACCGTGCATTTGGAAGATCTTTCCAAGAGCTCAGCAGGAGGAAATTAGTACTTCTGGCAGGAGAGTAGATGCTGAGAAAAGGGAAACAAGCAGGCAGGCAGAAGGACAGCTGAGCTTGAGAAGGTGTTTGAAATCTCTGGAGCAAGAGGAAGGCTGGTCCAGGGTTTGTGTTCCTGGCGTGGTCGAGGATGAGCTATTAGTGGGCATGGGCAGCCCTTGGAGACTCAGGGCTGGCATCTCCTTCTCTCTTTCTCTTTTCCTTCTTTTCTTTGGGGGAAAAGGATAGGGATTTCTTTTCCACCTTGAAGTTGGTTCACTTTCAGGTAGTGTTTTCCCTCTTTCAAGCATATCCTCTGTGTCATTTAAATATAAAGCTTATATCCTTGACAGATTTATATCTCAGATCAGTAGTTCAGGCAACAATAAGTATAATTAAGGTTGCTTGACCTCGTGTCTTTGAAACCATTTCCAGTTGCTTATCATTTTGATGACTTACCCGTTTGATCTAAAATTATTCATTGCGGCTGCTGGACCACAAGTCATTTTTCTAATTTATTTTTTTCCCCTAGTAAAACTACTAATCCTTTTTCAAAGAAGGAGATCGCTTTGCCCATGTGTCAGGGATGAACTTGTTATCCACTGGAATATCTGTCCTGGCTCCATTGAGTTATGTAGGGCTTTCGAGGTAGGGGAAGGGGGCAGAAAATCAGAGAGCCTGGGGAAGCTGGAGAAAATAATACGCGATTTCAATGTTTTATAGCTATAAATATACAGAAGGGAGTTGAATTAAGGTTTTGTTGGTGGTTTTGACTCGCATTTTCTAAATCCTGTGTACTTGATGTTCCTTCGCTCTTTGGGATTTAGCATACTAATCCATATAAGATGTTATATGTACGAGTCTGAGCAGTTTGAGCGACAGAAAGCAACAAATGCAATTTCAATTTGGTTACTAAAATATCAGAGATACTTTTGGCGTAGATTATGTCAAATCTAAACTATGTCAAATGGATTCTTGTATATCGTGTATCCAGAACTCTAGATAGTTTTGCCATTTATATATTTTTTGCTATATGTATATATTTAATGATATATTGCAAGTATGTAATATTTCTGTTATATATGCAATATAAAAACAGGTGTTTAAATATAATGATGACTTTAATATGACTAATTGCCCTAAATCAGGTATGCAAACCACTTCATTAACTAGTCCTAGGTTTTCCTTGCTGTAGCTGCAGAGTTTGGCTTGGGAATGCGTGAGGGCCCTGGAAGTGCCATTCCCCGTGTCTCCCAGTGCGCGTTTTGGAAATTATTTCACTAGAAGCACTGAGACTTCAAAATTTTAATTTAATGCATTACGGAGGTCCAAGTGCCAGGGAGTGCTGCCTCCAAGCCCAGGCAGCTATGGCTTGGCCACTCCACTGATCCCTACGCATATACGGTCATGACAAAGGGTGCTGCCAAGCTATTTGAGCACAGTACGAGCTAAAAGAAATGTGTTAAATACCGCGGGCGGATGATGCCAAGCCTGAAGCCTGTGTTCCTGCAGCTCCCTGGCAGCATGCAGAGCACATCTTGGAAGTGTGATCTCAAAGTGCTGAAAGCACGATCACAGCGCCTGTCTGCAGCCATTTCATTAGTGCCGCTGTGAATTTATGTGATGAGGGTTGCTCGCCTCTCTTCTCTTCTCTTTTCTTTTTCTTTCTTTTTTTTTTTCCCCCCTCAATTAATGAATTGAATAAGGCACAAATGGTAAAAGGAAAACAAAATTCATCTCTGTTGCTAGTGGTGCTCCTTCAGTCGTAGCTCTTGATGAAGAGCAGCGATCTTGGAGAAAGTTCCATTGCATCGTTCGGCTTCAAAAGCTGGCTGGGGCAGACCTGTCATGTTTTGCCAGCCTTCATGCAAAGATGCCAACTATCCTTCTTGCTCCGCATTGTGAAATTAGTATGGATTAGAAATTCTTAGGATGCCTGTGTTTAATTAACAGTGTCTGAATACAATCCTCCTTTTATGCAGGATTACGTAGCAACGGTGAATAGAACGGGAAAAGTATGCAAAATTAATTAGCTTTCAATATACTTAGTATTTTTTTTGCTGCCTAACTAAGACTGAGGATGACTCTTAGGTAAAGGAAACCAGGTCTAATGCAGTCCTTTACTGGTCCATCCTGCAGGTGACAACTGTCATTATGTGGAGCTTGACAGTAGGTTCTGCCTGGGCTGAAGGTGATGGGTAGCAGATAAATATTGATCTGACTTAGAGGCACAAACTAGATTTGAGCGGCAATTGGAAATAAACAGGAAAGAGTAAACTGTTTAGCTTAGGAAAGGTTTATTTTTATTTTATTATTTATCTTTTCTGATTAAAGCTAGCACTCTGAGGTGTATTTACCAAAGGAGCTATGGGATATACTTAGAGAAGTGCCACCTGTGGGGGCAACAAAACAGATTCAATCACCTATGAACAAAATTTCAACTTGATTTGTACTTCTATTGATTTTTGGAATGACATTCATGGAAACATAGCTTTGTTTTTGCGGGTGCTCCAGGAGAAAAGCTTTTTTAGGTCTTCTGCAAAAAAACTAAAAAGCAACAGACAATAAAATGCAGTTGGGAAAAATGATGTGCAAGAGTACAATGAAGTACTCAGTTGCAATGTCTAGAGCAATGCAGTAGGATAGGAGCCTCTTCTTATGTCGCTGACAAACTTTTTCTGGCCTTTAAACCTATGGAGTATGTGTGTATGTATAGTGCACATATGCTGTATTTTCCACCACAAATCACAGCTGTTCAAAGAATTAAAAGAATTAAAAATTTCTTCCAGGCTGAGAACCAAGGAGTGCTGACTGAATTGGAAAGTAGCTCAGTCTCTTTCAGTTTTTATCAGAATGCAGATGAATTACCTAAATCTAATTTTAAAAGATATTAGGAAGAAAAAGAGAAAAATGTGATTATTTCTTTGTAGATGATGACATGACTGCATAGTGATGCTTGCTTTACAAGCTGCTCTAGCAGTACCATTGGAATAAAAGGTGTCACCTTGATATAAGTTTTCCTTGGGATTTTCTTTATTGTGGGCACTGACCATTTAAAGGTAATTACAAATAAGCTCATGCTTAATTTATCACAACAGAGGGAAAGAATTAAATACTTCCTGCTCCCTGAAGGACTTTATTCCTTGCCAGGGGCATCGTCATCCATGTGCGTGTTACAACAACCAACCCGATTGCTCTGTTCTGCAGTGGTAGAACTGAAGGAGGTTTCTTCATGCTGCAGTTAATAGATCTGCAAAACTTACTGTTGGCGGGTGTGCAGATGGAGAAAAGCTCTGTGGATTGAAGAGGACACTTGGAGCATCCCTTGAGATTGCTAAATTGGAAGCCTCAATGCTCAAGCAGAGCTTATGGGCTCAGAGCAAGACCAACAAGGATCTAGCGAGCTCTTCATACAAGTGACGAAGAAGCTATTAAAAAATTATTGCCTGATGAAGTAGCTTGCATGTGAACTCAAAATTTCGTCAGGTGCGTGGTGCAGTCTAACTAGAACACAAGCTTTTATTCAAATTTGAGGCTGTTATTTCATTTGAAAGCAAGTTGAAGGACAACAGGAGAAGTTGTCTGTTAAAAGCAAAATTTGCAACCAAGCTGAATAACCCATTTAACTCTCCCATCCTACTGAAAAATGCATGGGATTATTTTGATGGTTTCCATGGCCAGTACAGCCTAGCAGAAATAAAATGCAGCAAAACTAAATAAGATTATGCTGATACAAGGCTTTCCACCCCCACCCCCACTTCTACTTGTTTGGGATCTGGCAGCCAAGGTGCATCCCACTGTGCTGCTTTTGTGCAGTGGGGGCCAAGCAGAAAGCTGCCTTTGAGCCAGCAGCACTGGCTCCCGCAAACAAAAATCAACCAAATAATGTCTTCTGTGAGTAACGGGGGAATGGAAAATGGAAACTCGGGAATACCCAAGATAAACACGGCTAAATATTTATCTGCTTGATACGACCGTGGTTGAGGAAAATAGAGTGCTGCTGGTTAAAATAAAGGTGCTGGAAAGTCAAGGTGTAATCAAGTCATTGACTGATTGGCTCCTTTTTCTCAATATTATTGCTTTTCTAGAAAAGTGTGTAATGCAGAAAATGCTGGAGCTATCTGTACCAACAGAGACTTCTTTAGAAAAACAGCATTAGAGGGTTTGTAAATAGGGAAAATTTCCTAAAAATATGGATATGGACATAGACTTTAGTATAAAGATAGGATTATTAGGAATGTATGAGGAGATGGCAGTATCTCTGTCCTTTCCAAAATGTAGATAACATAATGAACGTAGGGAAAAGGTTCAGCATCCATATGGCTGGGACTTGTGTTCTGCTTATCACAGGACTGCTTTCTTTACTAAATGCTTAATGTTTCTACCTTGGCAAAACATGCTAAGGGTTAGTTCTTCAGTTCTTTAAGGCGTGTTCATTTTGGGCTCCCTTTCTGCACCATATCCCATCCCTGAGCTGCAAGGGATCTATGAGGTCTCATGGGCATCAGTACTGTGGGTTTTGCTGTGCCGTGCCTCCAGTTTAGCAAGAAATACTCTCTTGTCCCTCAGGCACACCGTTCCCTACTAAGCTCTTGGCTAAGTCCGCCCCTGGCTTTTAAAACCTTAGCTGCGTCTTAATTTTGCTGAGACTGGTCTTGTTTCCAAGTTCCTCCACTAACCATGTGGGCCAGCTGTGTCTTTCTCTTGCCCTTTCTCCACAAAATCTCTATTGCCTTTTCTTCCCCATCCTCTCCATCATTTACCATCAAACCCCTCTTTTCTCCGATGGAATCCCCGTACTGAAGCCATTTCCCTGACTTCCCCCTGCCTGGCAGGCTGGATTAGCAGCTTCAGGTCTTCTCACGGAGGGACCTGTTGGGTGCTTGCAGTGGATGCAGCTGGTGAGCAATGCAAGCCCGCCAGTCACAGGTCTGCAGTTGGAGAATTATGCTCTCTTTTTAACTGAATTTTATGAAATGAATTTTAAAATCTTTCGGGAACCATCTTGTGTTCACAATGAAAATCCCAGCAACTTTGGAGGGATGTTTTTTCAGAGGCTGTCCATAGGGAGCTAGATTCCTCCAGAGATGGCAAGACTTTATTATTATTTAATTTACTGCCAGAAGTACTGCTGCCCTTTTCTCTGGGCGTATTTCCTGACCCACAAAACGCAGGATCTGGGTCATTGGATATTTTTTTTTCCAATACAAATTGTAAAATCCACTGAAGTTAGGTCAAAAGCCTCCCAGCTGGAGAGTTACATCTTCTACGGACATCTGAAGCATGTGGATATCTGTATTAATGTAAATCTCCACGAGAATCCCAAAGGACACTTGGAAGGGTAGGAGTTTGGGATTGTAAAGAGAGATTTCCTCAGGTACTGCATGCAGAGCCACTTGGAGAAACCATAGCCTGCTCATTAGCATCAAATATTAGTTATCTTGTCTATTCAACAGCACCCGGTGATGAAGATGTGAAAGCCAAGGCTGGAGCCTGAATTTTCAAGTGAGGTGCTTGTATTGCGTTTGTTTTTTTTTTTAATTTCTTTTTTTAATTTTATCCTTCCAAAGAGTTTTATAGTTGCCTGTTTTTCAGCTGCCTCTTGAATAGCATCGTCCTTTCCATCTTATTACGCTGTCCCCCTGCATTAGGCATCCCGCCCTCATTAATCAACACGTCTCAGCCACATCAGTGAGTAGAAAAGGCCACTCCAGCGATGCTGCGGTAGCTGTCGGGGCACGTGGTGGAGGCAGCACCGTGTAACAGTTTCCAGCAGAACAGAAGAAAAATTACCAAAGTGCTGCTTCAAGCTCCAGTATTTTACTTTTATTATTTTCAGTAGCAGTGGGTTGAGCGGATGTTGAAGCTTTCTACGGGAAGTTGCTGATAAGTTGCTAATTTATAAAGGTACCACACTTGCCATCACAAGATGCTAATTCATAAAGGTACCTCACTTGCCATCACCACTCTCCGGTTATGCAGGTTTTTGGGCATAAGTGTTTGCTCTTCGACAGGTCGGGTTAAACCTGGCTCTGGCCTATCTGGGATATATTTTTACGCTCTCTGTAAGCGGATTCTTCAGACAGCCTGTCACAGATATAAAAGAAAGGGGGGGAACCCCACAAGCAAAAAAAAAAACAAAAAAAAACCAAACAAACCGAAACATGAAATTGATTTCTGTTGGTAATCTTAGATATTTTCCAGGGCTTCATAGATATGAAAAGAAGGGTTTAAGTAAATCTGTAATTTATGACTTGCACTGGCAGATTTGCAGACTCTCTTTTAGAAACACACAAGGTGGATGTGAATTTTTTATTATAGCAGGTGGGACAACAAGGAGGTCGCAGGGTGCAGCTCAGGCAATCTAAGTTAACATCTCCTCCGTGATCCAGCCTTGTGCTTTATTTTCCCGTACCCATTAGTTAACTATTTCCAGTTCTAAGAGGCTTTGCAGCACACATTCGGGCAACGGGCAGGTGGATTCTGGTTTTTCTCTGCATCTTATTTGCTGCTCTTGCCCGCAGACAGGTCGAGGCTGATGGGTTGGTGGTTGCCCTTCAGTTCTTGTGTTGAGCAAATGCAATATATTCAATTCAAACTGAAATATAATTCAAAGTGGCACATCTGGCAGCTTCCAGTGCAGCCAGTGTGGCTCAGCTCGATCCCTTCTCCCCAGCAGCGCCTGGAGCCAACACTGCTGCTGCCCTTGAGACATGGGCACTGCCTCTGGGCCAAACCCACCGCTGGGATATTTCCCTTTCTATCTGAGTGCATTTAAAATTGAACTAGAAAATTGGACATTAGATAAGAAATACTCTTCTAAGAGTCCATTTGTTTCTAGTAATGTATCAGCAGCAAGGTATGACACCCCCTTGCTCCAATGTGATGGGCAGGGTACAGATTCTTATAGCAAATGATCCTATTTTTAATAACAACAATGCTTTGGCTGCTGATTTTAAGATAAAGCAAGTGTTAAAGAATGATATCTATTTAAAAAAAAAACAATACATGAACATCTGCAATAGTCCCAGTTCCTGCTGCATCACCCACCCAAGCTCAGGACTAGCAGCCTGGTTTGCACGGAGCATCTCCAGGGCCCAGTATCAGAATTAAAAAGGAACTTTCCTGACAGCCTGAGCTCTCTCAGCCATCTCACAGTGTCCAGGATGGATCTCCCCGTTGATGAGATACGTCCTCAGTGCAGCAGCTTTGTGGAGGCACAGGGGCTTTGCTGTGCTGGCTTCAGGAGAAGCCCGGAGGGAGAGTGTGCACGTCTCTGATCTGAGCATCTCCTTCTGTGAGTTTATTTTAATAGCAGTTTCCAAAAATCCCTAATTTTAACCCACATATTGCTAGTTAGATAAATATGTATATAGTCTGATTTTGGTGGCAATGAACCAAGGAAACAAAATCCAGCCTTGTGCTTACTTGAAAATATTCTGTGATTTCCAGAGTCTAACGCCGAATGGTCTGAAGCAGAAAAAGTTAATTGTTTCTAATAAAATTCCTTTTATCTGTGAGGCACAGAAAATGCACTTTTATCTGTAAAAGCAGAAAAATATAATTAGCAATTATATTGAGAAAAACCAAATATTAATTAGCCTGGTGGGCGTTTTCCCTTTGATTCAAATTTTATCCCACCGGTTTCTCCTATACGATTGCCCACAGTGACACCTACTGGCACTTCGAACAAGGCTGGCTTGCAGGCTGTAGCCTCATGAGCAAGTCATGCTAGGGATTAATTAGGAAAAATGAAGAAAATGGTAAATGTGGTCATGGAGACACCTGTGGCCAACCAAGAAATGGCTGCCCAGCTTTGATGGCTGGCCCTCTGCTCTGCACCGGGACATCAAGCTTTGAGTCTTCCTGCACCAGCTGAGGAAGAGCCTCTAGCGATGGAGCTGGTCATTAAACCCCAGCTTTGTGCTGGGTAGAAGATCAAACATTGAAACGGGGAGATCATTCTCTCTTCCCCAGGCTTTGATGGCTTCTCAAAATATACCCTGGCTGGTAGGTATTTCTTTTTGCAGGCAGTCTGTTCTCCGTGGGAAATGAAGCCGCTCCCATTCACTTGAGTAGCTTTCATTTTTGTGCCTGTATAATATTAAACATTCAATTAAGGTCTTGGGGATACATTTGAATTAACTTCTTATTTCCTGCTATAGGTGTGGTATTTGCAGTATCTCAGAGTTGTAATAATAGTAATTGAAAAGTGTTTTTACGATAGCAGAAAGCCAGTTCACCCTTAATCCATGAAACAGTAGGGATTGGATATCTTAATAGATAACCACAAGACTAAGTGACTGGAGGAAGGGAGAAAGGCGTTAGAAATGGAGTTACTGATGTGGTAAAATTGAAATGGCCTTATTTCCATACTGTGCAGAATGAACCAAAACACCATTTGAGATAAGTTTTCTTATTTACATATTTAATACCTTGTGGCTTTCTGCCCTTCTTAATAGGGAATTTCCCGTGAAGCTTCCCAAAGTGGAATTTCTTATCACCATTAGGGGTAAGACAGATCCTGTCTGCCAGATGGGGCTTGCGAGGGGACGTGAGGCCAGAAGCAATGATGGGTGGTTGTAGGGCTACCTGCTGATGCAATAAGCTTATCAGCCACAGAGTCCTTGGTAACAGCTAAATCCTCTTCCTACGCTGCCTCTCGGTGGAAATGGGATGTCTTTCTGGAGGAGAAGCTTTTGGTGTGACTGTGTATAGGTTGTCAGGTTAGATGAAGGGAGTTTTGGCTTTATGTGTTTCTGAGGATTAGCTGATCTCCGGAGTTTCCAGGGAGTTGAGCGCAGCTTGGAACTTCTGCTTCATTTGAGTTCTTCAGGGTCTATGGACATAAGAGCACAGGACTGTATTTGGGGGTCATACACAAGGTTTTGGGTGTATGCCTTCAGACCCTGTAGTAGTAGAGCGGGGATGAAACTCGTTATCTCAAAACATTGTCGCAAAAGGCCACTGAAAGTTGAATAACTGAAGCTTAGAGGTGAACCTCTTCGTGGAGCATTCCTGTAGCGGATTTGCCTTCAGTACCTTTTTTGGAGCATGCCCATCTGTTTTTACCTTGAAGGAAGGGATGGACTGGAATGGGCTCTGTAACCTGCTAATCCTTGCCTGTATTGCAGAGCTGAAGGTGGCACCAGCGCCGTGGAAGTTGGCATTGATAATGGGTACCTGGAATGAAATCGAGGTGTGGGCTTTCAGAAAAAAAACCCTCGTTATTAAAATGCATAGAAATTAAGTATGATAGCAGAGAAATTAGCCTCTAAAATGCATACTTGGGTCAGAAAATGTATATTTCCCCAGGGTTTTAAAGGAACATATAAAAGATGTGTGTCGTTCGGACTGTGCATAATGCAGTACTGATGCAGTGTACGGCAAGGTGTATTTAACCTCATCTCTCTGACCTTGGAGTGGAATCCATGCTCAGATACTCTGTTCTACAATGTTAAGCAACCTGAATTGCTGGAGTAGCCCGTAGCCTAAGGACGATATAGCATAAGGAATAGGGACTGACATAGTTTAGTGCTGTGGTGCCCTCTCCATTGCTGTGCCTCCCTCGCTGGTGAGGAGTTTGGAAAGGTGAAGGCAGAGCCTGATCCTGTAGAACATACCCACCAAGAACTCCAGGTGGGCTTTGCAGGTTTTCTTCATGCCATTGAAAGTCAGCTCAGGTCAGTTCTTCATTCTTTCTGCTTTCTATCAACTCAGACCTAACTTGCCAGCATGGCAGGAAAACTAATGCTATTCTCATTTTTAAAAAAGAGGGAAGTTTTGTAAACATGAGAGATGGTGAAAGAATTTTTTCTATTTTTTCTGAAAACACTTTTTTACATAAAATAACTTTGCAGTGAGATCTCAGAGATGCATTGTGGATAAGAAAACACAGCTTTGTAGTGGGTAAATGCTCGTTGTCCCTTGTGTTCCACACCAGATGGGAGGTGAAGGGTCAGAGCACATTGCTTCGAGCCAGCATCTCCCCAAAGCCTCCTCCCAGATGCACTAAAGAGCACCTTGATCCCCTCCTCGAGTCATTTGATGCTCCATCAGCCGTGGGCAGCTTTGGTAACAGATGCCTAGCATCAGAAATGAAATATTAGCTGCTGTCACGCTGCCGTATGCTTGGGGGCCATAGCACAGAGAGGCTGCTTCAGTGTTCATCCTTGGATTTCCCTCAGTTGGGTCCCAACGCACAGCGTGGGTGTCCGGAGGTTGCCTGGCATCAGCACAGCTCGCTGCGTCTTTGGGCATCACCAGAAAGGGGGAAAATTTCCCCCAAAATGCAGCTATGCATTGGGAAGGGCTGAAAGTCAGCTCCCCGCTCAGCTGCAGGCTTCTTGGGATCAGCCAAGTCTGCCTCTGGTTCTCAGCTGAAAGTCATGGAAAACGGGCAAGAAGGGATCTCTTGCTGGAGATCCAGGTCCTTGAGATGCCCTTTCTCCATTCAATGTTATGCTTGTGCTAAAAAAAAAAAAAAATTACAAAAAAAAATTACTCCAAAGTATCTCAAAATTAGTATAAAATTAAAATAACTGACTATATTGGTAATTCAGTGCAAAAATAGCTTATTGTTGGGAAAACTTATGATATCGCCGCAGTGGAAAATGCTGATGTCCTAAATCAGGGCATAAGTGGAACAGATGTGCTCTCCTCCTCCTGTCCCTTTTGATTTCTATCCACCGTAAGAGACTGGGAAAATGTAAATACCAGGGCTGTTAACAGCGTGTAGTTTTACGCTGTTCTTTTACCAGGGTGAAGATTTTCCGTGGCTGTATAGGAGTGGGGTTTATTAACTGTGGTGACGGGCGATTCCAGCTCTGCAATAAGACTCGATCCTGCGCTCATCCGCTTGTAAATCCAAATTGTAATTTTCCAAAATCCTTGCAGAGAAAGCCGTAAAAGACATAGTTCTCTGTGCTTTGGAGTTAAAAAAAAACCAAAACCACACCAGGGAAGTAAGCTCTGGACAGATCGATGTGCCGTCCTCAGTAAGGAAACAGTCAGCTGTCCGTTAGCAGTGCTGCATCTTGTGCCAAAAATCTGACCTAGGCTGCCTTTCCCAGCGTTGATCTGGTTTTCTTTTCAGGGCTGGTATTAAGATCTACTCAGCAAAAGCTGCTTTAAAGAGTCGGTCAAATATTTCTATGTCTAATCGTTGTGTGAGAGATTGATGACGACGTTACTGTTGAAGGATTAATTCTTTCCAGGCTTTATCTTTTAGTAATCTAAACTTTTACCATGTTCTGAATTCATAATGTGGATTTTTTTTTTTTTTTTTTTCTTGCAGCTTCACGTTTTGTTACTAATCATGCAAAAGTCTGGAATAAGTTGTAGGCAGTGGAAAATTCCGGTAAAATTTTCTTTGTAACAACTTCATAGCAAAGTTCCCGTTTGAGTGCACACACAGAGTAAAACTTCACTTGTTGCTTCAATAAATGTATTTCAGGCAAACATTTTACCTTGGTTACTCCAGTGTAGTTCGCCCCCAAAACTTGTAATCCAGAGTGCTTGTTGGCAGACTGGGAGTGCGGTCTGAATTTGTGTGTATGCTGGCTGATAAAACTCTACTTTTGGGACTTTTTCCTGCAGTTAATGAGAAAAATTAAGGGGAAAAAAGAATATTTTCTAGCAGCAGCCAAAATCTGCAGAGGTATAAAAGGGAGTATAAACTATGATAGTGTTTAATTAATCTGGTGCTAGAAGACTCATGTGTTAAGTCAGAACTGGATGTCACCTACGCAAACCCCTAAAGAAGTTGCCAAACTGGAAGCAACTGGTGAATTCAGGTGTTTGAATTGGGCAAATTACCTGGTTCAGTGAAACTCTGGAGAGACTGAATAAATCAAATGCTTTTTGAGATATTTTGCTGCAAGTAAAGTTGATTTCTAGTGACAATTTATGAAGAGCATTTGTATATGGTGGAAAAGTAGAGTCTCCTCTGATTCAGAGCACAAAAAGAAAATATATTTCATCACAGTTTACTTGAAAAGTGGCTGAATATATTCAATTAATATGCTTTTTTATTCCTCATGATAGATTAGAAAATTAGTTTGGATCTTCATGGCAATGCAAATAAATTGTCTGAATAAGCATACAAAATTTGGAGCAAATTAAGAAAAATATTTGAGTTGATTTACGTCGTTTACTTCCAATTTCATTTTTGCAAGGGACTGGTTGCCATTTTAATAGTTGTTGAACCAGTCTTTGGATTTAGGGAGGAAAATTAGTGTTCCACACGCCTTCTTCTATTATAAAGAGAGAAGCAAATCAGAGGTATTCAGGAAAGAAGGGGAGAAGAGCAGCTACTTGTCTTGCATTCCAGTGAAATCTGGATTTTAATCACCCCACATACTCAAGTTGCTTGTGATTGGAGAGAAATTTCATGGTGCGGTGACATACTATGATACTGTTTCTGGTTGTGTTTCCTCCAAGCAAAGCTGTCGAAGTCAATATGCTGAGGGAGACCGCTCCGTCTCTGTTGTTAAAAAGCAAAGCACCTCTCCCTGTTCAAACAGTCTGTTGAAATGAATCAATCCGAGTCACAGCAACGTGTCAATGTTCAAAGTAGGCTGGAAATATCATGGTACAGCGTCTGTCCAGGTAGAGATTTCAGTCCTACAAAAGCTTGTACTCAAAATTCAATGTGTGCAACTGGTCATGGGCATGCAAACTTTTTTCTCACATTAACACTTACAATTTCCAATTAGCAGCTTCTTTTTCTTCTTTTTTTTCCCCAGGGTCAGCATCAACCCTATGCAACTTGCTATATAATTTATTTATTTTTTTTTTTACTAAATTTTACTTGATTTTACCATTTGCTAATTTTTAGTCAGGGTGACTGATTAATTAATTCCACTCTGTTGCCAGGTATCCTTTTACTAATTACTTACCGTTCAGTTAATTCTCCACGTTTCACGTTGATCATCTGTGAATCATCAGTTACTATTTTAGCTAGCAAGCAAAGTGTTGGTTTTTCTACTCCAATTCATTGATCCGTGGCCTAATACCGCTATCACCTTCACCCAACTAATTTGCTGTCTATCATTATCACCATCATCTCTCTTGGGAATAAATCCTGGTTTTTCCATATTGGTTTCTCTCTAGTCTTCCTGAGCAACCCTCTTTGCTAAAACTCTTCTCCCTTTTCTCCTTAGCCTGTCCCAGGGTGTTGCTCTCACTCACCTCTACCACCTCTGTGCTCTCTTAGTCCGTGAGCTATCTCTCCTTGAACTCTCCCTCTTTGTCTTTGAGGTTCATCTTGACCTTTTAGCCTCTTCGTACCCATCTGTATGCCTTTGAACTTTCCAGCCTTTTCAGCATCTTTTCCTTCCTCCCTTTCTCATCCTTCTGAAACTCCTGTTTCTTCTCAGAAGATCGTCCTGCCCATTAATCTACTTTTATTTCTCTTTTCCTGTTTCTTTCCACATGAGGAAATGAAGTTCTCCCCCACTGATAGCACTTCTGCAGTTGATCTCTTTTGGTGGCCTTTAGTGATACCGAATAAACGTGTGGTGGCAGGGCTGAGCTTCCTTCTCCAATCCCCTCATCCTTCCTTTCGCCCGTTCTTATCCTTCGAGCATCTTTGCATGTGGTCTTTCTCCAAGAGCATCAGGGATTTCAGTCCTTTTTGCCCAGCCACCTATTTTGTCCCCTCTTTCTCCTCTTTTCGTGTCAATCTTCACTATGTAGCAGGTAGATAACCCACTTTCAGTGGCTATGCTCCAAAAATTAGCACTTCTGAGCTTCTACCATATTCCTACAAGTTTCCTTTATAAAAGGATATTGGGCTGCAGGCAACAGCTTGGGCATCTCTTGGACCTCTGCCCTACGTGCTCCCACTCAAGGAGGTTGTCATTGACCTGGGCGGGGGCAGCAGGGACAGTGTCAGGCTTGGGGTCAGGACGGTGGTGGCCCATGCACTGGCTGGTGACAGCATTTTGTGACTCGGTCTGTTCTCCAGACAGAAACAGAGAAACAGATGTTTGCCTCAGCACCGCCGAGGAAGAATGGCTGAGAGGGAGTTGCCTCCAGGCTGTTTGCGGCTTAGGAAGCCTGATTGCTCTCCAAAAACAGTTGTCAGGCTGCATTACAGTAACAGTGGGGATGGAACAAGAGTTAAAACATGGTTTCTAATGCATCTACATTTAGAGAAAATTAAGGAAGGAATTTTCTTTACCAATAACGTATTAAACTAAATAATGAATTTTTTAGATTCTCTTTCCTCCTCTTTCTCCCTTTTAAGTGCATGGTGCATTTAGGAATCAAAACTGTATCTCAGGTCTTCATTAAAACCTTAATGGATTCATCCAGTCCAGATCAACCTGGCTCACTTTCTGTAGGTGTCTCGTCATCTGCTTGATATTCTGCAACATCCCTCATCTTAGAGGGGGCTGTATAAAAATCTTTGAAGCTCAGCAAATCTACCTGCTCAGGACAGCTTCTGCTATTCAGCCAGCCCCATGGGCATTCAAGAGCCTCTGAACATGCTCAGGTTTGTTCAAAACGGTTGGTTTTGAGAGTGTGCCAGGAAAGAAAGCTGAAGGTGACAGCAGGACTTGCCTCCTCCCCAAGAAGTTTTATAGTCATGTCAGATCAGAAGGTTCCAGTAAAGTAAGAGTTGAGCAAACCTCATGATTATATGAGAGGAGACAGAGGAGCCTCCTTTCACCACAGGACTCTTCTCTGACTTTCAAGGAGTACGAAAAAGAGAAGAAGCCTCAGTAGATTAAAAAGGTGGGGAGCACAGAAACGGCTCCTATAATGGTGCTGCCATTATAGGAGGAAGATGCTCAGGAGTGGGAAAGGAAGGGGCCATAAGCTCCTTCCATCTTGTGCATGGGTCTTCCCTTTTGAACACAGGAACATGGGCCAACATTTGCCAGATGTGGTCCCTTATACATTGTGTTGCCTTTTATGCATCCCTGGAAACTGGGCTTGATGAGCACTGGGTTGAAGTCCAGTGGAATCTAGAAGAAAGTAAAATTGGAGCAGAAAATACAAAGTTGTGTTTTTCATGACTAGAAGATGATACCAGTGAAGTTTATCTCTACTTCGTGCCCTTTTCCTTAGTGTTGTTCAGTATAGGGGACTTCTTTGATGAGGCATCTTTGTTTAGTGTCAAACCTAATAAATCTTGAGTATGTATCTCACAAAAGTGACAAGTGGACCTATTTATCCACTATTTATTACCACGAGGGGAGCTGTGTTAAGGTTGGATGTTCTGGTGTTATGACCTTAACTTTTATGGTGTAAAAGAAAACAGAATTGATCAGCTGTGCATTCTGGGTTGTGGAAATACCAGAGACAGGGTACTGCTGCTGCTGCTTTCCACGTGAGAAGTCAACCTTCAGGAAGCTCCTGAATGATCACAACTCTAATGTCATATTTACAGCTTAATGTGAAAGTCTTGAATCCACGGTGAAAATTCACCCTGTGTTTCAGGACCAGCAGTTTCACCAAAGGAGTTGTCAGAGTTGGAAAAATCACACTTTGGAGACTATCTTTTGCTCTAAACTGAGTATGTTGAGTCACTGGAGTTACTCTTTTCTACAACTTCAGTTTTTATTACCATTTCCATCACCTATGTCACATTGTCCCCAGCTGTGTTGGTGGTACCCCCCAGCAGCTCATCTGGGAGAGGACTGGTTCCAGCTCAATTCTTGGATGTCTTGTATGTCTGTGGGACACTGAAATTGGAGGAAATTTTGAGAAGAAGGAAAAGAAGGATGGCACCAGCCCCAGCTCCATCCCTACCCATGCAGTGTGCTCCCCTCCCCGCTGGCTCTCTGCACAAAGCGGTGAAATTCAGATTCATGGAACAGTAGTACCAAATCCCAGAAGTAACAAACAGAAAATTAAAGCAA
Source organism: Numenius arquata (assembly GCF_964106895.1). NCBI lineage: Eukaryota > Metazoa > Chordata > Aves > Charadriiformes > Scolopacidae > Numenius > Numenius arquata. The sequence continues at coordinate 21,763,198 of NC_133585.1, read as the reverse complement.
TCGTTTAACCAAAGAACTTCATTTTAGGAATGTTTATCACAGCTTTACATTTCAGAAATGTCAAAGGACTGATGTAGGACTGCTGTTTTATTCATTTTGTTTTGTACTCAGCGGAGTCGGTGTAGGCTGCATTTGTGTTCTCCTCAACGAAGCAGTTGTTGAATATATCTCTTTGACTGCTCCCCTACATCCTCTTATATTCCTTTCTTCTGGAGAAATCCTTGTGACCAACTTCTCAGAAGCACGTGTTGTATCTTGATATTAGGGGGTGTGCCAGGAGCTGCTTGGTTGTTTTTTTCAGTCTAAGGAAAAGGCATTTCTTAGCAAACTGGTTACTCCTCCTTGTTTGATTTGTAGCTTGGTTTTTTTATCAGATCCTCACCTTCTATCTCAGGAGGATGCGAAAGCAGCCTCAGGTGAGGACAGATAAACCCACCATTTGTGGTGATTTGTATTATTCCGTACTCTGGACTTGAGCATCCACACCCAAACAGTCCCTTTAGGTGCATTAGGACTATTGTTGTTTAGGGGATGCTTGTGTGGGAATTGGAAGCAACCGGTAAACTACAGAACACACCACAATTGGAGAAGACACCCAGACTGCCCAAAATGTGTCCAGGAGCATGTTATTTTCTCATTCCTGTCACAGTCCATTAAGAAGCCACAGTGAATCACTGCAGTACAAATAAAATGTTTACTGCAAGGCTTTACCAAGGCGACAGCTTTATTACAAAACAGCTTTGACTTTAAAATATATATTCAAATACCTAGGTTGAATTCAAATAGCTTGATTTTTAAGGAGGAAGAGTAAGTTTGTAATCCATTAGGGAGAAAAATTTCCTGCAGAAGATTGCAGCTCAGGTAGAGCCAGCTGAATCTGAAAATAAGGGTTGGAAACCCCAGGTTGTCGTAGGGTCGTCCCAACAACCAGTTCACAACCATTTGGGATGGTGGAGCTATTAATGTACTGAATTCCTGCTGGGATACCCCACCTTGGGCCACTCTGCACTTCCTCATCCCCTGATGTACAGTGGCAGGTGGATATGGGACAAGCTGCTCGGCAGCATCCCTTGGTCTATTGGGCTTATCCTTCCTCATCTGCTTTCCCAACCCTGTGCTCCATAATGACATTGAACTAAAAGACATGAGTTAACCCTTGATTCCCATCAGTGACGCATCTTTCTCCTATTTTAATTTCCCGCTTGCTTAACTTTAGCTAAGCTCCTGTTTGGGGGGATGTTGAGACATCTGGCGGCCGGTCACAAGTGGTGTTCCCCAGGGCTCAGTGTTGGGACCATTTCTGTTTAACATCTTCATTGATGATCTTGATAAGGACACAGAGTGTATCATCTGTAAGTTCGCAGATGACACCAAGTTAAGCGGGAGTGTTGGTCTGCATGAGGACAGGGAGGCTCTACAGAGAGACTTAGATAGGTTGGATCGATGGGCCGGCATTAATGGTATGAGCTTCAACAAGACCAAGTGCCAGGTCCTGCACTTGGGCCACAACAACCCCATGCATCGGTACAGGCTGGGGAAAGTGTGACTGGAAAGCTGCCCGGCGGAAAAGGACTTGGGGGTTCTCATTGACAAGCGGCTGAATATGAGCCGGCAGTGTGCCCATGTGGCCAAGAAAGCCAACGGCATCCTGGCTTGTATTAGAAATAGTGTGACCAGCAGAAGTAGGGAGGTGATTGTGCCCCTGTACTCAGCACTGGTGAGGCCACACCTGGAGTATTGTGTCCAGTTTTGGGCACCTCAATCCAAGAGAGATATCGAGGTGCTGGAGCGAGTGCAGAGGAGGGCAACGAAGCTGGGGAAGGGCCTGGAGAATAAATCTGATGAAGAGCGATTGAGGGAGCTGGGACTGTTTAGTTTGAGGAAGAGGAAACTGAGGGGTGACCTCATCACTCTCTACAGCTACTTGAAAGGAGACTGTAGAGAGGTTGGTGCTGGTCTCTTCTCACAAGCAAATAGCAATAGAACAAGAGGGAATGGCTTCAAGCTGCAACAGGGTAGGTTTAGACTGGAAATTAGGAAAAAATTCTTCACAGAAAGAGTGGTCAGACACTGGAAGGGGCTGCCCAGGGAGGTGGTTGAGTCACCATCCTTGGACGAGTTTAAGAGTCTCTCAGATGTGGTGTTGGGGGATATGGTGTAGGGAAAAACTGTAGAGTAGGGTAGATGGTTGGACTTGATGATCCCAAGGGTCTTTTCCAACCTAGATGATTCTATGATTCTAAGATCTTGAGTGTCAAAAATCAGATCCACCCCCTGCGCTTTGATTCATGGGATAAATTAGCAAAGGACCACGCCATGATAATGTTGCCCTTTGGCCATTTCAAGGAGCAGCATTTTTAGATAATTCACACGAGCGAGAAACATAGTAAAACCAGGGAAACAAAGTTTTGTGATTCCTAAGGAAGTCAATCCAGAAGGTTAATATTAAACCTTCTTGGTTTTGCAGCATTTTTCAGCAAATAAACATTTTTTAAAATGGTATTTTGTTAACATTAAAGTTGTCATTTCAGAACCGAAGAAATGTTTAAGGCAGAAAGTCCAGAACAGAAACAGAAGTATTTTGAAAGCTGCTTATGTTTGGAGTTTAGCTGATGATTCTGTGAATTATTTTTTTTTAAACCACCAGCAAAATAACATCTTTAGATGTATTTTTTAAAAAAGAAATGCACCTCGGGGGAGATGGATTATTCACTGGGCGCTGTCATCAAACTTGTGTTACCCTCACTGGTTTATGTGTTGCAAACCTCACCACAGGGAGTGAAACTCCTTGTTTCAAAGCCACCTCTGTGTTTCTGCTCCCCTGATGTGACCTTTGGCAGGGTTTTGGCCTCTCGGCGCCCCACCTGACGTGGGTTACGGAGCCCTCCACACACAGAAATCTATTTTCCACCTTTTCCCAAATGTTCTCAGTATAAGCACAGCAGTCAAAGGCATCCAGCTAGAGGAAAAATAAAGTTTTCTGAAGGTTAAGCATCGAGGTTTCTCCATGAAGCCTGTGTCAACACATGGTCAGGCATTAAAAGCTTCTCAGTTTTTGATGGTGCCTGGTAACAGAAGCTCCAATTGAAGTTGGTGACTGACAAAGTAAGGTTGGTGGACCAAAGCCTTCACCTAAACATGGGCGTCTGCTGTTGCAAAGCTCGTGTTTTCTCTGTGCGGTGGGTGAGATGTCCACTACTGTGCTGTGGAGGAGGACTTCATCCCAATGTGGTGGCATGTGAGGAATGCCAAAAGCAGGGCAAGGCATCCTAAGCTCATGTGGTTGGCACAGACGGTGGTGGCACAAGGCTACGTCCTGCACAGTGCCCAGTTGTTGCGTGTGCGTCTGGCCACCCTTGGAGAGGCATCCATCTGAGCTGCTCTTCTTTGGCTGTTCCCACCATGCAAAGTTTTGGCTGTTTAGGTGTAGTGTTGGGAAGGAAGAAAGGTGACTTTTTCTCCAATTAGTGGAATACTGTGAGTTTGTGAGCTGTGAATCGTTTCCATGCTCAATGGAGGGTTGTGATAGAAACCTCTCTGGGAAGGATGAGGTGCAGAAATTCAAATTTCAAACACTAGCCATGATGTCACCATTGCAAACAAAGATGAAAAGAGGGAGAAAGCGTATGTAGTATGTGATGCTACGCATGTGTAATGGCTAGTGGAGGAAATTAATTGCAAAAATACCTTTTCTGAAAGAGATGGTATCGAGTGATAGCTGAGAGCACCCAATCCGGTTTGTATGTGTGCTCAGTCAAGCCCATGCGTTTGGGTCTTGTATAAGTGGGAGGTTTTGGTTGGTGAGGACTTGTGGTTTTGGTCTCAGGGAGCACAGTGACTCAAAAAGGCAGTTACTGTAAAAATGTGGTGCTATTTGTTGTTGACAGCTAATGCCCCACTGTTTCTAATTTTGTCAGTATTCAATGCAAGGTAGGTCTCCTAAAAATCCAATTACTTCTCAAGAGAGTTTTAGTTCCATGGGGTGTTTCTCCTCTCAAGGCTGGGGTGGCACCGTGGTGTTCTGCATGGGATGAAGGAGTTTGTAAAGCAGGATATTTAATTTTTTTAGAGCATAATCTGACTCGCTCATGGGATGCTCTGTGCCTCTGCTGTTCTTCTGTGGGGTACATCAGGGAGGCTTAGCAGTGTCCTACTCTGTGAAACCCACTGAGTAAACATTTTATTCCCCCTTAGCACTAGGATTTTTTTCTTAGCTTTAAGTAAAATTGGCAACAGAGGAAAGGGGGGTGGGGAAGAGATTTTTATAGAAGCTGCTATTACTGGGCAAACTGGGGATCTCCAGGAAAGAGGCACTTGTGCTGATGGGCCAAGAGCTTCCAGGACTTGTGTTAATTTGGGTTGGAAAAGTTATTTAGTGAAACATTCAAGTTCTCTGTATGCTGAGGCTGATTTTAACCTAAACATGTGAAGGCCATTTAAACAAAGAATAGTACATGTTTTGGATGAAAATGTGGCTCTGGTGTTGCATAGAAATTGGCTTTGTTTAGGGTTAAGTTTGGTTTTTTTAAACAACTTTATTTCAATTTTATCTTTTTTTTTTCTAAGGGAAATGATAGTTTGGAGTGATGGTAACAGTTAATACAGAGCTGACTGATACCTAAATTTCAGTATGTTTGGTTGGATATTCACTATATCTACATCTAGCTTGGACCTGCCATACAACTTTCATTTATACTCGAGTAACATTTTTCTAAGAAATCTGATTTCTGCTGTTTCATTCAAGTAGTGTAAATTTAGTGTTTTTCTACTTTCAACTGTGTTCTAGACATGCTTAGTTTTTCATCCTAAGTATTAAAACCTGAAGTAGTTGATGATGATGGTGATGATGATGGCAATGGAGACCTTAAGTATGGGAGCAAGATGCAGCATTCACTACTTGATCCTAGGTCAGATGTTGAAGTTCTTGCTCTTCCTAAAATCAAGATAAATGCAAGTCTGCTATTCTGTCTCCATTGTCCAAATTGCTTTTAAATCAAGGTGTTGGTTTATATGGGAGGGAGGAAGTATTTATCAATCCACAGTGATCTAAGTGGATATATTTTACTTCGCATGTGAAAGTGGCTGAGAGATCATGAGGGCCTCCCTTGCACTGGGAGAAATACTTTTATTTTCTGTTGATCTACCTGGCCAGCCACGGAGGGAAAAGCCAGAGAGCTGTTCTTTTTAGGAGGCCACGTATAATTTTAGCTCATCATCATTGGATCATCATCATCAGTGGCTCATTTTGGAGATCTGGGGCTGGAGGTAGGTCAGAAATGAGCTCTGACAGCTTCTTCCCATTGGTGCTTCCTGAAACGGGGCTGCACCAGGAGCACAGAGCAGTCACTGGTGTCACTGGGATGGCTCTTGGCTTGTAAACGGCCAACAAGATGGACTACCCAGAAATCTTCATGCTAGTTTTACAGGCCTAGCCTAGAAAAGTTTTTAAATTCCTACTGAGTTCCATTCAGTTCAAAAGCCATGTATTGACCTCCTAATCCATCAAAAATGCTATTTACCCGCCCTCTCCAGCCTTTCTAGTGTCTCATTTATGTGATACAGAAGCATGAAGGGAAAGAGTTGCACAGATGGGCTGTAGCTCCCACAGGTGAGATTTAGCCCTTTCCAATGTTGTTTAGTTGAACTCAATGATCCCTTTAAGTTCTTGGTGAGAAAATGAGGATTATTAAGGAAAACAGATGATTACACAGGTCTTTTGTTGCAAAGGTTTCCTAGTATGCTGTATTAGTTTGTAACAAACAAATCAGATTTAAAAAAAACCCAAACAAAACCAACTATTGGTTCAGTGCCTTGATTTTTTTGTTCATTGCAAAAGATGATTGGGAAAACTCCCAGGTATTGTTAAAAATAAGGGTGCTCCTGATCCTAAAACCTCTTATTTAATGCTGTAGAGCAGAAGCTGGCAGTTGTCTGAGGCAAGGATCAGAGAGGTAACAAGTTGGAATTACACAGAATTTGCGTGGGGGGCCAGGGAAAGGGATTATAGAGAAATAAAGGTTAAGGATGGGCTGGTGTGAGGTGCTGGGAATGCTCCGCTGACACGGTGCTGGCTCACAGCAGCTGAGAAACACTCCGAGGACTTTGAAATGCTAACTAAGCTCGTTCTCTAATTTCTCTTTTTTTTTTTATTTTATTCCCCTCCTCCTCTCAGGCTTCCCTCTGTCTTGATGAAGTCGATTTTAAGGGAAATTTGAGCTTATGTAATAGATACATAACTTTCTCCTGCTTATACATATTTCATGTTTGTTTCCTATTAAAACATTCTGGTTAAGGACCTGTTCTTCTTTCCCTGAGAAAGATAATTAGAGCACTCTCTTTTTTGTTTTTTTCCTGCCTGACACATTTTTTTCTGTAAATATAATGCTGTGGCTTTGAGTTCAGAGTTGAGCTCCACTGGAAAGACTTGGAACCTTTATTTTACAAGTATTTAAATGCTTATAGGAATTAAACCATGTGTAGGGCAGATACTGAAATGAGAATTAGAACTTTCTTTTTAAGGAAACCTTCAGTCTCTAATTTCAGATGTGTTGCCTGTGCCAAAAAAGCAGAAAAACCAAGACACTTTTTTTTTTTTTTTAAAATCACCTATTTTTATTTTATCACTTATTTTTTTAGGAAGAAACCAATTATTGGATTACTTAACTGTCCTCCGATAAACACATGAGTGCTTGGGTCACAAGCTTGGCTTGCACTCTGCTTCCCTCTGTATATCCCTGCATTGCTAATGTTGCATCCCCTTACTGGTCTACACTGGGAAAAATTTTGATAAGGAGAAGATGGTCTTGCCTTACTCTTTTAGACTGTGAAAAATTTTTATTAGATAGGAAAATGGGGTATTAGGAGGCCATTCCATATTAGGCTCATTCAAGAGGCGATAAACCAGCTCTCGCTCTGTAGAGAAGTACCTTAAGGGCTTGATGTTACTTTATAAAACAACAGTCTAGTTAGCATGACAAATGCTCTAAATCTTGTGGCATTTATAATTCATTGAAGCTCAGCCTTTATCCCTATTTGCCAAAGCTTATAAAATATACATTTGCGGCTTGGTGGTATATGAGTGTTCCCAACAGTAATTTCTCAGCTTTATCATCACAGTTTTCTTGAGCGCTGACTCTCTCAGACTTTGATGCCAAGTTGGGATCTCGATGCCTTGGCTTATAACCCTTTGTTTTTTCCCCTCCCCCTGCACACACAAGCCCCTTGTAACTATTTGCTTTGCTGTCTGGTTATCTCGACCCTGGCCGGTCGTACAGCTGTATTTTTCCAGCCTACGTTTCTCTTCAGATTTTCTCCATCCCATTTTTATGCTGGATTTCAGCTGCGGTTTTCTGCTGGAGGAAAGGAAATGTAAGAATAGTTAATATAGTCTAGTCGACCCTTCCAGTGAGGAATTAATTTCCGTGTTTTGCTTTAATTTTGTTGTGGCCTTGAGGAGCTGTGTCTTAAGAACCGTGCTCAAAAACCTACCTGATGCTTAGGTTTCAGTGAAATCTATCTGAGGTATTAAATTAGCTTTCATCCCTGAACCTTGGTATTGCTTCTGAAAACACAGCATTCTGTCCAGAGTCCCTTTCTCTTGGAACAAAAGTCTAAAAACACAAAAATTCAATTTCTAATCCCAAATCTGGAGTATTACACTAGTTGCATATGTTTTTATTTCACTGCAGAGGTGGGATGGAAATATTTATTACCCATTTTAAAGACATCCTGGAAGTTCTTTGACCGGTTATATACAGGGCTTTGAAGCTGTAATTTTAAAAGATGCCAAGAAGTTGTTGTTCTCTCCATCAGAAGGATTCCCTTCAACAGAGCCTGGCGCCCAACAGCTTGCTAGAGCTCAGCCATTGAATTTAATCTTGCAAATGCAAATCCAGAAGCAGTAGTGGGGTCAGTCTAAAGCTATTCAAGACCCATTGAACCTGCTAGCTTTTCTGTTTGGGTTTTTTTTTTTTTTGTGATTTTAATTCAAATATCATTCCTTTGTGTGTGCCACCACACCACTGTAGAGCTGTAGGAATTGTTGATTTTCCTCATGCTGTTCTTGGACTGTTTTTTTCCTAGATGAGATGGAGCTTGTGTTGCGAAAATGAATCAGCTGAGCCATGAATAATATGGGCAACATTTCCCAAAGCACTTCTTCAGATGACTTTGTATGATGGTACTATATGTACCTGAGAACATATTGCTACCTTATACGTAGCCAGCTAAAAGCAAGAGGCTTGTAATTATTTTTATTTGCATGTGTTGTAAGTGAGCACTTAACATGCTTTGCCTGCTTTGCATAGTGCTTCCAGTCTAAAGAGAAATAATTCGGTTAGGAGGGTGAAGCTCACAGATGAGTTGATTTGTCTTAGAAGAGGAGGATTTACGAGGAAGAGCATTGTTAGAAGATGGGGAAGGACAGGTTGATTCAAGCAAGAAGAATTGCAGTAGGGCCAGGTGGAATTAGCTGTGAAAGAAATGGGCTGGAATACGTAAAAACAAACGTGGACGGCAAGAAAGGCATGGAGAGAGGCGTCGGTGAGGAGGAGGTCAATCAAAATGAAAGCTCTGTCCGATTGGGCACTCAAGGAAAGACTAGAGGGGTATGATTTGAATGTTGGAAGAAGGACTTGCAGTGTTTTGAATGAGACTAGAGCCCAGGGGAAAAAAAAAATGCAGCAGAGAAGAGATGCTGAAGTAAGAGGCAGCTTCAGATCCTTCAAAACTCAAACTTGTTCTCCTCCCATTCCTTTTGTGGAAGCCTAGGTGGAAAGGTTGGGAGGACTCATGGATGGGAATCGGATACGGCAGCAGGACTATGAGTCTTAGGCCTAAGTGGCTGGTGCAGTTGCAATTGGTGGCTAAGACCAAGAAATGGCCTTTTTGGAAGAAGCTTTTGCCCTGTTGAACATGTTATTTGGCCAGAAGTCGGGAGTCAGCTGTTAAGGCAGCATCAGCTGAAAATTGCACAAAAGTCATACAAGCAGTAGCAGTTTAATATGTCTAATGAGTATGTGTTGCACATACTAAAATTGGAAACCTTTTGACGAGCATTTTCAACCATTAGGTTTTTGGGAGCCTACAAGATTCCACTTGAAGAGGGTGTGATCCCCACACCTTATAAAATCAGGCCCTTTCAAGGAGTCTCAACCTGGATGCTCAAAAACGTGCATCCTCAAAATCTCCTATCCATAAACACTCCATGTAAGAAGTAAAACTCTGTGAGTTTGTGTCCATGGTCTCCTTCAGGCTTTTTCCTTCTTTCTACTCTTGCACATGCAAGTCAGAAAAAAAGCTGTGGTTTTTAGACCTATCAGTGTCCAGTCAGGATCAGGGCAACCCACAAGTTAAGTCGTCCTGACCCACCTTCTCTGGTCCCTTTTCTGAAGACTGACATGATAATATTTGGTATTTGTGATTCTGATAAATGTCTTTTTTATTTTATTAAACTTCTGGAGTGTCTGAAGAGTATTAATTACTAACACACTGCTTTGACATTCTTATTTTATTTACCCAGATTTTTATTTTTTTTTAGAATAGTGAAAATACCTACAGCCTAACTATATGTATTTTAAAGAACTAACCTAATTAATTCCTTATTATAGTTCACTAAGATATTTTTTCTTTTTCCTTGGACAATCGCTTTTCATTAATATCCCCATGTACCCAGTGCTCCCAAGCCACAGATTTTTTTCTTAGATGTGGCAGATACAGACTCATAACAGACCCCAATGTGAAAATAAATAGGTAAAGGCTTATGTAAACGTATGTGGCACCAAAAAGGTTGAGTGTAAAGATAAATAAATAAACGCAGGACAATAAAATACCCTTGGAAGAAAACATCTCAAGCTTATCCAAATTCTAAGATTCTGAGTAATTCCTCTGTCTTAGCTCAAATCCATCCTTCCTGTTGTTTATACATACTCTGGGATTAAAAGATCTGGCAGGCTTTTCTGGGGCTTTGTGCTTTACTGTAGCTTCAGACAACGCCAGAGCGCAGGGATGATTTTGGGGAGGTTTTGTCACAAATCAGTGCTGGGACAGAGCAGACCTGACGCCCGCAGCCCCAACTGTGCTCTCTGCAGGGGCTTGGTTAAAAAAGCCCAGCAGTTGTTTGACCAGTAGGAGACGTAGGCAAAGATGTTGGGTGGGAAGCTCTTGGCGTTCCTCTGCTTACTGCTGAACGGATGTTTGTTGAATTTGCAAGGGGTAGAGCACCTCTGAAGAAAATGCAAGGGTTTGAGGGGACTGAATATGGTTGTGGAGTCTTTATTTAGAACATACCAGCTTTTATTTTTTTTTGGTGGTGTATAAATGCCTATTGATTTTGATGGGGTAATACAAGGGATGAAGCTATCCCATCAAGAGTAGATGCAAGCACTGATAAGCTGTGACATAAATTGAGCAAGGGATATTCCACAAAATAAGGCAAAAAAGACTGATTAAACTACTATAGTAACAGGAGAAGAGCAAAAATTATTTGTTGAATAAAGCCCTTGCTAGCAAAGCTGTAAAAATACCAAAAAAAATACCAACCAAAAAAAATGGAAAAGAACTGTTTTTATAGCAGACATATTATTGCAGTTTACTTCATGTACCACATTCTCTGTTGAAAATTCCTCTGTCTGGTTTATTTAGTATAAATGGATTTAGGCCATGAGGATAATTCATCTGGGCAAAAGTTGGCACTAGCACAGTAAGAAGAAAAATGGGCAAGCCATAAACGGTTTCATTTTAATTATTATATTTCTTGACACAAGACAATTTTTAAATCACGGCCAGTGTCAGACTGGGATAAAATTGGTCCAGGATTACGTTTCCATAAGCGTTATCTTGCAAAGCTGCCAAACTATCTGCTGAATAATGGTCTCCAGTTCTATTTGTTCATCTTAATTTTTTTTTTTTTTTTTTTTTTACAGACGCATTATGAAAGCGGAGAGTATATTATACGACAAGGTGCTCGAGGGGACACGTTCTTTATAATCAGCAAAGGAAAGGTAAGATGAGGTCCTTTGCAGGCGAGTGGGACAATGACGATGGTGGTGATGCGCTCTGGAAATTCAGTGCCACCCAGAGCTTTCTCTTTCCCTGCCCTGAGGTGCAAATGTTGCAACACTTGATGTTTAATTAAACTCATTGGCACTGTATCAGTAGGGAAGAGTGGCCTGAAGGGGAAAAAGTAGATCTCATGCTATTTTACACATGTGCTCACAGTGAGCACTTTGGGGTTGAGAAAAGTTGTTGAGTCTCAGTAAGTGACCAAAAAGCTCAATTCTTTTTTTAACAATCTACCCTACGATACTCAACGTTTTCTTTGTTAAGTATCCCTCTTACAAGGCTGACTTCCAGACTTCATTCCCATGGCTATCACTTCTCAGCTCCTCCCAATTAAATAATAGGAAGTCAGAGAAGTCTGAGCTTTCTCCTTGGGGAAGAAAAAAGGTCTAAGTTTTTGTTCCACTGCTCACAGGTAAAATATGCTTTTAGACTTCTTTTCCCATAAAATCCTGATGGAATTTTATAGATAGAGTTTTTTTTCTTCCATTCAACTTCATTTTTTTAACTGGCCTAATACAATTACACTTGAGAAACATTTGGCTTCTTTCCACGTAGAGGATGGAGATATTCAAGGGAATACACAGTGATTTCCCACTGCAGATGAGATGTGATGCAGGGAAAGTAAATACAAATGGATAAATATGCTTGAAAGTAGGCCAGCCCCAATCTCCTTGTTCCTGCGTCTGATGTCCGCACCAAGGCACGTATTAACGTTGGCCGTGCGTAACTGAGGGTAGCAAAAACCCCGTGGCATCTGTAGAGGAAGAGTGTGGGTGTTGTACACACCATTGGGCCGTTTCCCAAGGCAGCAGTCAACCCTCGGGTACTAAAATGAGATTTTCACCATCGTCTACCATTCTCTATCTCTGGGAGCTAATCTTCATCAGAAGGAAAAAATGGGTTTTTTCAGATGAGTTAGTTAATCATGGACAAATTTCTGAAATCAAGATAATCATGGGCTGCAGAAAGCTGATGTTATTCCCTCATGCCCTTTCATTTCCCTCTACTCAGAAGTAATATGTCGTCTTCTCCTAGAATAAGGACAACCATGATGCACGTTTCAAATCGTTTTGGCGGGGTTTTTTTCCCTTTTTTAATGGGCAAAAATAATGGGAGGGTGCACCTCTTTTCACGGTTGAGTGTTTGAAACCCTTCTTGCCATGTTGGCCAGCCTGTTGGTAATGATGCTTTTGCCCCACGTGGTCATGTGGATCCCATCCCTTCCTAGCAGTCCTCAATCTTCAAAGAATGGCCCTTGGTTGTAAAAATGAAATTCCCGTTTATACCAGCTCGGCAACTAGTTGTTGACCTGCATCTCCTCAAGCCCTTACACCTCGCCTTCAGGATGGAGGAGAAAACCACCTGCCGCTCCAGAGCCCTGTGGTCCTGCTTGAGATGCTCCTTGGCTTTATCTGTGGCCTTTGCTACTTTATCTTTCTGTGACAGTTGATGGCCAGAAAAACAGAGCTAAAATAAAGCAACGCACATGGGCTTGCTGAGAAATTCCTAGACCTCAGCTGGATCCTGATGGCTTGACAGAAATTCTCGCAGGGAGAGTTAAATTATGCCCAGTTTTCTCTTCCAAGCTTCCTGATTTTGCAAAAGAACTATCGCTGACTGATAGAAGATGGACGGAGTTGGAGAGTGTTTAATTGCAATGCCTGTATTGGGACATAAGAGCTACAACAGTGGATGTAGGAACTAACCCATGCTAAGGATACAGCCCAGGGTAGGAGGAATAGAGCCTTAGCAGTGAAACATGGAAAAAATAGCAGTGAAATACAGAATTAACAAATCAATGTATGCTGCCTGGGACTTGCTGAAGCAGGGGCACATAATGTCCCATGCTAAAACCTGACTCAGGCATCCTAATAAGCCAGAAAAAATGCTGGCTGCAGCTCATGTGCCTGGGACTTCACGTGTACTTTCAGCTTTCAGTGGCATCGCGTGAGTATTAGAGTTTTATCAGCAAGAGCTACTTATAAAAAAATCTGCCTTGCCTTTTATGTCAGGGACTCTGTAAGGCTTTTTACATTTCTGAGCCCAGCACTTCTCTCAGAAATGCTTAGAAAGACTTCTGTTCCCTTTCCTTTCAGCCCATGCTCCATGGATAGTTCTTTTAGGAGCAAAATCCTTTTCCCCTTTTTCTCCATCAACTCCGTCCACCATACTTGATCCCACTCCTGAGCTCATTTAGTTTATTTATTTTAGCACACTTCCTCGAGTCCAAGTGAATAGAAATCAAAACTGTGTTCAAAACATCCTGCGTACAGGAATCTGTTGAAGAATATGTCAGATGAAAACAACTCGGTCCCTTCTGCTTGCTAAATGCTGCTGCTCCACGCCTGCTCTGTACCTTGCCTTCACCCAGAGACAACGTGGGCCATGCTGTGCCATTGTACACCATTTTCCCTTTAAAAGCCATGGCATGGCACCGATGTAATGCCAGATTGTGCGAGTTCTTCACTGATACTGTGGCTATTCAAATAGCTCATTGCTTTCAACCACGTGAAAATCACACTCCTGTAGTCCCTTAGCACTCATTGCTTAGAATCAGTAGAGCTCACGGAGGAAGAGCTTAAATCTGCATTAAAGTTCCCTTTGTTTGTCCAATATTTTTTCTTTCAACCGCTACAAATCTTTCTGGCTCATCCATTACATGTTCCCTACCCTCATCTGATCTTTGGTGAGTCACTGCAGATGTTAAACGTAGTGTGATGTAGATGGAGCACTCATTAATGACTGAAACCCACTGGTTTTTCCATCTGTAAAAGAGATAGGAGAAAGTGCAGGCCACAATTGTAAATTTAATAGTGAAATTAAACTGGAATGTCTCTAAATCCAAAAGGATGTGTCTGATGTCCCAGGTTTTGGCTTTGTGAATTTGCATATGCAAAAGCTCTGATTAGAGCTAACCAGCCTGTAAAGGAGAAGCAGATGGGAGATTTTCCCTTGTATGCAAGGTACATCCAGAGAGTTGCTCATCCCAATTAAATTTTGGACAACTCGGGCTTTGGAAATGTCTGTCCCTCTCCACTGACCATAGACAAAGCCTAGAAAACTAGATTTATAGATGGTTAACGTTGGGAGAGGTGATCCTCACCGTGCACTGATAGCAGTTGGTTGTATTTCACCTGCCTTCTCATACTGTAAGAGGAATGAGTTATCTCTGATAACAGCTGAAAAGGAAGAAGGAGTCATTGCATCAAGAACATCCATCTTTCATGGAGCCCTTTGCATCCTTGGTAGGTCATGCCATTCTCAGCAACAGTGGGATGTATTCAAGGATCACCTTCTCCAAGCTCAGGAGCGGTGCATCCCAAGACGGAAGAAGTCAGGCAAAAAAGCCAGGAGGCCTGCATGGATGAACAAGGAGCTCCTGGACAAGCTCAAAAGCAAAAAGGAGGCCTACGGAGGGTGGAAGCAAGGACAAGTAGACTAGGAGGAGTACAGAGAAATCGTTGGAGCGGCCAGGAACCAGATTGGGCAAGCTAAAGCCCAGATAGAATTAAATCTGGCCAGGGACATCAAGGATAACAAGAAAAAGTTCTATAGATTTGTCAGGGGTAAAGGCAAGACTAGGGAAGATGTGGGCCCTCTCCAGAAGGAAACAGGAGACCTGGTCACCCAGGATATGGAGAAGGCTGAGGTACTAAATGACTTTTTCATCAAAGAAGCATGGCCAGCGGGTGAAGGGAGGTGATTCTGCCCCTCTACTCCACTCTGGTGAGATCCCACTTGGAGTAATGCTTCCAGCTCTGGGGCCCCCAACATAAGACCTGTTGGAATGAGTCCAGCAGAGGGCCATGAAGATGATCAGAGGGCTGGAGCACCTCTGCTATGAAGACAGGCTGAGAGAGTTGGGGTTGTTCAGCCTGGAGAAGAGAAGGCTCCGGGGAGACCTTATAACGGCCTTCAAGTACCTGAAGGGGGCTACAGGAGAGATGGGGAGGGACTCTTTCTCAGGGAGTGGAGCGATATGATGAGGGGTAATGGTTTTAAATTGAAAGAGGGGAGATTTAGATTAGATATTAGGAAGAAATTCTTTCCTGTGAGGGTGGTGAGACACCGGAACAGGTTGCCCAGAGAAGCTGTGGCTGCCCCATCCCTGTAGGTGTTCAAGGCCAGGCTGGATGGGGCTTTGAGCAACCTGGTCTGGTGGGAGGTGGGCAGGAGGGTTGGAACTCTTTAAGGTCCCTTCCAACCTGAACCATTCTGTGATGTCACGGGCTTTGTCGTTACATGGCAGCAGGGATTTATATCCCATACTGGCATGGGAAAACAGAGCCAAGAGTGTTCAGATGATCAGCTACTATTTTTCTTTTGAAATTATTTCAGAAAATGAAAAGGATCCCCTCGTGGTAGGAAATCATCCCTCAGAGATGTGAAGTCGTCTTCTTGTTCTTGCTTCTTCAACTTAAGCTTACACTAGGTTATGCTACCCATGGTGTTACAGTGGGTAGAAAGTCTGTTTTTCATCAGCAGTAATTGCTTTTCTCTTTCACTGTGAAAATAAAAAAATAAGATGGTATTTTCCTTTAAACCTCAATGAAATTTTCATTTTTGATCCAGCTAGAGTTATCTCCTCCCAGAATTTGAGAGATAGTAAAAAGGAGAGTAGGCATCTTTCATCCTGTAATGCTCCAAACTGTTTCATTTCAATTATGTCTAAATGTAGATTATTTTTGTTATTCCTTTCCCTTAAGTGAAGGGAAGAAATCATGTGGAACAAAGCAAAGAGAAGCCTATGCCATGTGTCTGCCTGATACACAGAAAATATTTGGAACCTATTTGTGCTGCTGACTCAATACGGTCAATGACTGTGCTTGTGCAGCCAACTCTATGTTTAGAGTTAAAAACCTTCAAAAAAAATCACAATTACTGCATTTTTGCAAGAGTAGTAGGCACTTTAGTGGAAAATAACTGCTCATTTTCTTGGATGGTTGGTTGGTGATGCTGAGGGAAGAGTGCAGGACTCTGGAGAATTACGTAGTTCCCAGAGGAGATAAGGACCGGAGCTTTTCCCGAGAGATCCAGGAGATGTCAGATCCCTCTCTGAACAAACAGGTTTTATTTGTTAGTTAAAAGTTTTCTAAATGCTGGGGGGTTTTGGCTTTTCAACAGGTGAATGTTACTCGTGAAGACTCCCCCAGTGAAGATCCAGTCTTTCTCCGTACTCTAGGGAAGGGAGATTGGTTTGGAGAAAAAGCCCTTCAAGGGTAAGTGCTCCTTATGACGTAGCTTTTACATCGAGATGATTTTTCAAGGACTTTTGCAGCCTTCGGAGGGCTCTTGCTGTTTGAAAGGTGATTGGGAGTAGATTTATGCATTTGGAGTCAAGCATTGTCACTCGGTGATGCGTGTTGCAAGGAGGTTGCACCTTAGTGGGGAAATAGGGTTTGTCATGCATTTGAGTGGCCAAATGCAGATCTTTCCATGCTTGTAGACATCAGAAAATAGTTTATCTTTGCACTGTTGTTGTGGTTTGAGAAAACCCATAACTATTTATTGTCCTTTAGACAAGTATTCTATCACCTGATGACCCCTCTCCACCTGGGGAGGGGAACCAGGGAAAACAAGGAAATACGAGGGTTGAAATATAAATACGTTGAATAGGATAAGACTAAATAATTAACAATAATACCAAAGAACCAGTATTAATCCCAGTACTAATATAAGATATACAGGAGTTATACTCAGCCCATTCTATCACAGGGAAGCCGTGCACTCCCAGCAGTGGACAACAAATGTGGGACACTGCCAGCACTGTGGCTTTGGGAGGAAGGGAAGGGCTCAGGGCTCCGGCACCGGAGCAAGGATTTCTCTGGCCCCTCTGCCATCAGGGGAGAGAGAAACTACACAGGAAACTTTCTAATTTATATTGAATGTGGTGTTCATGGTATGAGATAATCCTGTTGGCCAGCCCGGGTCAAACGCCCAGGCCTCGCTCCTCCTCATCCCTGCACCTGGCAAGGCTCGAAAACACCGAGACCTTGAATCCCACAGATCCTGGCTGGCTATAAAGTAAATATTTTCACAAATTCAGACACTACTGTTCTAAAAGTGCCATTTTTTCCACCATTATAAGAGAAATTAGTCCTGTGTCGCTCAACCCGGGACAACTTCCTTCCCTGACCATGCATTTGAAGGTCAAAATGTTTGATGTTTTACAAGTGGAGTATTTTTCATGTACAGTAAGAGCATAATCATGGTCTTCTTGATGGCGCTGAAGGCGGGGCAGTGGTGATGGTTTTTACATTGTCTTATTGTGTATATATGATTTAGGTGGAGGTGGGAATTGTATGTGAGTGACCTGTTTTATATAAACATTTTCCTTTGGGGATGAACTAAAAGAATCCATATTCAACAAGTGATTATTATAAAAATATGCTTTATTTCCATAGGAGGGAATAAGAAAAGGAATAGTAAAACACATGCTTTAGGCAGGAATTTGGGCCACCCATTCATCTCAATGGACAAACATCCCATCCTGTGCATAAGAGCTATTGGGCTTCTTTTTGATGCTGTGATAACACGTTCGATCCCAGCTAAATCAGCCTTCTTCCAAAAAGGAGGAGGCAGAACATTTGAAGGCCAAATTTCATGTCACTTCTTGGTAGCCAGGGAGACGTATCCAGCACAAAACTCAAGTCTTGCCCCTGCAAATGTGTATCTTAATTATAAAATAATATGCTTATTAAATAAATGTCCTTATTTTGGTTACTTTTATAATACTAAGAAGGAAAACATTATTTAGTCTGGAGTGGACAGTCTTATGGAGAACAATAAGGGAAGAAATGAGGGCAGAAAAGCAAATTTTTAGGAATATGAGAAGGCTCTTTCTCCTTCAGAAATTGTGTTTCCAATAGGCCAGCCCAAAAGAGTAAACAGTTTGAGCCATTGCCTCCTTACTCTTACATTGTGTATTACATCATATATTACATTTAGATAGAGCTGTTTTTTCGGGGATTTCACCTGGTTTGGGGATCAAGGAGGAGCTCCAGACCATGGGGCAAAAGAGCAGTGGCACACGGCAGAGGGCTGATGTTTTAGAGGGGTGGTGATGGAGCCCACCTTGATGAGCCAGAGTGGGATTTTGAAAGAAATAATCAAAATTTGGTTCATAACACTTTGACCAAAATGCCCAACCCTTGAGGTCCAATAACTGGGATTTTCTGGCAAGTTCTTTGGCTTTTAAAAGAGGGGATCCGCAAACACTTGACAGACTCAAGTCTCAAGGGTGGTGGTAAGAGAGGAAGAATTTGGGAGAGCAGCCCAGGCTGAACTGAGAAAGGGCTTGCACTGGCCTCCACAATGTATGTATATCTGGTTTATGTATCTATGTATAGATATAAATGCTGGGAGTGCATTGTACGGAGAAAAGGGATGGAAATATGGATGCCGGGCTTTGATTTAAACTTACACAAACATATGAAATGTTTTTAGCAAAGATGGTTTCTGCATAGTAAGATGGAAACGGCAGCTTGTTTTAAGGCTGGTTTACTCTATTTCTAGGCTTTGTTTTAAGGCTGCTTTACTCTATTTCAGTCTTTGAGAGGAGCGTTTTTAATGCAGCTACCAGAAGAGGTAGCTACTTCAGGCTGGGGTGGACACTGGTGAGGCAAAACAGTTATGGAAACACAGTTTTATTTTGAAAGCAGTTTAGTTTACTCATTTGCTCCATGTGAGCTGTCTTTGAAAATTTTGAAATTATTTGTTTTTCACTTAGAGTTTATCATCTTCACAACCAGGCTGGATGGGGCTTTGAGCAACCTGGTCTGGTGGGAGGTGTCCCTGCCCAGGGCAGGGAGTTGGAACTCGATGGTCTTTAAGGTCCCTTCCAACTCTAACCATTCTATGATCTTCAGTTGTCCTGCTTTATAAATCCACATGGGTGTGTATTTGCGATGTAATTAAGCCAAAGTGAAACTCAAGTTACTTGACCGTGAGCAAAACCATAGCAGGATGACAGCCAGTTTGAGGAGATGAGAACATCTTGGCAACCAATGTGAAGGATTTTAGGGCATGGCTTATGGAAAAGGAGTGGGAATTTGGGAAGCCATCCTGCCTCTGGGGTCCTGGTGGGTCGGTTTGCAGATGTGGACTGCTGAAGGAAGCTCCTGCTTGGCACAGAGACCCCCAGCCAAAGGGTGTCCATCCTCCCTTCATCCTTCTAATTTTTACAGAACAAAATACACTGCTTTTTTGTTTATTTTTTCAAAGTGTGTTTGTGGTGCACAGGGTGAAGAAGAAATTGTGGTCTCTGGGTCGTGCAGGGGGTGCTCTGCTGTGGTGACAATTGTAGTGATATTTGAGCTACAGTAACAGATTTTTATATAAATTCTTTTCTTACCTTCACAATGATTTGAAAATGAGTATGGTAATACCTATGTCTCATGGGACATAAGAGCATCTTCCTTTCAAAAGAATTTTTATCATTTCCCATTTATATCTCTGCCTCTGGAGGCTCTTGTGTAGTTATTTTCTCACTGTTACAGAAACCGTTTCTCCTCTAATTCCCCAAAATCCCTGGTGTATGTTTTGTGCGCTGATAATTTGCAGCAGCAGTAAAACAATATATATATGCATGAGTTGAACTGTCAAAAGACAGTTTTCTTGCTGACCATCCAAAAGTTTTATACCATATTTCCTACTTAAAATAGTGTGAATTGCTGTGATTGAAGTTGTCCTCGGGCATCAGAAAGAAGTAGTAATGCGCGGGGAAATGCTAGTGCCGCTTTAAATCAGAATAGCAGCTGGCAATGGCAGAGCTTTATGTATTTATATATTAATGTAGGAACTGAATATAATCCCAAAACCTTTTTAAGAGGTCCGGTAGCTGATGGCTGAGATGAGAATGAGACATCAATAAATAGGACATTAAAGTATTGGCAATGCTATAGACTTGTTTCTTTTTCTAACGTGTGGTTGGTTACATCAGTGCAGCCAGGGTTATGGTTCAAACTCCAGAATTAATCATTTTTATTAAATCCCTATAAATGCTGCAGGAGGTACTGGGGTCCTGCTCATACGCCTCTTCTCCCTGCTCTAATTCTGATATTCTTTCTGTTGAGTTACAATGATGCTGCTGCTAAACTGACATTTACATTAGTCCTTTTCCCAAATAAGAACCTAAAATTCAGTTTTTCATTAAAAACTTCATTGCCCAAACCCTGAAACCTGTTAAAGTGCCCCACCTTGCTGTCCTGCTATCTTCTTTCTTGCCCTTTCTATCTTGCTTCTTACCTGTTTCATTTCTTTTTTTCCCAGAAATTCTTTTCCCCTGTTGCTACCTAATAACTTTTGGAGGACTGCAGGGATTATTTACTCAGTTCAAATGCTGAGGGAATAAGACCAATTCTCACCAGTTAGAAAAGAGCTAACTTGGTAAATGGTAGAACAGATTTGCATGCTGGTGTCTTCAAATATTTTTGGTTTTGCAAGACCCACACAGTGCCCTTTACACTTCACAGCTGCCTTGGCTGTGTGGAAGGGAAAAGTGCAGGCTGGAGGGGCTTTTATTTTATGTTATTACAATTTAATTTAAATATTTTATTTTCATTCTTTCAGTAAAACAGGGTATTTTTCACACCCCGTTGCTCTCAAACACTGCCTGTTCTTCCCATTCATTTGCCACACAAGGATTTCTGTTTATTCCAGTCACCTGTTGGGACTAAGTTTTAATTTACTAAATACCCTGTCATTTCTCTCAGCCTTTGCTGTGCCTGAGCAGTTGTGTCTAGAAAAGCTCTTTCGATGTCCTTCACTTCTCATTGAACATAACAGCCATGTTTCATCTTCATCGGACACCTTCCTCACTATACCATTCTTCCACTAAAATCATACCATCTGCTGACCTATTAACGTAATTGTCTTGAATTTTCTCAGGAAAAGAGAATGGGATGGAGGATTGGAAATGTTCATTTCTCTATGACACAGCGCGGTAAAGATTTCCAAGGCAGTCCGCAAGTGTATATGTGGCAAACAGGAGTCTCATCTTGGTGTGGCGTTATAAGATAGACGTATAAGTATATAAAAAAATATAAGACTTAATAAATATCAAAAGTGTGTGTATATATATTCTATAGGATAATATAATTTAATTTCTCCTTCTCCAGGGAGAAGTACTAGTCCTCCTGTTGCAATCACTGTGCTTGGGAAAGAGGCATCCAACCACCAAAGATTGTTGGGGGGATTTGGGGAGCCAGCCAGATTACGATGTAAGAAAGCCAATGGGATCTGGGATGGAAAAGGGATGGGAAAATGGACTGTGCCATCCTGGCTGAGAGATTTAGGGGAAGTTCCCACATACAGCGATTTTTCTTGCTTGTTGCCCTGGCACGAAGCTGTTCCTTGTTTGCCTGTCATGCCAGGGGTCACGATGCGAAGAGATTCATTATTCCCATTTCAATCCAGTTAGGAACAGGGGAAAAAGGGGAAAAAGAAAGAAAAAAACCAGCCATAGGGTAGAAGTTCAGTCCGGGAAAATGTAATATTTCCAGCCAGGAGCTCCGTGGCAATGAAGGTGTACACATAGTGGTGGTGGTCATCATAAAATCGAAGCATTCCTTCAAATGTTGATGCAGAGGAGAACCGAGCTTCAAAACAACCAAAAAAAGTCCCTTTTAACTTTGGCTAGTAGGAGGGAGCAAGTTGGGAAGCGCTTTTCATCGCCTCTGTTGCTAAATGGCAGGGCTCCCTTAAAGTCCTGGGCGTTTTGTAGCCCTCCTGCCTGGCACCTGCAGTACCGTGTGTGTCGGCTCGTGCAGCGTGGATGTGGCATGCAGCCTCCAAGGGCCGGCTGGAAGTTACTTCATCCATTACATCAGCTGCTTTTTACATTTATTGCGAGCATTGAGTGATCTTAAAATGTATTTCAGCCGTTACAGCTGTATTTCCCGTCCTCTTCCCCTCCTTGGGTAGGTCCCTGCCCATAAAGTCCCGCCAGACCTGGGAGGTGGGAGTAGGGGGTGATGGCTGATGGGTTTTGACCCTGCGCCCCAAGACACAGGGAGCACCAGAAGCACTTAAAGGATTTGAAAAAGCTCTTGGCAAAGCCCTGAAACAAAACCCTCCCCAGAGGTTCTGGAGGGTAAGAGCTCAAAAGCCTGGACAGCTGGAAGCAAAGAGGCAAAGAGACCCTGAGATAGTGTCACCATATGGTTCCCCTTGGGGCTGGCTTTCTTCCTGTAGGCATCTGGCCCCTGCTCAGGTCAGGAGAGGTGGCCAGGCGGACCTTCGCTCTGATTGATCCCCTAAGGACATACCCCAGCAGTAATTAAACACTACTAAAATGTCTCCCTGTCCTGTCCAGGCTGGCTTCTAACGGTTGGGTGCCCAGGACTTAAAGTCCTTAGATAGGGCTTTACTCTAGCACAGACAAAGATTTTTATGATACTGCTGTTGCAAAGTAAATTATGAATTCTTCATCAGGGCCTTTGTGATTTGTTTAATTACATTATTGCAAGCATGTATTGATCGCTGAGTTAGTTGCTTCATTTTCTCCAAGTACGCATTCTTCACCCCTTATTTCTTCATAAAACACAAGGCAATGTTGCATTGGCTTGCGTGGGAGCTCGTGGCGAGCGTCTTCAGCCAGTTGCCAAAAGCTCTTCATGCTCCAGGAAGTTCCCTGGCAGGGAAGAGGCTCCCAATTAAGGGACTCATCCAAAGCCTTTTAAAATGAGCTGGCAGGTTCGCCCCAGTGGTTGTTAGGCGCGCTCTAGCTCACAAAAATACAGCTATACCTTTGCCACCTAGCAAAAATAAGTCTGTGTTTTGGAGCTGTGTCGACTTCAGCCACCCTGTGTATCAAGAAACGAGGGGGAAAGGACCCAGAGGGACAGAGCAAGATGTGTTGGCTCTAGCAGCATCCTGCTTGTAAGCGCTGCGTTGTCACTAGCGAGGTGAAGGTCACCTTGCACTTTTCCAACAGGAATGAATTGATATTATTGACTCTTGTCTTAAACAAGAATATGGAATGTATCGCACCAGGTGAAAGCAAAGGTCCATCTAGCCTGGTGTCCTATCTTGTACAGCAACCAGAATCAATTGCTGAACCTGAGCTGGTGGTTTTATAATTTATAATCCTTGGTGGGTTGTCGATTTGCTGTTCGTGACCTCAATTAGTTCCACAGTTTAAGTGTGCAGGATGAGAAGTAATGCTGGTTTTAATGTGGGGGTTGGTTTTTTGGGTTTTTTTTGTATGTGCCATCTGCTCCTCTTACAAGCTGCATCCAAGTTCTCAGATGTGCAGTTGACTTTGTAATTTGCAGAGAGCTCCAGAGTCTGTTGTCTGAGACTATGGATGTGGCAACAAGCTATTTAATGTTAAGAGAGAGAATGATTTTTCTTTATAGAAATGCTTACAGTTTGTAGCATCTTAAATGGCTTGATAAGATCTCTGAAACTCAGTCCCAGTTCTTCTTTAACCAGAACCACACTTTTTATCTAAGGATATTTGGAACTAGGGTGCACCAACTGGAGCATCATTCTGCATATTGACAAACAGCTGTTCAGTCAATAATTTGAGATTTTTTACCGATTTGTGTGCCGGTGATATAGAATCATAGAATCATTCAGGTTGGAAAAGACCCTTGGGATCATCGAGTCCAACCATCAACCCTACTCTGCAAAGTTCTCCCCTACACCATATCCCCCAACACCACATCTAAAGGACTCTTAAACACATTCCGGGATGGTGACTCAACCACCTCCCTGGGCAGCCTCTTCCATGTCTGACCACTCAAGATATAGATAGATAGCTGGTAACATCTTAGTCAAGCAGGTGTTGGTGAACCTCACCAAAAAGCCCTGCGGCTTTTCAGATTTGCTCTGCTTGGCAACTTACCCAAGAGCTACTCTTCCAGGCTTGACTAGGCAAAGGGTTTCTTTAGGTCCGGAGTAATACAGCAAGGGGAGCAATTGCAAAAAATCCCGCCCGCAAAGGCTCTTTCTGTGTCTGCGTTTAGATGATCACTTGAAAAGCTGGAGTAGGGCTGGAGTTAAGCTGCGAGATGATGAATGGGGGGTTTTCAGCTGCTTGATTTTCCCCATTGTTAAATATCTGGCTTCCAAATTTCTTAAATTTCAGGGCAATTGATTTGGAAATGAGATGCAGCTTTATATTATAATAACCCTGAACAAAACCTGCTTCAGTCAAGCGACAGTAAACACTGCATTAAGAAGGAAAAACAAATGTTTATGTACTTTAGCAAGATCAGTGAACACCAGAATTGGAGTCTCTTATGCCTTATCAATTGCCTGCTTTGTGCTGCATTCTGAGCAGCCACTTTGCATTTCACAAGCCTGTTTACATAAAACACGTAATCATGAAAATATATCAGTTACTGAAGGAATAAAGACAATTGTACTGATAGGAGGCCTGCGCGCAAAATATGCCTTTTTTATTTTTTGTCACAGAGAAAAAGAAAACAAATATCTGGCTTTTTATTTACTCGATCAAACAAAAAACTTCTATGGGGAAAAATAGCCATTAGGAAACAATTAGCAGTAAATTCAAAATTTTACTACTCTTTTTCTAACAAAAAGTACGTAAAGTTGCTCCAATTTCTACAGGGAAGTTATGCTCGAAGCCAACTTCATGATTCAAATGTAGTTAATAAATAATCAGGTTGTTTTGAGTCTTAAGGATAATAATGGTTCGTTTATAAGAGCTTATTAATAGTTCTGGCTTTTTTACAACTGAATCATAGCCTGGGAACTAAAACTGTATATTTGCTTTCCTTTGAGGATGCACTCCTACAGATTAAACACAATATTTATTGAGTTTAAAATGTATATAACATTGGGCAACAAGATTGTGCCAGATGGAGGAAAGCAGAATTAGAGAGGTTTTACAGTTATGAATATATTCACTTACACTTACTGCACTGGATGTCCTCAGGAATTTTTCTGATGTCTTTTTGCCTCAGAGTTGTTTCAGAGCTTGAAAGAAACCCGATTGTTGAAATAGGTAATGCATGGGAAATACCGCGGTGGTATGATATCGTTGCTTTTTATTAAATATCAACCCTGCTAGAGCACTATTCATATAAAAGTATGTGTTCTTATTATAAAGTTTTTAAAATAGCACAGTTTGGGGGATGCATCCTCTTATATGAAGCGGGAAGAGTGAAACCAGTTAGGGATAAAAATGATTGCAGGGGTCAGATCTGGTAGTTCTTGTATACTTAAAAGAGTATAAACCTGAGATTGTAGTTAGGGGGATGTGAAATAGCCTGGAAGGGCTGAAGGCTTCTTCTGGTGCTGGCTGAATCCTCCAGTCTTCCCCTTTGCCTCTTTTATGGCACTGATGGGTTTTTTTGCAGACAATACCTGCACTATGCAAAAGAAAAACTCAAACAAAAACAAAAACAAAAACAAAAACAAAACAAAACAAAAAAAACCAACAAAAAAAAGCCCCACGAAATTTATGTCCTGCAGCAACTTGTAGTATTTTGGCTTTTTTGCCTTCTTAAACAATAAGAGCTTTATGTCAACAATAAATGTTGAAGATTGAATCGAAACATTTTATTTATTTAAAATTGAAAATTATGATGCTTTTGTTAAAATGCTGAAACTGTGGTTTATGAAAAATGTTTCTAGTTGGGAAAAAAAAAAATCCATAATCCAAAATAAATGTGGTAATAGGGAGAGGAGTAAAAAGTCCCTGTAGAAAACCTCCAGAGGAAATCACATGTTTTCTTGGGAAAATGCTTCCATCAAAACATTCCCACTAGCTCTGTTCAGGTTTGTAAGCATTAAGTGGAACTGAAAAATACAGCACTGAATTATAATTCTCCTGCCTTCCTTAAAAATAAATAACTAACTGAAGAAGCCTGCCGGGGACAGAGAGGCAGGAGTAGGAGTTACTGCCGGGGATGCTGCGTGCAAACTCGCAGTCTGCCTGCTGCTCTGCGTAACTACGCGTGATGCAGACAAGATAATTGGCGTTAGCTAGCCCTCAGAGCATGTGTACAACAATAGGTAGTCGTAGGGGGAAAAAAAGGCAAAAAATGCTCTACACTTGTTGGGATTTTTTTTGCCTAACTTCTGTATCATTTACACAGCCGCGCACGCTGTTAAACGTACATTCTTGAGTGGCATCACGTTTAATGGCATTAAAAAAAATGATGTGTGCTTATGGCACCTCCTGGGATGGCTGCTTGAATTTATAGACAATGGCACATATGTATGGCACAACGTGATGTGGCTCCTCTTCTTTTTTTTACCGGGGATGGATTTGGTCTTGTGTGTCAGGCTTGTAATTCCAAATATAGCAATCATTTATAAAATTTTCATGCATAGAAACTTGAGGGGTTTTTCTGCAAGGATGCATAGTAACCCGGTATTGGAATGCAGCACCTAGTCATTTTGCGATCGTTATAAGGCATCATCATCATACGAAATACTCAATATTAAGCCTTGTGATTTAAAAATAATAGAATGTTCTTTATAGAAGCATGTTAAAATAATTTCACCTATGAAAATATAGAGTATTATATTTTAATGGTTTTCATTTTCTATGCTGAGTAATTTAAATACAAAGGATAGGTCATTTAAATTAGCTAGTGAATTTAACACAATCGTGATTTAGCCATAATATGGTAAATTAGGCCCCCATCCTTGGAAGAAGAGGTTGGTGTAAGTTTGCATTCAGTACACATTTCTAATTACCTCTTATTTTCTTAATCATGTTCTAATATTTGGTGTTACAAACAACACATAATGACGTTTTGATTTAATTGATGTCATCCAGGTTATTCAGCAGGGGAAAAGTGTCTTCACCATTATAGACTTGCTGTTTTTAAGATGACTTTTCTGTACTGTGTTGTCCTTCAATGACCGAGTTCCCCTCCTGAGCTCTCCCACCCATCAGATTCCTAACCCTGACATTCTCCAGCATCGGCCACTGGCTACGGGTTATCTCCTACATGCAACAAACCCAGAATCATGATGACTTTCTTTTTGCTCATAGTAACACCAGTAGGTTATGAGTTAAGAAGAGGAATGTTGTGTAGCAACACTAAAACTAGATAAATTAGCACTTAAGGAAAGTTGGATGGATTGTATAGTTCTGAAAGACCATGAAATAATGTCATAGAATCATAGAATGGTTAGAGTTGGAAGGGACCTTAAAGGTCATCTAGTCCCAACCCCCCTGCCCTGGACAGGGACACCTCCCACCAGACCAGGTTGCTCAAAGCCCCATCCAGCCTGGCCTTGAACCCCTCCAGGGATGGGGCAGCCACAGCTTCTCTGGGCAACCTGGGCCAGGGTCTCACCACCCTCACAGCAAAGAATTTCTTCTTAATACCTAATATAAATCTCCCCTCTTCCATTTTAAAACCATTGCCCTTTGTCCTGTCGCTACCCTCACTGATAGAGTCCCTCCCCATCTCTCCTGTAGGCCCCTTTAGGTCTATAGGAAGGCCACTATAAGGTTTCCCTGGAGCCTTCTCTTCTCCAGGCTGAACAACCCCAGCTCTCTCAGCCTGTCTTCATAGCAGAGGTGCTCCAGCCCTCGGATCATCGTGGCCCTCCACTGGACCCCTTCCAACAGGTCCATGTCCTTCTTGTGTTAAGGGCTCCAGAGCTGGACACAGTGCTCCAGGTGGGGTCTCACCAGAGCAGAGGGGCAGAATCACCTCCCTCGACCTGCCGGCCATGCTTCTTTTGATGCAGCCCAGGATGCCGTTGGCTTTCTGAGCTGCAAGCTGACATTGCTGGCTCATGTTGAGCTTCTTGTCCACCAACACCCCCAAGTCCTTCTACTCAGGGCTTAATCCATTCTCCGCCCAACCTGTATTTGTGCCTGGGATTGCCCTGACCCAAGTGCAGGACCTTGCACTTGTCCCCCCAGAGAGCTGCATGTCCCACCCAGTTTTGCTTAGGGGTCAGTAGTCCATAGGTTTATAGGAACACAGTGACCCTGCAAGGGGTGATTCATCTGATGCTGAAATTCCTTTGCCCTCTGTCCCATCCAGAGCCGCCTGGGACATGCAGGCAGCTGGGCTGGATGGGATCCCAGCCTCATGGAGGGCAGCTGAATCCCACTTGGAGGCATCGACTTTATTTCCTTTGGGACTAAAAAAAGGAAAAGCCTCTGAATGGCTGCGTATAATAAGTATTACCAGTGGGAAGCCTAGTGACGAGTGTCTATTCTCCAGAATTTATGTTGCAGCTGTCCAATCACAAGTAACATAGTTAACTGCCATGGACACACTCAAAAATAGGGATTAAATATTTATAGGGCTGGAGCTGGCTATGTGTCTGTATGAACGCCTATTTAATTCTATTTTGTTAGGAACTCTACAGTATTAAAAGACTGTTTTAAGATCACTCTTTTCAAGTGATGCTCATTCAAATCGACAAAAAGACATCAAAAGAGCAACATCCTCTTTTATGGCATGTAGTTTAAGAATGTGTTTGAGCCCAGTGTCCAGTTTGGGGGGTTTTTTGGTTTGCTGGCTTGTTTTTCCTGAGAAATGTGCTTGGTGATAGGCTAAAGTCTTTCTCTATGTTAAAGCTGTAACATCATTTGTACTCAGAAGCCTTCACAGTTGCATTTCCAAAGTCTGGAGCAAAGAACCTGAGGCCCTTATACAAAGCTAGAGCTGGTCCCATGAGCGATGGACCACCTCGAGGAGCACTTTCTGCAAGTAATTGAACTTCTCACAACCCAGAGTCTTTGCTTCCAGTGCCATCCCTTTCCCAGCCGAGAAAATGGAGCAAAGTTTGGGGCTGTGCGCCTGACATCTCACTGGAAACTGGGGGAGAAGCAACCACTGAAGTGCCCTGCTCTAATGCTGGGCAAAAATGGTGGTGAAATGAGAAATGCTCTTTGTTGCTTTTTTTTGAAGTGGCTCCTTTTCCTGGAGTATGTCGGGCATTAGCACATCTCTGGAGAGATTTTCTGTCGAAGAGCAAGCCTAGAGCAGTTTGTCACAGGGGAGGATGGTGGGAAAGCAGCTGAAGATGGCTGCAGAAAACCCGCTGTGTGATTACGTAGGTATTGTGTCCTGCAGTGGAAAAAAAAAACGTTTAGACCATGTGGACTGAGGTGGCTAATAAACCAAAGGAGGAAATAATTTCTGATGGGCTAATTACCTTCATGGCTTGTGGCGTGTCACCCTAAAACACAGATCAGCATTGTCATATCTGCAAAGCATCGCTCAGTGAGTGATACCAGCCCGGCAGCAGCATGGGGACAAGCCTGGGTTTATTACATCCACTTTTTTAGTTAAACACTGGCTTTCAGCTTTTTCAACGGCTTTGCTACAGAGCGGGAAGCTCTTCACTTTGAGTGGGTCTAACTGTTGGGGGTGGCAAACAAATGCTTGGCTGCACCAGCAGTGGGAGACGTGCTTGTGTGTCCTGTCAACTGGTGATGACAAATTAATTCCTAACCCAGAATCATTAGAATTGTCTAGGTCGGAAGGGACCTTCAAGATCACTGAGTCCCCAACCATCAACCAGGCGTGAACCCCGCACAAGAAATATTACCTAGGCTGCCAACTTGGTAATGTCTTCAGAGAGGTGAGATGTGCTTCCTACTCTTTGTGAAAATGGCTTTGTTGTCAGAGCAGAGGCACGTCGAGGTTGAGCGATGGGTGCAGGACCTCTAGACCAGGTCTCTTAAGGTTTGCTTTTCTCCTCCTAATCTTCCCTCTATAAGTACAAGGAGTTTCATAGACTGTATACTATTCCTATACTGTATGTATTTCTATTTCTTGACAGTCATCAGTCTACCAGACCCCTGCTTTGAATTTAATTAATATTAACATCAATTTTAAGTCTTAAAACAGATCTTTTCCCCATTTCGAGGCTAGGCAGAGGGGCTGTTTATGCAGGCAATGGCAGATCAGGCTTTGATGGTTCCGTTTTCAGTTACAGCCTCTGAACATGAAGTAAGTTGCGTTGACTGTTGATGCAAACGATACAGTTAAGCTTTTAAGTACTCGGTGCATTAAAGCAAATGCATGTTGTCCCAGCCTGTCCCTGTCCCCATGGGGTGTCACTGGGGGTCCGAAAGGGGAGCTGGGGCCAGCCTTGCCCCTGGCATCTGGGAGAGCAACTGGGCGGGCTGGAAATATCACGCTGAGCATTTTAGCATTTAAAAATAAATGGATTGTGCTATCACTAAACAAAGTCAGGTCTTATTTTAGGCAAAGGCAAAATCGGAGCACAGCTTTTGAAAGACGCAGCAGCGCTCCCATTACGGCATCAGGACTTCATGTGCAGACCTCGTGTTACCTTTGTGTTTGGCTCCCATAACAAGTGACTGAAAGCTGATCTTTAGAAATGGTTTTCCTGTTAAAACAGTGTGTTATTTATTTGTAACATCGATGTGGATGCTCACCTAAGGTGTCTGTTTACTTAGCACAAAAGAAGCAGGTTGTTGAGTGTGGCATTATGTAGGAGTGCTCCTTATAGGTGCTCAGTGACCTACTGACATTTTGTTAGGCTGATCCATGTCATTACTCGCCCTCAGAAACTTCGGCTGGGGCTCAGTCTTTCCATTTTTAAGTTGAATTTAACCAGGGAACGAACTATAGCTGTGCCAATTGTGCGGGACAGCGTGTGAACTGATCCGACCCCATAGCTGGAATGGGAGCTGCGCTGTCAAGCTCCCCACTACCCGTCGTAGCTGGGATACTGCCAGCCCTGTGAATAGGGCTTAAAGGAAGCTTTTCAACTGGGGGACCCTGCAGCGCCCCAGTAGACTATGAGGTTTTTTTCCCAAAGAAAAACCTCATAGTGTGATGGATATGGGAGCCTTAGGCAGCTTTCTTCAATGCATCAGGCTACCTGGCTATGAAAGAGGAGCCCAGCCTCAGCACTGGGATTAACCTTTTGTTTCTAGGTTTTTACGGGATAGACTAGACGGTGCTGCCTTGTCCACGGCGGAGTTGTCTGCTCTACTGAAGCCTTGCCATTGCATCAGCACCATTGATAGGCGTGTGGCTGGTTGAGAGCCGTCCAGCCCCTCTCACAGTCACTGGGACCTCTCCTTTCCTTCCCATGGCCCGGTCTTCCTGCCCCCAGCCCTGCAGCGGTTGATTCTCTGCAGGTTTAAGGCTCCAAACCACCTCTCTCTTTTTGTCCTTCTCTAAGCACAAGGTCCTTATCCCCAAATCTATTTGCTCTTGTGCTGCCAAACTCTGCTGGTGGAAATCCCACTGCTGGGCTGATTTCCTTAATTATGATTATCACCTTCTCTGTTCTGCCATCTCTCTAACTAAACAACAGTCCTCCAGCTGTCCTTTTGTTCCCCGATAGTCATTTGTCAAGCTCACATCTCCTTTCTCTGCCCAGTATCTCATAGCTTTTTTCTTTTTGAAGAGAAAATGAACAAGATCTTAAAGGTCCTTTCCAACCTAAATGATTCTAAGATGCAGTTCTCTCGACTTGCTGTCCCACGTCCCACCACAACTCTGTCCTCCTCCTTTGCTGCTGTGGATGCAAAAAAATTCTCACTTGGTCTCTTCTAACCCATGGAGCCAGCTTCATGGCCCCTGTTAACATGTATCTTGTCTATAATATGTATCTGCCTTTACTCTTTCCCTTCATTTCTTGCTCTCTCTTAGATCTTATCCTTCACTAGATGAACATATTTTGATCTCCTCAGTCACAGAGATATGCCACTTTCCCCAGTTGTCATATTCACCCAGTTGTCCCCTATTCGCCTCTCTTCTAGTCACTGAAGCATTCATTATAAAATAAAAATAATAAAAAAATTAAAAAATTAAAAAAAAATTTAAAAACAGGTCCAAAAATTCATTTCTGTCCTTTTAGAGTTGTCATTGCAATTCAGAGCTGCCAACTATGGACTTCTCTTGGCATCTCCAACTTTCTTCTTATTAGTAGAACAGAAGGAGAAGCCGTGTCTGTTCTTCAGCCTCTGTGCAGAGATTCACAGGGGGTGTTTTCTTCTTAGTGTTTTTTAACTCTTTTCACTGGAACTTCAGCTTGTTATCTGTGTCTTGATGTCTCACAGCTCATTTCTGGACTTGCCTCCCTCCAAACAGGAATCTCAGCCATTTCTTTGATACCTTATAGAGATGACTGGCTACCAGTATGCTTCCAACAAGTATGCAGACTTCCCACTGGTTTCTTCCTTCATGCACAGCAGTGCCATCCTGTCTGTCTTTCGTGTCTCCAAGGCACATGTTGTCTTCAGGCTTTTCTCTGAAACCCCACCTTCAAGCTAGGTCAGATCTGACAAGTTCTCTATATAGAATGTCTCCAAGATGGTTTCATATAGCAAAATCTTTTGTTACCCCAAAGACATTGTAAGACTGCTGCTGCAGTTACTGGTATCCTAAATGAATGCTTTGATCAGGGCCTTTTTATTTGGGCCATGACTCCTCTGCTGTCTTGCCTCAAACACCCACTCTTCATCTTTGCTTTCAAGACTTAGCCCAATCCAACCTTTTCCTGCAGTAACTAGTGATTTTAGCATCTAAAGCTCATTTATTACACTTGTTTAAAAAGTATCTTTGTGCTTCTTCCTGGTGCCCCCCAGCCTGGGAGAAGTTGGCCAGGCTTCGGTCCTCCTTTGAGCTCATCTTGACTGCCATGTGTGTGAAGTTGTTTCCCACAAGTAGAGTCCTAACGATATGCTAAGACCACCTCTTGTCATTCTGAGCAGTTGTATACAGCTTTTTTGTATACATTTACTTCTGTACCTCACCAACCAGCCACTTTCTCTTGGCCTTGAACTGGAGCGCCACCGTAATAAATTGTTCCCACTGTAATTAGGAAATACACTGGTCTTCACCGCTAGACCCTCTAGGAAATGCTAATTTGCTGACAATAAATAAATTTTCTGTATTTATTTCAGCAAATATGTATGGTTTTTTACCAAGGTCTCTGCAGGCTTTTGCTGTTTGAAGACCAGAGTCATTGTGGCATGTTTGCAGATGGAAAAGATGCTCCCAGGAATTGTGCCATCAGTGCAGCGCAAGTCATCCCAAGTTCAACTTGGGATGGGAGGGGAGGTGTTGGGGTGCATGTGTTGGATTGAACAGAGCCATTTTTGGTGGTTTAATTGTGTTTATATTCAATAAAAAGGGAAAAAGCTCATTTACAAGCACTAAGGCTGTGGCCAACCTTTATCTCAATTTAATCTTAGGGTTTTTTCAGGCTGAAACAAGTGTTACAGGTTTATATGGCAGAACTTTCCTAATGAAGCAATTTCTCTCTGACTGCTAAAGGGGCTGGCAGAGATTTAAATTCATATAATTTTTATATTTCTATCAAATTCAGTTTTTTTCCCCAAGCCTCTGGGCTTTATAAAATCAAGGTCTTGATTCCTGAAGTCAAAAGCTATAAAACGCACATCTTTAAGGCACTTGCTGAATTCCATTATTTCCTCAATCATGTTATAATTAAATGAAAAAATGTTTTCAATTATAGAATTGAGAAGAAGCTGGAACATTTTAGAACAGTTTTTGCCGTGATCTTATAAAGATGATAATGGCTGTTACAGTAGGTTAATCATTTGTCCTAGGTGCTATTTTATTTTCCCATTCCATAGTGTAATTTTAGATAGAAGATGTTTGGGAACTTTACAAAGAAGTTGTCTTAAACTGTGCAATAATGTGAGTCGTGTACTTTTTTTTCCTCTCAATCAGAGGCCACAAACTAGTGCGAAGAAAATAAACTCAGTAAGAGGGGCTAAACGTTAAGAAGAGGGACAATGATTTTGTTGGCTTGACTTTGCTCTCTTGGGCCCAAACCCACTTTATAGTTTTCCTAGTGTTTAATTTTATTTTTAAATATTGCCTGTGCTGATGTCACAAATAATAATTTTTTTTTTTAATTTATTCCAAATTAAGCCATCTATTCTCTTAGGTAATTTCAGTGTTGAGGTGACCAGACTAAGTCAACTCTGGGGGAAGAATCATTAACATTAGCAAGAGCCCAACTATAATCTAGCTAAAAATCTACGACAGGCATTACTGTGAGGATACCCTTATTTTTAATTCTTACATATCTTCTGCAATGCTTGAATGACTTTTGCACCATGCTGTGGTAGAGATGATGACATGAAATACATAGATGAGCTTCTTTTGGTCCTGGATTGTAATCTTCAAAATTATTTCTCCTCTTCTACAGTTGAGTAGGTGGGGTCACATCTAACACAGGAGAAAAAAAAAACCAAACCAAACCAAAACAAAACACAAACTGAAATTAAGTCAGGAAGAGGGAAACAGTAAAGTTCCTTGCCAAGGAATTGCTTTTATAGACTGAAGACATACAGCTCCTTCATGCCAAGCTGGTGTGCAACTCCAGTCTAGAGCCAGCTCCTCTACACGCTTGATTGCAGAAGTGGCCAGGAGTGTCTTCTCATCTCTGCGCTGAAAGGACAAGAAATTAAGCAAAGTAAAGCTTGATGGAAATATTTGGAAGTTAAAAGGAGTGGAGTATATGCATAAGTCCATAAATAGCCTGGAAAGACTTTGCAGAAATTGTGCACAAGCTTTTATGCAAAAGCTGTAGAGTAAATCTTTCTTCCATCCAATAACTGGGGGGTGGTATGTGTTACCCACCGCATCTGCTGGTGAAGGCTTCACTGTGATTTTAATAGCTTGACATTGGACATTTTGAAATTTCCTCCAGTAATGGCTGAAAATTTGCAAAGAGAGATGGAATGAATTTTAAACTCAATGTTACTCTATTCTGAAGCCAGGTATTTCCAACATCTTATATTACCATAGGCTAATGTAGTGCTTTTAAAGTACAGATGGCTCTACTTGCTCTTTTGTCTCCTATCTTGCATTTGAAATCCTCATCTAAAATTCTCTTAGTGCTCTCTTCAAGCTTTCTCTGAAAATATCTGCCTTAAGGAAAACTGAGGGGCGGCATAAAAAGGCATTTGGTTCTTGTTATTCAGGTGACCTAGAGTTTTTGCCATGGTTTTTAACATTCTTAGTGTCAGAATGAAAGTGTCTTTTAGTCTAGAAAGTGACCCTTGTATTACACAGTTCTTGAAAATTAGTTGAATTTACCAGAGAGAGGGGGGAATCATGTACAAGAGGTAGACAAAAATCAGATTATCATTGGCTGAAAGGGAGCTCTGAAGGTCTCTGCTCTGACCTCTTGCTTGAAGTGGAGCTGTCGCAAATGCTGGAGCCAATTTGTCATTGCCTTGTCCAGCCTAATCTTGAAAATCTTCAAGAATGCAGAGCCGGTCACCAGTCAACCTATTGCGCTTCTATAAATTTTTCTTAAGTTTTCTGTCATGTCCAACCTGAACTTCCCAAATGACAACTTGTGACAGCTGCTTTAAAAAAATTCCCGGGGAAAAAATACCAACAGAAGTAATTTAAAC
Organism: Numenius arquata; assembly: GCF_964106895.1. NCBI lineage: Eukaryota > Metazoa > Chordata > Aves > Charadriiformes > Scolopacidae > Numenius > Numenius arquata. Next base: position 21,727,797 of record NC_133585.1, on the reverse strand, counting down.
AAGTCAGGCATTTAATAGGCATTGTTGCAGCTATTTGAGTCAAAAAGCTATTGAGTCCAGTCCTCTGCTGTAATGAAAAAGTCTTTTATTGTAATGAAAATGGGAATATATCTAATGTGCATGGGTTTGGGGAGGGGTCTACAAGAGCAAAGGAGTTCATCCATATGCTTTATAGTATATTTTTTAATCTTGCATCATGTGTCCTTTCTGGACAGGTTCCTAGAGACTTGGAGAAAGAGTTAAATAATTTGGCAGTTTTGGAGAGATCCCACTGTCTAAGGGAGTTGAAGGTCTTTTGAACATTGGGAAGGTTTGGGCTTTTTGTGCTGTTGGTTTATTGTCTTGAGGCTACGAAGAATTTGGGAAAGATTTAGATTTTAAACTAACCCCAGCCTGTGTCCTTGAGCAAAGTCTGATGTTTTACGGATAAAGATATCGCTTCCCTAGGCAGAGTATCTCAGAGGAATGCAAGCTCATTTAGAAAATGTTTTATCATTTTAAAACTGTTCATGATAGGCTTGTAATAAACTATTTTAGTTAACCTTATAGCCACCTTTTTCTATTTTCTTTCCTTTTATGGCTGTAGAAGATATTTTTCCCATGAGGAGATTCCAGATTAAGGATAGTGAGAGAGTGGAGAGGAAGTGTTTTAATTGTCAAGAGCTTTGATTTAGTAATGAGACACTGACACTGCGACACTGCCTTCCTCCCAGCACTGAGGAAGAATCATTGGACCACTTCACAATTTGTGCATCTTTGTTTTCCATCCAGGCTCAAGGTGTTACCAGTACCCGAGGCTTGAAGAGATAGGAGTCAACCACTGGAAAAAGGACCTTATTTCAGACCCCTAAGCCCCACAATTTTCACAAATTTTATTGCCGATGCTCCCCAACAGCTGCAGAAGTCCTCAGTTTACCTGAGATTTTGATGATAATTTTGAGGGCAATATTTGCATAGTCAAATTACTACAGTGTTTCCAAGTTATTTGCACTTTATTGCCGTACTTTCCAATATTAGTTCATCTCCTTTGCTTTTCTAACCGAGGAGAATATTTTAATATATATGATTAAGTTCCCTCTCATTTCTAAGAACCCAAGGGGAAAGCAGTCATGTTTATTTGAAAAAGGTTGCTTGTGCAAAAAAACACAAGTCACTGCGTCCAGGAAATTTGTCGACATGTGTGCCAGGAACTGTATGGGAATCCAGCCGGCTGGTCCTTAGGAGCCCTGTGCCTACAAAGCGAGATTCACCAGTCCCCAAACTCATTTGGGATGTTCAAAGTCAGCTGGGTTCTCTCTGCACAGCACTGCTCTGCCACATTGGCAAACCTTTGCATTTCAGATTTAGCCAGGATAAAAAAAAATACACTTTTCTCGGAGGTTGTTTTTCATGAACAGCGGATGTAACTTAATAATGTGCGATGTTAAAACTGTACCAAAGGATGGTATTTATCCATCTCGGTAGCCATAGTTTAGTGGATAATGTTATACATGATCAAACACACTATGCTGGATTTCATCATGGTCATCGGCATGTGTTCTATCTCTTTCCTTTATTATGAGCATGAGACAAGATTATGAGAATAACATGGTTTCTTGTGTTCACAGAGAGGAGCAGGAGCATGGTCTCACCCAACACTCCGACCACAAAGTGAGCAGCCCAGTTGATAGGAAGCACATCATTGATGTGCAGACAGTTTAACGTGAAGGTGCCACGTTTGATGGGTAGGCTTTCATAAGGCTTTGCTAGAACTCATTTGCCAGTAACATTGTAGACTTTTGCTAATCACTGCCCTGACTATTCCTTCCTGGCATAATCTGGGTGGTTTATAGCTTTTATATGGCACCATCTGCAGTGAATCAGGACCTGCTGGGGAAGGATACACTCCAAGAGACATGGTTTAATTAGGACGCTCTTTCATTAGTTTACTCGTCTGCAATCAGGCAATAACTCATCACTTCCAGGTCATGTCATCTTTTTTCAGTTCCCTTGCCGTTTCTAGGCCCAAGTGTTTCTTGCAGGAACTGTAGGGACTAACGAGAGGCAGGTCTTGGCCATGGGTTTCTTAGCTTCTGAAATAGTCCGAGTGCAAGTGGGCTTCACTGAGACATATACAGGTGTATATATATTCTCAGTGAAGGCTGAAGGGCCTCAGTTTTCTCCATGTCCTTCCTTGCCCAAGGAAGTTCGGTTTAGCCAATTTAGTTACCTGTTTCCTGCTTCCTGGTTTGCTAATCTTCTCCGTCCACTGGTAGGTTGTAAGCCCTCATCCAGCTTTGTCCAATTTTGAAAGGAAAAAGTTATGGCTTAAGTAGATTCCTGCAGAACAAAATACACAAAGTCTTTAGAAATGAGGTTTTGTTACTTTTGCAGATCATGAAGCATCGTGTTTGCTGCCCCAGGTCCAGAGGAGCACACAGAGATGGTCACTGACGCCTTCAGTTCAGAGTTGCAGAGTCACCATGTGGCTTATCCATAGGTTACTGCCTGTCCCAGTCATCATTCAGGAATACAGAACTGGAGAAGCAGTGAAGCAGCTTCTGAATTGCTTTTCCAATTTTCGTTTGAAAAGTTAGAAGCTGTTTTGTGCACATCTTTTTCATGACATCACCAGAACAAGAGATGTGCAAGAGTTTTGTTTCCGCTCTGCTTCAGCAGGTCCTGTCTTTCTAAGCAATAGATCTTTTCTGATGGCAATTTGGCCTGAATAAGCTGTAAAGAATCAGGCACGTACCAAATTCCTGTGATTTTGTTCACATAAATTACTGTACTAGTCTTCCTTGATTTAAATAACTTAAACAAGGAAAAACTAAACAGAAAGCCCAAGTCCTTAATCTGATTGTTTAATTCTGTACGAGTTACTCAGAAGAGCATCTCTTTTCATTAGCTCGACTTTGATCTCAGATTTTATTCATGCTGTTTAACTGGATGAAATTCTGCTTGTTAATATGCTTTGAAAATTAATTGGTTTACTAATAATAGGACTTTGTTTCCTCCAAACTCCTTGATTCTTTAACAAGGTTAAAATATCAATATATCCCAAAGTGAAGTAATTATCTGAGAGGTTTTTTTTTTTTTCTAGTCCCTATTTGTGTCTTCTCTAGTGACTTATTAAATAACTTGCCGAAGTGCAGCTATCGAGTCCTTCGTGAAGAAAATGGGTCAGAGACCGTTTCTTGCAGCTCTTTATGCCAAGTGCTGTGGCTGCTGCTCTGCAAATTACTTTTCTGCAAGTAATCTTTGCAAAATTGTGTGGTTTGCTGCTTTTTATTTATTTTCTAAATACTCTCATAAGAGCCTATTAGTGTTACCAATTTTTAAGAAAAGTAAAAAGCCTTAGGAAAGCAACAACGTCATGCACGTGTAGGTATATAAACACGTTCGTCTTAGTACCTATTGAACAGTTTATACTGTTCTGAACTTATTAAAATGTAACACCTGCTCAGTTCAATTGCAGTGCTTCTTATTTTGAGGAAGTCTGTGTGCAAATAAATGGTTTCCTCTTTACCTGTGCAAATTTCTTGGTCTTTTGGCTTTGTCTAGCTTTGTATTGTCTGATCAAGGCTGGTAGGTATGTACCTTAAGCAGAGTAGGTCTGAAAGGTTCTGTTTTCTAGACTCTTCTGATTTGCCCAAGGTTTAATTGAATTGTCCTCGAATGTGATAATTAACATTTAATATGTCTTAAAGACACTCTTGTCACCCACTGGCTGATTAAAATAGTAATGTACTTTTTTTAATGAAAAAATCGGTTATTTCATACCTCTGGGTTGTTTCACGTAGGGAATATTATTAATTACTGGCTAGTGAGACCCTACTTCATTACAGTAATTCAGAATAAATTGCAGGAATAATTGGTTTAAATTATTAATAGATCTGGCAAGCAAGGAGGTATTAAATCCTAGTATCGGTGTTATGTCACTCAGATTCTGCTTTAGTCTCTCATTTCATCCATACTAAACTTAAGCCACATTTTACCTACAAAAATATTTATATTCATTCCTATAGACAACTGCATTTGCTCTTCTGTGTTTTCCTGGTTTTCTGAAAACACTGTACAAAATCATACAAATATTAAGTGATTTCTGTGAGAGGCACTGGGCATGTTGCTGATGGAGTGGGTCCACTGGAAATGGTTTTCCCATCAGTGAAGGATGATTTCTAAGTGTTGTTGCCTTCTCAGTGATTGGAAACACACTCCTGGTGGCCTGTCAACAGCTCTGACCACTGTCGGTGGACCCCTCTGCGTCATGCATGGTGGAACATGGTGAAATTTGGCGTCTTTGCCTCATGCTCTACCAGCTCAATACTGACAAGCCTTGCATGATGGGTCATTTAAGAATCACAGAATTGTCCAGGTTGGAAGGGCCCTTTCATATCATTGAGTCCAAACATCAACCTGGCACTGACAAACCGCCACTAAACCGTGTTGCTAACCAACACATCTACCCATCTTTTAAATACCTCCAGCCATGGCGATTCCACCGCTTCCCTAGGCCCCTAAATGCTGTATGGCCCTAAAATGCTAATAAGTTTGTATTGACTTCTTCTTTGGGTTCCTCATGTCATTTGTATTTTGCCTTTTAGTGCAAAATTTGCCTCTTTTTTTTTTCCCCCAAAACGGGTCTGTGCAATGGTTGAAGGGCAGAAAAAAGTGCAATAAAGCAAAATGAAAACTGGTGAAGATTTGAAAGGTGATTAAAAAAAGATGGAATGAGTGGAAAGAGGGTGGAGAAGAAGAACCACTCCAAGCACATACAGGCGAAGTCTGTTGCTATACAAAAAGGATGCTGCAGTCATGCCTACACACACAAAAAGCACCCAAGCAGTGTCATTGGCAGGACTTTTAAGACTTGGTAGTTGTAAATTCGCAAGTAAATTCTGTTCCAGAAGCTGCTTACAAGGCAGAGAGCTCTGCTTTCTCACCATTGACTCCTGTTGCCCGCATGGCCAAACTGGGACATCACTCCTGCAGTGACAACTTCCAAGCGGCCAAAAAAACCAAAAGCTCCTAAATGTAGGTTTTTCTGATACTTTTAGCAGTTTCACTCATAAATGACTGGTATATAATTAGCTCTGGAAGAGAAGGAATTTGGGTTTATTTTCTTTAATAGAGGACTTTCACTTTTATCTGTCATGGTCAATACGTTACACAAGGATTTTGTGGTTGTGCCAAGAATTAAATATTAAAGCAGGCAGCAGCAATAGTGGTTTCAGTAAAGAGAAGTCTGGAGTGATGCTGCTTAGGAAGAATGCAAAAGCCTTCTACCATACAAATCTCCTTTTCAAAACATGTTAAAATGAGCATTTCTGGGAAGGAAATGAGAAGGTTTTAAATGACTAGGGTTTTGTTCTTTAGGCCCACAAGGCAACAAAATATACAGATTAATATTTCTGAAATCCTTACGTAGATACAGGAAATGTTAACTTTTGTTTGTAGAAAATAAACTGGAAATATTTATTCCATGTTTCCAGATATGGAACATTTATATTTATTTTGAGACAAGATGATCTAACTTGCATCCTTGTCATATAAGCTGATAATACGAAGAGCCCGTTTCTGGCATAGGTCTATAGGATTGGAACCTTACCACTGTGATGGGCTAGAAGTAAATGCAAGAAAGTTGGAAATCCCTGGATCTAGCACAGACTCATGCAGCCCTGATGGGTCTCAGTATGTAAAAATTAAACCAGTTGATAAAAATCTCGAATGCAGTGAATAGGAAAGGGAAAAGCTTGGGAGGGAAGAAACTGACTGTGCAGGAACCGCTGTCACCAAAGACCTAATGTTTTCATGAAAAATCACCTATTGAGATTGAATTGCTGCCATTTCGATTTATTATTGCAATTCAACTTATAATTGCAAATAGAACTGAGCTGGGAACGGAGTTTTGCTGTGTATCTACTTGTGGTCTTCAGCTAGGCTGTTGAGACCTTGTGGATCATTTGGTTGGAGTGTCAGTAGAAAACCGGCTGTGGCCTCTTGGTCCTCGCACCTCCTTACGCCTTGTGTTCGACTTGCCCTTCAGAGGGAGTTAGCAAAGCGTTAGTCTTTGGCACGTACTGAGGGATGCTCCGTGGGATGTCCACAAATCCAGCTATGCCGAGATGGGTGTAATTGCACCTTTTTAAACCAGATAAGGTTCTATGCTCAACTCGGTAGCAAAGGATAAGGGAGGAGATATCCATCTCTTTTTCTTCTTCCCCCTGAAAAGACTGCAGCAAGAAAGATTTCAGCCAAATATGTCACTATCTGCAGCATATCTCCTCAGTGCTTTATCACAGCTGTTGTGTTGTATTGGATTTCCCTTCCCGAGCAGATGGGTTCCCCAAGGGACAGCACAAAGTCGAGTTCCTCTGCCTAGGAAAAAAGGCAGAGCAGACCCTGTGTCAGATAACAGCCTACAACTACCTGACTTGCAAGTGTTCACACCCCGACGCTGCCAATAATCCCTCTGTTTCCCTGAAGCGATTAGAATTAATAAAGGTGGGGTTTTTTTTCAAAACATCTCATGCTGGCTGCAGGCGCCGATGCTTTAGTAAGTGATGTTTTGCACGTTTAAGCGTTAACACCTGGATGAACAGCTGAGGTGAGGATACCCCTTCTCCCAGGTGTGTAGGTCCATATTCCCAAGTTCATCTGCTACCATCCCCAGCAGTACCGGCTTCTGGCAACGTTAGGCTTTGGCTTGTAGCTCCTTCACCAGCAGAGATGACTACAAAGGGCCAAAAATTCAGTTCACGTGAGTTTTCTTAACTGCTAGTTGTGAACCTGGGTAAGTGCTATTTATTAGCAAATAATGTGGTATTATTATCTTTATAGAGATACATGTATATAACATGTATATAATACCAGAAAATAATGCAATATCATGCATCTTCAGCAAAATGCTGCTAATATTTAGCTTTCTTATGCATTTAGTGAACATGTGGCTTTAATATGTATCATAAAATGATACTGAGGAACTCAGATCAAGTCTGAGTTAGATAGCAGTGGTATAGAGATAAAAGTTTGTTAAAATTCCCATTGTTTAGTTCATTTGAATTTTTTGCAGAAAAAAGGAAAAAATCTTTTTTGTATTTTAGTACTGAAAGGTGAAGTGAAAACCTGTTTTCTTACAGTTACTTACCTTTAGTCTTTTTCTGTGGGACCTAAGAATTCTTATCAACTGGTTTTCTTCATCACTGTCTGTGTGTTTCTGCTATGGGAGAAGTGAAATAGGGCTCAGCCTGTGATATTCATTTTAGAGTATGGCCCAGGGACTCGAAATAGCCCCAGTCTCCAGCTCAAACACATTTTCTCACGTGCAAACATGTGCGAAGAATGGCAAATAAAAGCCATTAATATTTTGAGTTTAACTTATTTGTAAGCACAAAACAATATAATGTTGTTTCATGGATTTTTCTCCCCCCAAAAATCTACATTTTTTTTCAAAAAAAGTCTTTGAATTGAAAAGTTTGGTAAGTGTTGACCTAGGGATGCTTTTATTTTGCCTACATAAAGCTAATGGGAATTATTCCTTGAAACATGCATGGGAAATTTTACTAATCTGGGAAGACAGTAACTTTTACTATGATGTGAGTGCACCAGCATTTCACATCTTTAGAAAATTAATTGAGCAGAAATTGCATTCCCATAGAGGCACTGACATCCCGAGAACACCTAGCAGTACTATTACTGCCAAGCAAGAGCCATATTGTGAATACTAATATAAGAATACTTACAAAGAAATGTAATTCTTGATTTCCAGATGACTTTCACATGCTACTTAGACTACTGTATTCAAAAGATCTATATAATTCAGCCGTAAACCTCATTTCAATAGATAAGATCTCTGGGCTTGCATCTGCTCTGATCATTGCAGGTAAGACAGAAGTTGTAGGCTGATTTAAAAAAAAAAAAAAAAGCAGTATCCCATTCTTGATCACTGATGCAGGGTTTATATTTTGTGGTTATAGAAGATGACATAGGCCATAACAGAGTAAAACGGTACAAAGTAATCCTTGTCATAGTCATTTTGTAATGAATGGGAGTTATGAGAAATGATACCCATAAATCATAAGTCTAGCCTATTTAAGATTCCGTTGCGGTTTGCTGGTATTTGAGCTGAATAATGATTGTGGGGAAGAAAGCCCAGGTAATCTTTCTGTTACTGTTGAGTGATATAAAAAGGTTTCTTATTCTTGTTCTGAGATCTTATGGCTAAACCAGTGGGGTTTAAGCAACTTGACTTGACAACAAAACATAAGAAAAACCCAAGTGCTTTGTTTTAGATAAAGTTTTCTTTTTAATGGGATTTATGCCCAAATTCTAATCTTACCTAAACTTTCTCCCTTTCCAGCTCTGGACAGATACAGTTTTCTTTATACATATTGAGGTAAAGTGCAGTTCATTGTTAAATCAGTTAAACATGGTTGGAAGCCAACCTGCTTTAATATTCTTGATCATTTTATTTAAGCTTGGACGCGTATTTCTTCTTCAACCTGGCATTTTTTTTTAAACATTTTAATCCCTTATCAAATTTCAATAAAAGATTGCCCATTTTACTAGTCAAGGTGGTTTAGTCCAGACCTAGAGAGGTACTTCACCCCATCAGAGGAGGAGGTTGGACTCATCTTGGTTGCTTCTGTGGGGCAAGTCACTCAGCTCTCTAAGTTTCATTTCAGGTCCATCTATCATTTAAAATTCAGATTTGAATTAGAAATCCAAATACATAGCAGGGCATGTCTGCCTCACCGAAAGAAGTATGGTCTTAACTAAATTTATTTGGAGCCCTCTAATGTGCTAGGGCTGTTGCATGGGACTGTTTTGCTCCAGATGAAGTTGATGATGGTCCAATAAATTGTACATGGACCAGAGGGCTGGAAAGCCGGAGGGGAGCTGCGGTCCTGCCATGCGACGCTGGATGTGTGAAGGAAGGGGAGAGTAAATTTGCACCTGCTCATACTTACCGACACAAGTCATTCTGCTACTTTCCATGTTAAATGGCCTCATATTCAAACACAGTGTTGGGAGTCATCACAATTTGTTCTTAGGTATCTGCATGGCTGATATGAATTATAAAAAAAGGAAAAAGTTTCTTGAAGGGTTATAATGGTTTTAAATTATGGCTATGATAATTGATTAGGGTTTTTTGGTATGTTCCCCATTGCTGGCTGCTGAATCTTGATATCCGGGTATTCATCAGCACTTGTCATATGAAACTCATATAAAATCATACCAAAATAGCCCTTGAAGCAATAAAATCCATCGTGTCGGGGTGGTTTATGTCCACCCAGAAGAAGACTGGCTGCTCCGCAGTACAAAAGAGCTGGTATAATGTCGTGCTGTTGAGGTCAGCAGCTCTCAGTGCAATAAAATGCCTTTTGTTGGGGTTATTCAAAGCAATAGCAATATTCATCAACACGCCACCGTTGGTAGAGGACGAGGCCGGAATGAGAATCCATCACTTTCCTCTTGGGAATATGGTAGGTGACAACCCTAATTGCTCTCTTAACACTTCTATCATACTCCCAGCAGCATAATTTCCTGTGGGTCAGAGAAAGGTCACTCCCACTGGTGCCGGAAACTAATTCATTTCTTTCCACGTCAGTTCGATTCCTTGGGTAGGATTCTCAGGGCAACAGAGAAGAGCTGGTCACAGACGGTGGTTGTAATTCTCTTAGACATGTCAGTTGTAAAACTGAATTTAAAGATGCCTTTTTTCTTTTTATAGTCATTTTTATCAGAAATTTTATCAGAATAATCTAGCAGTTGCAATATTTTCAGATAATAAATATGAGGGATTATTCCTTTTATAAGGCTGTGTTTATCAGAGTTCATTTTGATGCTGGTGGGTAGAGCAGAGTCATGGAGAGTCAGACGTCGTATCTTAGATGCTTGCGCTGCGATTCCTTTCTTTGATTTGGCTTTACTAAGGAAACACATTCTGGAAAATGAGATCTGCAGAATCCTGGGGTAGGGACTTGTATCCTCTGTGTGTCACATATTGTTGAAGACCAGTAATCTTTATTAGTTGAAGATTAGGCTTTTTTTCCAAGTTTAAGATCTAGTTCACACTGTTCCTCCAAGCAGAGACAGCTGTTGTTTTCTTCATTAAACTGTCTTGTGACTGAAGTGGGATCAGGCCTAGTAACTGTGAGATTTTTATTTGATTTTATCAAGTAAAACCTTGAATATTTTAATTTTTTTACTAAATGAAGGCTAGGCACTGGAAGGAAGGTGGTTGTTCTAGCTGGCCGTGCTGTGACTGTAGGCCAATATGAAGGTGAAGGCATAGAAATTATTACAAGTAAAAGGTAATCAAAGCTTTAAAAAGAAAGTAGATTTGGACTTAGGGGACCTCATTATCTCCATCCTCAAGCTCAGATCAGTTTAGTTCCTAAAACTGGACTTGTGAATCTATCAAGTCACAAGTGCCATCGTAAGTGGGAAGAACAAGAGGTGTCAGAAGCAGTGGGGCCATTCAGGGAGCTACAAGCTGGAAGACAGCAAAGTGAAACCATCTTTAATTATCCTTTCCTTCCAAATTTATTGCAAAGGCTTGAAGGAAAATGCTGGATGTTGTTTCTGTGCAGGAGAATCCTATTTTTGGACAAGGGAACCACAGCAGGTGTCATCTGGACTTGAACACAAGCTTGTATGTGGCACCACGTGCAGATGCAGAAATGAAACAGTATGAGAGGGAGTTCTAGGAGACATTCAGTGGTGTAGTCGGTGAGACCAGGACAATATCTGCACCCCTGTACAAAACCCCAGTGAGATCTGGTCTGGAGTATTCCAAACCACTGAGAATATTTAGGTTCATAGAGGATGAATTCATGTTGGTCCAGATACTGAGAAGCCAAGGGAGCTTAAGGCAAAAAGTTAGGAGACCTCGATTCGTTTAACTCAGTGAAATGAAATCTGAGGTGGTTTGGGGTTTTATAGATAAAGGAGAAGAAAATTATTTTGACTTGAGGATGGTTTTGGTCCATTGGCTTAGATTTAAGCTTGCAATGTGTAAATTTAGACTGGGAAATAGAAAAAAGCACCTGACCAATAAAGAAATAAGTTCCGGAAGCATCTTCAATGGCTATACTGACATATCTGATTTTACTTTGAATCTCTAAGTTTGTGAAAAATATAATATGGCATATCTGAAATAGCAGGAAAATGGACTTGGTCATCCATGAGATTCAGGAGATTCCAATCAGCTCCAGCTGATGTCCAGAACCAGAAATGAGGATCCCCAGGAGGTGGTCCCATTCCTCTTCACCTCCAGAACTCACGGGAAGTCCAGCTTTGCTAGGAATCTGTATTCAGCCCCAATTTCACAGACCCAGAAATCAAAACTGATTTAGGGTCTGAGTTTGAGGTCCAGTTCTGTGTACTAACAGAGATCAATTGCTTCTTGACAGCGAAGTCAGTATATTACCATCCCTTAATATAAGAAAGAGAGAGAAAGTGATACCAAAATGAAATTAAAGGCTTTATCTTTGAAAATCATGGAAATTTTTCACCAGAAGATTGAAAGATATAAAATTATGATATGATATGCCATACAAAACATTTAGCATGAAGAAGAATGGTAAAAGGGAAGATTTAAAAGCAGCAGGACTATGTCTCTCATCTCAACTAAGTGACTGTGAAAATTAGAATGTAAATTAATTTATGGCATAGATCCTGTTATTATATAGAAGTGTAGGTTTCTACAGACACACACAAAAAAGCCAAAACAAGCCAGCTGGAGCTCAGGATATTTCCTGAAGGCAAAGGCAGCCACACCTGAGTTAATATGCGATGTAAGAAAGCCAAAAACATTATTCTTTCTGTGCGTTGGTGAGTGCTTGCGTGTCGTATCCTCTGCTTTTATAGGGTGTGAGCGTGAATTCAGCAGGACAAGTGGAGAGTTGGTACCAGCCATAAAAGCACCATATGTATTTCTAGTGCAATTCAGCTTTCAGACATGGCCAATCATTTCCTACTAAAATGGATTTAGAAAAAAATACATCCACCTCCGCAGTAATTAGCGTTAACTACATAAGTGTAAAATGACATGCAAATGAAGACGTGTGCTGCACAGCTGCTTCGCCAGTGGAAGAGCGATCACCATCCTGGGCAATGGCAGGCACATTTTTACACAACTCAATTCTGGAGTGATTTGGGAGTGTCGACCTGCTGGAGGGTAGAAAGGCTTTGCAGAGGGATCTGGACAGGCTGGATGGATGGGCCGAGGCCAATGGGATGAGGTTCAACAAGGCCAAGTGCCGGGTCCTGCCCTTGGGTCACACCAACCCCCTGCAGCGCTCCAGGCTTGGGGCAGAGTGGCTGGAGCTGCCTGGCAGAAAAGGACCTGGGGGTGTTGGTGGACTGTGGGCTGAACATGAGCCAGCAGTGTGCCCAGGTGGCCAAGAAGGCCACCAGCATCCTGGCCTGTGTCAGGAACAGCGTGGGGAGTAGGACTCGGGACGTGATGGTCCCCCTGTACTGGGCACTGGTGAGGCCCCACCTCGAGGGCTGTATCCAGTTTTGGGCCCCTTCCCACAAAAAAGACATTGAGGGGCTGGAGCGTGTCCAGAGAAGGGCAACGGAGCTGGTGAGGGGTCTGGAGAAGAAGTCTTGTGAGGAGAGGCTGAGGGAGCTGGGGGTGTTCAGCCTGGAGAAAAGGAGGCTGAGGGGAGACCTTCTCGCTCTCTCCAACTCCCTGAAAGGAGGCTGTAGCCAGGGGGGGTCGGTCTCTGCTCCCAAGTCCCAGGCGATGGGACAAGAGGAAATGGCCTCAAGTTGCGCCAGGGGAGGTTCAGATTGGATATTGGGAAAAATGTTGACACGGAAAGGGTTCTTAAGCCTTGGAATGGGCTGCCCAGGGAAGGGGTTGAGGCCCCATCCCTGGAGGGATTTAAAAGCCGGGTTGACCTAGTGCTTAGAGACATGGTTTAGTGATGGTTTTTATCAGAGTTAGGTTGGTGGTGGGACTAGATGATCTGAAAGGTCCCTTCCGACCTAGACAATTCTATGATTCTATGGTTTTTAAATCTGCAGAGAACTTGCTGTTACAAGTTGGGTAGGACTGCCTGGAATATTACGGTTTCTGTTTTAAGTTGTGATTTATTTTGCTTTGTGGTTACTGAATGACAACTGTAAATGCTGCCTTGAAAAGACTTCCCCCTGCTCATCTAGACTTGGTGTAGATGGGGCGTGAAATCTCTTTTGGCTTTTTCAGTGCTTTTCCGAAGTTTTTAGTTTCTCCTCAGGCTGCAGCAAATCAATTTTTCAGATTTTTCACTTTATTTTCTAAGACTGTATTATGCTGCTCTCCAGACATTACATAACTGGTTTCGGCATATTTTTAGTAAATATATTAATGGTGATAGAGCATAATCAAGGGGATTTTTAGCAATAGTTTTTAAAATTTATTGTATACTGCTTTTTTTTATTAGTGACATCGTTCATAAAGGTCTGTGAATACTTTCTAATGGATAAAAAATAAGTTTCTTGTGACATTGTCTTTCACATTGTCTTTTGCTTTTTCACTTCAGTTTGATGCTTTTTTTTTAAGCAGATATACTGTGCTGGTTTATATTAGCAATGCAGCCTTTCCATAGCTTGGCAGGTTTTGTGATTAGGCAGTGGTTGCTTAAATGGTGGAATCACGAGGGAGTGCAAACTGAGTGTCTGAGAGACGGGGGAATTTCTAGTCCCACCTCACACCTTCGATAGAGAAGATGGGGATGAAGGTTTGGCCCTGTGTGTCCTCTGGGCAAGCACAGATCGTGTAGGATGGGGTTATGGAGTTATCTTAAGTGAGTGTATGGCTGTGTTTGTGCCAGAGACTGGTCCCGAACTTCCTCGTCCCCTCTTGGCCACGTTCCCACCACGTCCCGTTCCCTGGCACTAGTGGTTACTGCCTGTGGAGTGAGTTGCACTGATCTACCAGAAAACTAAGCCTGCAGAAGGTTTCATATATCTTGATCAGTTTAAGGTGATCGTGGAGCTGAAATCTGCTTCATCGCTCCGTGCACAGAAAGGAGAAAATAAGACTGAAGAAAATGAGCAGTTTTACACCTTTATTGATGATAAACTTTGCCCATTATTTTCCCTTCCATGCTATTTCCACCATAAAATAATGCACAGAACAAGAAATTGAGTACTGAGACTAAAATAGGGCCCCATCACCACACCAGCTCTGCAGACCGTGACGTTGCAGAGGCATGCTCTAGTTAGCTTTGTGGGAGTTAACCTGACCATCAGAGGAGTTGAGCGTGGTGGTGCGGAGCCCAGCATGGGCTGATTTAGTCTCTGTACTCTCCTGAGTGCTGCTGAGACCCACTCCGGCTGGCTGAAAGTTGGTTCAAGTGTCTCCATGCTACACTTCAGAGCAGTGCTCAAGTGAAAGCACAAGCTGGATGGGGGAAGCACAGGCTTGCAGAACCTCAGAAGAGCTAATTGCATCAGTGGGAGGCTTTGAGAAGTTTGTGGAGGACACTATTTTCTCTCAGGAGCCCCACTAGCTCGTCTGGAAGCTATCTGTGAAACCTCATTAAATGAGACATGAGAAGGCTGCAAAAGAGAGCAGCAGTGAGCATCTCCAGCTCCCTTGCTGCACTCACATCAGCAGGCACCAGTGTGGTTGTTCACATCGTTAACTGTTGGTGTCCAGGATCTTAATTTTGTTGTTCTAGTGAAGGGTTTGGGCACTTTCTGCACTTACTCGTGGTGCTTTTGTTCCCGTTATTGGCCTGACCTTTCATGCAGCAAATAGAAGAAAGCATTCACTGTAATTAGCCAAGTGAAACCCATTCGGAGTGAAACTGGGTCCTGAAGTGGGTGCTGGTAACAGGGTGCTCCTGTGCTCCCAAACACAAGGACAGGATGGCCTAGGTCCTGGGTCCACCCAGGGAGTCCTGCCAGGAGCAGCAGGAGATGGGCAGAGACAGGGCTGGAATGAATCTAGGAGATGGGATACAAGCTATCTACATTGTAGATCCAAGGTGCACCGAAGAAATAGGGCCAGAGAGAAGACGAGACAAATTCCATACCTACAACTGAGGGTCCCAGGCTGAGCTTCTGGAACACGGGCAGAAGATGTGGGTGAGGGTTCAAGTGAGGCTGCTCAGGGTGATTAAAGCCTATAGACACACTCAGGGCAATGACAAGCTCTTTATTTTATTAATATAAACTTAAGTCCTTGTTATCAATGACAACAGTTGGGTAGTCTGGAAGAAAGTCAAAGGATCTGTGGGGTAAAGGAGGGATGCAGTGAATTTGGCTTGCAGAGTGAAGAAGGGATGGGTGGATCTGGAGGACTCTAACGTGGGGAGGAAGGTAAGATGGGCAGTCGTCAGGATGGGGACACTCAGATCCACTTGCAGGGGCAGAGTATTGGCCATGGGAAGAGGAAGATATGAGCATGGTGCAAATCACGTGCTGTAGGTGGGATTGCATGAACCTGAAGTGTAGGGGAGTGAGAATTTGGTACCCAGTAAGCTTGGGGGTGGAGGCTGGTAGTGTCAGCCAAGGACAAGTGGTAGTGACAATATACCTCCCATGCCTGTCATCTAGATCCTACTGCTGGCATCCGTACAGGAGAAGCCGTAAACTCATTACAACTCCCCTTCCCTTCTTCACAGCGCTTAGGAATTTAACAAGAGCATTGTTTAAAATACAGTTCCTCTTTTAAAAAAAGTCATGAATTCAAAATATTCTCAACTGAAAGAGCCTCTTATCGTTTGCAGATAGGGCAGGCATCCTTGCAATGAGACGTGGTTTCAATAGCCAAATACTTTGCTTGTTGCTTCAGCATGACAAAGGGTATTTGTCCCAGTGCTCTCATGCACAAAGAAGCCAAGCAAGAAAAAGAACATAACAGTCATAGAAACACTGGAAGGGAGGGGGGAAAAAACCCGACTCTGTAAGGAGCTCAGGCTGTAAGAAGCTGCTCTGGATGCAATTGTTTCCACTAATCTGGCTGAAGGCTCTCCCGTGCTCATGTAGGGTTTGGGATATAAATATAGTGGCTACAACTAGTAAGCTGGCACGATATCCGGGTGGCACAGTTAAGGGATAACCTGATCCCTGCCTCTGCAGTGATTGCATGTGTGCAGCTTTATGAGCTTGCCAACACAGTAAAGACGTTAGGCCAAATGGACGTGGCCTTGTTAATTCTTGAAGAGAAGCCAGCTGCCAGTTCTGGTAGCGCTGAGGCTAATTGCTGCCTGTATAATCTAATGCACCTCGCTTACTCACCTATAAAATATGTTTACAGATATTATTGTATATCTTGGCTGCTTCTGAGATTTAACTGAGACTGTGTGAACCTCTTGCGCGTGGTTTAAACTGACGCTGCGTAATTGCAGTGTTGATATTGTTCATGTGTCATGGATGCATCGTGTTAGTTTGGTTTGGTTTTAATATGGCTGTTTTTGTAAATAGTGGCAAATCAGTAGCTTACTGCTCAGGAAAAGTGCTTGTAGGTTAAATTGGTTGTGGCAGAGGTCATAGATTATTTCCTGAGTCGTTTGCAATTATCAATTATGGATTAAATATGATGAGAATATACCAAAAGTGTATAATGAAGTTAATGATGAGTTACTTCTTTATTAACACCGCGATCTGTGTGGTTCATAACCCTTCATATTGTTGCAGCCACGATTACCTTGCAGCCAGGAGTTAGCAGAAGAGCCTGATTATGCCTCACAGCAAGGGGAAAATCCTCGTGCTGACTGTCAAAAGAGTAGGCACCATCAGGTTTATGCCAGCTTCATGATAATCAAGTGGTAGCAAGACCTTTTCTCTCTGCTTTCCAATCATGAGAGCCACGTACCCTTCTCTTCTCAGAATACTTTTCGGCTGACGCAACCCCCTCTAGGTTTCCTGAATCACTGTCATCTTACAATTACGTATATAAATGTGAAGGTGGCTAGCAAGGGCTGATTTTACACCAACTTTTAAAAATGCAGCAAAAGGTCTTTGTGTTATGAGTACTTTTTGCCCTCTGCATCTCCCCATTTGCTTCCAAGGGGCAGGAATAGGTTCAATATTACCATATTCTATTTAATAGTGCCTGTCATAGTGCTTTGGCCTTATTAATACTATTTTCTGGCGGTATTGATCTACATTACATCTATTGATATCAGCATAGGCAGCTGTTAATTCACCAGCATCACTGTGTCAGTTCTATAATCCAATAAAAATAACAGCAGCCGTCTCTTGCATAGTGTCTTCTGTCTGTAGACCCAGGGGATCACATAGTAAATTAAAGCGTTTTTCTCATTGTAATGTAGGAATGAAATAGTGAAATTTAGCAATATAGTGAAATACAGGAAATATTCATACATATAGAAATATATTCCTATATAGGAATATATTGAAATATAGGAATATTGGAGTCAGATATTGAAATGACTTGGTCAAGGCTGGGCTGTAGGCCCAGGGCAGACAAGGGAGCAGTCACAGTCCAGTGTAGTATTTGTAGCAGCGATTGTTTCCCCAAATAAATACAATAATTATGTATTTTTTTAAAATTAGAACGTTTGCATTAATACCAAAATAAATTGTATTTTATGTAAACTGGACTTGATTTTCCATCATTCATGAAACTGGAAAGAAGGAGAAGCCCTTCAGGCATTTCCCCTTTCATGAAATAGCATCCATCATTAATATGAAGCAGAAAATAAGTGTCAGACTTCACACAGCATCCTGAAATGATCCCAGCACATCATGACTTGTTGGGAGAATTTTGAGTTAAAACTTGGGGTAATCTTAGTGGTAGTTGTTTGGAGTTTCATTTGCTTTTAGAAGTGTCAGTACAGTAAGGACAGAACAGAGGTTTTTTTGAGCAACAGAGTCTTGAAAGACCTGTTAACCATCTCTGAGTCCTTAATTTCATAAATATTAAAACAAGTTATCAGGAAGGGCTCTTTTTCTTGTAAATCCTATTGCGCAATCCTTGCCAGCACTTAAACCTTTCAGCTGGAGCCACTGGGAGTATCAATATATTTTAAAAACAGTAAGTGCGTGCTAATGATATTCTCACAAGGCATAAAATAAATTATTAGAAGGGGTTGGTACATTTTCTAACCTATTTGGAGAGTCGTACAGTTTGCTTATATAGAAGAAAAAAACTGTAAAATAGCATTTTGAAAGCATTTTGTCTGAACAAGCTGAAATATTGTTCTATAAGAAATGTTTCCTTTTTTCAGTAGCCGTATATCCTAAATTGCACAGGAGGGCAGGTATCTGCATTTTGATACATGCCTTCAAATTGGGGTACCTTGAAGCAAAATCCCTCCCCTATCGTATTTCATTCCCTTTATAGAAGGTGTGATTTTAATGACTGTGGGGATTTTCATAGGTTTTATTAAATAGCATACCTCTTTTCAAGTGAAGCTTTTTCAAGTTGCGCATTTTATTAGGTTCACCTTAAAATTTTTAGAAGTTTAGTAGGCCACATTGTATTTATTAATTCCATTAACATGTTTTCACAGTCAAAACCAATGGCAAATGGATGTTGTGTTCTCAGAAAGCTGAAGTGTTGGAAAAAACAAACAGCAGCCTACAGGGGGTGTTTTTCCCCTATGGAAATCAGTCAATAGATCCAGGTAACTGATACAGGTTGTGGCTTCCACCATCAGTCACAATGGACCATGTCACCATTCTGTAGGTCTGCAATGACTTGACTTCAGCAATGGCTACCGAGAAAAAGAAGGAAAGAGGGTGCAGAGTGGCACAAACTGTACCAACTGAGGGCACCGTTAAATCAACCTACATTTTTGCTTCTGTGTGTGTTGGGTGATCACATCATTTACAAGGTTAGTCCTAACATTTCAGATAAAACATGTCCCTACGAGCCGAAAAACAAGTCTTTGGGGGAAAAACCAGCCTGGCTGAACAGAGAGATATGGTCACAACTCAGGGAAAAAAAGGAGAGTTTATGGCCTTTGGAAGAAGGGGCAGGCCACTCAGGAAGGTTACAAAGATGTCGTAAGGTTATGTAGGGAGAAAATTAGAAGGGCCAAAGCCCAACTAGAACTAACCTGGCTTTGGATGTTAAGAACAGTAAAAAGAGTTTCTATAAATATATTAGTAACAAAAGGAGGACTTGGGAGAATCTCCATCCTTTATCAGATGAAGGCAATAACATAGTGACAAAGGATGAGGAGAAGGTTGAGGTACTTAATGCCTTCTTTGCCTCAGTCTTTAGTAGTAAAGTCGGTTGTTCCCCAAGTACCCAGGGAACATAGGGGAGCCAGTATATAGGGGCGGGGAGCAGAATGAGGCCCCCGTAACCCAAAGGGAGGTGGTGAGGGACCCGCTCCAACACCTGGATATAAACAAGTCTGTGGGGCCGGATGGGATCCACCCGAGGGCACTGAGGGAGCTGGTGGAAGTGCTCGCTGAGCCACTTTCCATCATTTCCCAGCAGTCCTGGCAAACTGGGGAGGTCCCAGCTGACTGGCATCTAGCAAATGTGACGCCCATCCACAAGAAGGGTCAGAAGGATGATCCGGGGAACTCCAGGCCTGTCAGTCTGACCTCGGTGCCTGGGAATGCCATGGAACAGAACATCCTGAGTGCCATTATGAGGCACATGAAGGTTGCCCTGGTGACCAGGCCCATCCAGCACGGGTTCACGAGAGGCAGGTCCTGCTTGACAAACCTGATCTCCTGCTGTGACAAAGTGACCCGCTTGGTGGGTGAGGGAAAGGCTGTGGCTGTTGTTTACCTGGACTTTAGTAAGGCCTTTGACATGGTTTCCCACAGTATCCTCCTGGAGAAACTGGCTGCCCATGGCTTGGGTGGGAGGACTCTCCGCCTGGTTAAAAACTGGCTGGAGGCCGGGCCCAGAGAGTGGTGGGGAATGGAGTTAAATCCAGTTGGCGGCCGGTCACGAGTGGTGTCCCCCAGGGCTGGGGACTGGGGCCGGGTCTCTTTAACATCTTTATCAATGATCTGGACGAGGGGATCGAGTGCACCCTCAGTCAGTTCACAGGCAACACCAAGTTGGGTGGGAGTGTCGACCTGCTGGAGGGTAGAAAGGCTTTGCAGAGGGATCTGGACAGGCTGGATGGATGGGCCGAGGCCAATGGGATGAGGTTCAACAAGGCCAAGTGCCGGGTCCTGCCCTTGGGTCACACCAACCCCCTGCAGCGCTCCAGGCTTGGGGCAGAGTGGCTGGAGCTGCCTGGCAGAAAAGGACCTGGGGGTGTTAGTGGACTGTGGGCTGAACATGAGCCAGCAGTGTGCCCAGGTGGCCAAGAAGGCCAAGGGCATCCTGGCCTGTCTCAGGAACAGCATGGGGAGTAGGACTCGGGAGGTGATGGTCCCCCTGGACTGGGCACTGGTGAGGCCCCACCTCGAGTGCTGTGTCCAGTTTTGGGCCCCTTCCCACAGAAAAGACATTGAGGGGCTGGAGCGGGTCCAGAGAAGGGCAACGGAGCTGGTGAGGGGTCTGGAGAACAAGTCTTGTGAGGAGAGGCTGAGGGAGCTGGGGGTGTTCAGCCTGGAGAAAAGGAGGCTAAGGGGAGACCTTCTCGCTCTCTCCAACTCCCTGAAAGGAGGGTGTAGCCGGGGGGGTCGGTCTCTTCTCCCAAGTCCCAGGCGATGGGATAAGAGGAAATGGCCTCAAGTTGCGCCAGGGGAGGTTCAGATTGGGTATTGGGAAAAATGTTGACACGGAAAGGGTTCTTAAGCCTTGGAATGGGCTGCCCAGGGAAGGGGTTGAGGCCCCATCCCTGGAGGGATTTAAAAGCCGGGTTGCCCTAGTGCTTAGAGACATGGTTTAGTGATGGTTTTTATCAGAGTTCGGTTGATGGTTGGACTAGATGATCTGAAAGGCCCCTTCCAACCTAGACAATTCTAAAATTCTGTGATTCTGTAAAACTTCCTACAGGTGACACCTGTCATGATCAGACTGTGTTTCCTCGGAAGAGCGACGGCCATCCTATCCAAATGGGCTTGTAGACCGCCAAAGGGCTATTGACTGCAGCAGCATCCCAAAATGTACATTTAGGATTGTTAGGGTCTTTTATTTCTTTCTCTAAAAATGATGATGACATCCCATTTTTCTTTGACCAAGTTACTGTGAAGAACTTTCACCAAGGTGGTTGCATCAGTGTCTGGTCCTTGGTGGTTGCTCAGCAGAAGCTGCTGCTGCCTGAGAGAGGTCTATGGTAGAAAGCTCAAGTCCCATGGGACTTCTGGAAATGAGCGTTTAGGTCATTTAAACTTGAGAATGGTGTTAATGAAGGTTTTCAATGGAAACATGGAAAGAAAAAATTAGGTCTTCCCTGGTGGGTTTTAAAAATTTGCTGCAGTACGACTATCCAGAGGTTCGTAATTTGCTGATATTCAAGTTCTTTAGTGCATTTTACCACTTTCTGGCACTATACACTTGACCTTGTTACAGTATTTTTAATAAGGTTGATTTAAAGTATTTAGGACAAGGCATGTTGGAAAAGGAAAAAAAGAAGGGCGGAAATCAGTGGTAATAGCTCAAAACCCAGCATCTCTGTCTCCCCTTAGTATTTTGTTGAGTATTTTCCGACTGCACCATGACTGTCACATGGGAGATTAGCTTTATTGTGTATTCTGAGGAGCAATACCCAAATTTGGCAATCTTCTGAAAAAACAGCCCTAGCTCTATCCTTTAAAGAGAGGGTTTTGCCTACGTAGAGGCCTAAAAATTTCTGTACTATGTTTTAGCTTGAAGTCAGTTTTGATTGACAAAATACCAGTCAGGAGATGAGCAGAAGAGGCTCGGCTGTGAATGTGATACTTCCTGCAGCAGGGTACTCGCACCTCATAATAAATTCTGTTTTGTGCTGGGAGGCTGCATCGGGGGGGAACCAATCCCCAAAAGTGGGGCAGACATCACGCCAAGGTTGTACCAGTTGTGTCCATCTTCTGGGAAGAACTCAGAGAATTGTTTGCTGGTGGCGTAAGAACGAGTTTCAGGCAAATATAATGGTAAAATGGTTAAATTAATGGTTTAATGGTTAAATTAAATCATCCAAATGTGGCTTCCATGTATTCGAAGAATTATATCAGCATTATTAAGGTGTTAGGTGTGGTAGGACCTGTGAGAGCCAGTGTTGGAGCAGGACTCCAATGAGTTAGGGCATGTAGGAAGGTAAAAAAGCAAAAAGATGGGAATCATCTCAAAGATTTTTAAATCTAAGTTAAATTTTTACCATCTAAGGTAAAATCAGGGAACAGAGGCTGACGTATGATGTTATCTCCGGTTAAAACTGCGTATGTTTTTCATATTTGCTTTATAAACAGCCTTATAAATAGTGGGATTGATATGCTTTTATAAGAAAAGCTTCTGGAAATGGTTAAAAAAAATCCTTATTCTTAAATTAAGTTGTTGGCAAAGCAAAATTTTTGAAATTGCCCAATTTATAGGTGGGGAACTGGGCGACAGCTTATAACAAGAAAAAAAAATACATATATGCATTCCATCTCTTAAATAATGTACTCATGTTTATAGTGGTGCGATAGCACACTTTGGAAGAGCTTTAGGAATGCAGATAACGTTGCCATCTCTGTTGCCTTGCCATGGCTCCAAAATACTCCCTGCTTGTATTTCCCGATGATGCATCCTCAAAACCCCCCGCAGCAGCTGTGACCTTTCTCCAAGTCCCGAAGCTTGAAGTGGAGGAGCTGTAAAATACCAGAGCTCGCCCAGAGGGCAAAATATAGCAACGGGCTGGAAGGAAGCAGGCGTTTTCCCAGGGGGAAATGGTTGAGGCAAACCGTAGTGATG